>NC_025689.1:20586049-20589990 GCF_000633955.1 Camelina sativa
TGCATATTACTTTTGCACGGAAGATGTTGTAACTGAGGCTTACTAACCTGAACATAACTGTTTCCAGATTGATGTAGTCCGGGGTGGATCAGGAACCTACAGGCTAAGAATGAACAACTCAGAAGTTGTAGCAGAAATACACACTCTACGTGATGGAGGTCTGTTGATGCAGGCAAGTATTTGTCCTTTGTTGTATACTACAAGACAGGGACATACATGTGTCACACATCAAAACTGGTTGAGAATCTCACATCCTTTTCTGGTTTTCATTGTCATTGCAGTTGGATGGTAAAAGCCATGTGATATATGCAGAGGAGGAAGCTGCAGGAACTCGTCTTCTTATTGACGGAAGAACTTGTTTACTACAGGTTTCTACTGAATTTTTTATCTTTAGTTTTCCATATTACTTCACGTTTGTCTGAAGTCATTTTTAGCTTTAAGTTGTCTGTCAATTTTGGCTTATCAGAATGATCACGATCCTTCGAAGTTGATGGCTGAGACACCATGCAAGTTGCTGAGGTATTTGGTTTCAGACAACAGCAATATTGACGCTGATACGCCTTATGCCGAAGTTGAGGTCATGAAGATGTGCATGCCACTTCTTTCACCTGCTTCAGGAGTTATCCATTTCAAAATGTCTGAAGGACAAGCCATGCAGGTGAAAAACCACTCCATTGCTAAACAAATATTGGTTTCCTACAGCTTTGTTCACATTGTTTAACACTTCCATTATCTTCACAGGCTGGTGAACTTATAGCAAAGCTTGATCTCGATGATCCTTCTGCTGTAAGAAAGGCTGAACCCTTCCATGGAAGTTTTCCAAGATTAGGGCTTCCAACCGCAATTTCCGGCAAAGTTCATCAGAGATGTGCTGCAACTTTAAATGCTGCTCGCATGATTCTTGCTGGCTATGAGCATAAAGTAGATGAGGTAATCACTATTTTTTTTATTTCTTATTTGATTAACTTTTTAATTAGATTATTTGAGTCTCAGATTGATCATATGTTGCAGGTTGTTCAAGACTTACTTAATTGCCTTGATAGCCCTGAACTGCCATTTCTTCAGTGGCAAGAGTGCTTTGCAGTTCTGGCGACACGACTACCTAAAGATCTCAGGAACATGGTAACCGATTCATAATCTGCGTTCGTTTTCTATGATCTTGTTTTGAGTTTCAAATCTTTTAATACTTTCTTTTATAATTCTTTATCAGCTAGAATCAAAGTATAGGGAATTTGAGAGTATCTCCAGAAACTCCCTGACTGCCGATTTCCCTGCCAAACCTTTAAAAGGCATTCTTGAGGTGATTGCCTATTCTTTCTATCATTCCCAATACTATCCTGTTTTTTACTCTCTGAAAATTTTCGGTTTACTTCTTGCAACAGGCACATTTATGTTCTTGTGATGATAAAGAGAGAGGTGCCCTAGAGAGGCTCATTGAACCATTGATGAGCCTTGCAAAATCTTATGAAGGTGGAAGAGAAAGTCATGCCCGTGTTATTGTTCATTCCCTCTTTGAAGAATATCTATCAGTTGAAGAATTATTCAATGATAACATGCTGGTAATATATGGTTCAATAACTAAGAAACGGATTTTTGGTTACTAGCTACCTCTGACGTGTATTAATAACCATTTTATTTTTCTTGAATAGGCTGATGTTATAGAACGCATGCGTCAGCAATATAAGAAAGATCTGTTGAAGATTGTTGATATAGTGCTCTCACACCAGGTCTGTGATCATCCTTCTCAGACCAGGCTTCTCATTTCTTCATCACTATGTCACTGAATTGAAATGCTCATCTATTCTTCTTTTCAGGGCATAAAAAACAAAAACAAACTCGTTCTTCGGCTCATGGAGCAACTTGTTTACCCTAATCCTGCTGCGTATAGGGATAAACTTATCCGATTCTCAACACTTAACCATACTAACTACTCTGAGGTCCGTTTGCTTCCTTTATGTTTTATAATATTTATGTTTACATTCGTCAACTGATGATCAGTTTGTGTGTGTAGCTGGCACTCAAGGCGAGTCAATTGCTTGAACAGACCAAGCTAAGTGAACTTCGTTCAAACATTGCGAGAAGCCTGTCAGAGTTAGAAATGTTTACTGAGGATGGAGAAAATATGGATACTCCCAAGAGGAAAAGTGCCATTAATGAGAGGATGGAAGATCTTGTGAGCGCATCTTTAGCTGTTGAAGATGCTCTCGTGGGACTATTTGACCACAGCGATCACACACTTCAAAGACGAGTTGTTGAGACTTATATTCGCAGATTATATCAGGTTATAGTCCATTCTTTCGTACCATTATTATTCTTCTTTTTCGGCTTCATTTGTAAGACAATTTTGACGTCATTTTAACTCTACTCTTTCCATCAGCCCTATGTCGTTAAAGAAAGCGTGAGGATGCAGTGGCACCGTTCTGGTCTTATTGCTTCCTGGGAGTTCCTAGAGGAGCATATGGAAAGAAAAAACTTTGGCTTAGACGATCAAGAGACATCCGAAAAAGGAATTCTTGAGAAACGTAGTAAGAGAAAATGGGGGGCTATGGTTATAATCAAATCGCTACAGTTTCTGCCAAGTATAATAAGTGCAGCATTGAGAGAAACAAACCACAACGACTATGAAACTGCCGAAGCTTCTTTATCTGGCAATATGATGCACATTGCTATTGTGGGCATCAACAATCAGATGAGTCTGCTTCAGGACAGGTACTTGAAAGTCGCCACTGCATGATTGTTTAAAGCAGCTTAGGTGCCGTGATGTCTACCTAATATTGTTTCATTTTTGGTTTGTTTGTCTCAGTGGGGACGAGGACCAAGCTCAGGAAAGAGTAAACAAGCTGGCCAAAATTCTTAAAGAGGAAGAAGTGAGTTCGAGCCTCTGTTCTGCCGGTGTTGGTGTAATCAGCTGTATAATTCAGCGAGATGAAGGCCGAACACCCATGAGACATTCTTTCCATTGGTCAATGGATAAACAGTATTATGTAGAAGAGCCATTGCTGCGACATCTTGAACCTCCTCTGTCCATATATCTTGAGTTGGTATGATCGTGATTCATGACGATGAAATGTAAATTCGAGTTTTAGAGCTTCTCACAATTTTTTTTAATGATTGTTTACTTTTTGTCTGTTTCAGGATAAGCTGAAAGGATACTCAGATATACAATATACGCCTTCACGAGATCGTCAGTGGCATCTGTATGCTGTTACAGACAAGCCAGTGCCAGTTAAGAGGATGTTCCTGAGATCTCTTGTTCGACAGGCTACAATGAATGACGGCTTTATGTTGCAGCAAGGGCAGGATAAGCAACATAGCCAAACACTATTCTCCATGCCATATACCTCTAAATGTGTTTTGAGGTCTTTGATGGATGCCATGGAGGAACTGGAACTGAATGCCCATAATGCTTCCATGAAACCGGACCACGCACATATGTTCCTTTGCATACTACGTGAGCAGCAGATAGATGATCTTGTGCCTTACCCCAGGTAGCTATGGCTGTTCCTTGACATGTTACCGTTTGTAATATGTCAGACCTTATGGTAATTATAATCAATGTGTTTCTCACAGGAGAGTTGAAGTGAATGCGGAAGATGAAGAAACTACAGTCGAGATGATCTTAGAAGAAGCAGCACGAGATATACATAGATCTGTTGGAGTGAGAATGTATAGGTTGGGCGTGTGCGAATGGGAAGTGCGGTTGTGGTTGGTGTCCTCTGGACTGGCAAGTGGTGCTTGGAGGGTTGTGGTTGCAAACGTGACAGGCCGTACATGCACTGTACATGTAAGTTCAGTTTACAAGTATTTGGTTGTACAAATAACGCAAAGAGTAAGAGTACACATCTCAATGACTTAACCTGCTGTAATTCGAGTTTTCAGATATACCGAGAAGTTGAAACTACTGGGAGAAACAGTTTAGTGTACCACTCAATAACCAAGAA
>NC_025689.1:20591353-20593792 GCF_000633955.1 Camelina sativa
GATACTCTGATCAATGTTAAAGAGCTTGTATTCTCAAACCCAGAAGGTTCTTCGGGTATATCTCTTAATCAGGTTGAAAGACCACCGGGTCTCAATGACTTTGGAATGGTGGCTTGGTGCCTAGATATGTCGACTCCCGAGTTTCCTATGGGACGAAAACTTCTGGTAATCGCAAATGATGTCACCTTCAAAGCTGGTTCGTTTGGTCCTAGAGAGGATGCATTTTTCCTTGCTGTTACTGAACTCGCTTGTGCCAAGAAGCTTCCCTTGATTTACTTGGCAGCAAATTCTGGTGCGCGACTTGGGGTTGCTGAAGAAGTCAAAGCCTGCTTCAAAGTTGGATGGTCAGATGAAATTTCCCCTGAGAATGGTTTTCAGTATATATACCTAAGCCCTGAAGACTACGAACGGATTGGATCATCTGTCATTGCCCACGAAATGAAGCTCACCAGTGGGGAAACAAGGTGGGTAATTGATACGATCGTTGGTAAAGAAGATGGTATTGGTGTAGAGAACTTAACAGGAAGTGGGGCAATAGCGGGTGCTTACTCAAGGGCGTACAATGAAACTTTTACTTTGACCTTTGTTAGTGGAAGAACGGTTGGAATTGGTGCTTATCTTGCCCGCCTGGGTATGCGATGCATACAGAGACTTGACCAGCCGATCATCTTGACCGGCTTTTCTACGCTCAACAAGTTGCTTGGGCGTGAGGTCTATAGCTCTCACATGCAACTTGGTGGCCCTAAAATTATGGGCACTAATGGTGTTGTTCATCTTACAGTCTCAGATGATCTTGAAGGCGTATCCGCAATTCTCAACTGGCTGAGCTACATTCCTGCTTACGTGGGTGGTCCTCTTCCTGTTCTTGCCCCTGTAGATTCACCAGAGAGAACTGTGGAGTACGTCCCAGAGAATTCTTGTGACCCACGAGCCGCTATAGCTGGGATTAACGACAATACCGGTAAATGGCTTGGCGGTATCTTTGATAAAAATAGCTTTATTGAGACTCTTGAAGGCTGGGCAAGGACGGTAGTGACTGGTAGAGCTAAGCTCGGGGGAATACCCGTTGGAGTTGTTGCAGTTGAGACACAGACTGTAATGCAGATCATCCCAGCAGATCCTGGACAGCTTGACTCTCATGAAAGAGTGGTTCCCCAAGCAGGGCAGGTCTGGTTTCCTGATTCTGCAGCCAAGACAGCTCAAGCGCTCATGGATTTCAACCGGGAAGAGCTTCCCTTATTTATCCTTGCGAACTGGAGAGGATTTTCAGGTGGGCAGAGAGATCTTTTCGAAGGAATACTTCAGGCTGGTTCAACTATAGTAGAAAATCTGAGAACATATCGGCAGCCAGTGTTTGTGTACATCCCAATGATGGGAGAGCTGCGTGGTGGAGCGTGGGTTGTTGTTGACAGCCAAATAAATTCGGATTATGTTGAAATGTATGCTGATGAAACTGCTCGTGGAAATGTGCTTGAGCCAGAAGGGACGATAGAGATAAAATTTAGAACGAAAGAGCTGTTAGAGTGCATGGGAAGGTTGGACCAGAAGCTAATCAGTCTCAAAGCAAAACTGCAAGATGCCAAGCAAAGCGAGGCTTATGCGAACATCGAGCTTCTCCAGCAACAGATTAAAGCCCGAGAGAAACAGCTTTTACCAGTTTATATCCAAATTGCCACCAAATTTGCGGAACTTCATGACACTTCCATGAGAATGGCTGCGAAAGGAGTGATCAAAAGTGTTGTTGAATGGAGCGGCTCGCGGTCCTTTTTCTATAAAAAACTCAATAGGAGAATTGCTGAGAGCTCTCTTGTGAAAAACGTACGGGAAGCGTCTGGAGACAACTTACCATATAAATCTGCAATGGGTTTAATTCAGGATTGGTTCTGCAATTCAGATATTGCCAAGGGGAAAGAAGATGCTTGGACAGATGACCAAGCGTTTTTTACATGGAAGGACGATGTTAGTAACTACGAATTGAGGCTGAGCGAGTTGAGAGCGCAGAAACTGCTGAATCAACTTGCAGAGATTGGGAATTCGTCGGATCTGCAAGCTCTACCTCAGGGTCTTGCTAATCTTCTAAACAAGGTATGAAATGAAAACTTAGAGACAAAACTTGGTTTCTTTTCTGTATGGCTCTGTTTTTGGTGGCCTAAGTGAATATGTGTGATGCAGGTGGATCCTTCAAAAAGAGAAGAGCTGGTGGATGCGCTACGAAAAGTGTTGGGTTAATATCAAAGAGGTTTAGCTTCTGTTCCAAGAAAGATGGACATTTAGAGTTGCGGTTGAAGTTATTATATTTGCTGTAAATGTTGTTGTAGCATTTGTCATTCCCGTATAAGCGAATTACGCAATAATTCATTCAACATGTCACTATTGTTCCTAAATATATATATATATATATATATATATATATATATATATATATATATATATATATAT
>NC_025689.1:20594409-20597669 GCF_000633955.1 Camelina sativa
ACTGTTTGGCTTGGTCACCAAGTTTTGTGAAAATGGAGATGAGAGCTTTGGTTTCTTCGTATTCTACCGGTAATGGAGGTTCTGATCCGATCAGCCTCACGAATGGTTCTCCATGGATCACAACAGTTGGTGGTGGTGCAAGTACCATGGACAGAGAGTTTCCATTGACTGTGAAGCTGGGAAGTAGTATGAGAGCCTTCAAAGGAGTAAGCACAACAACAGTTTTGTCTCGGACCAAACAACAGTTTCCTCTGGTATGCTTAGCAAGAAACAATGCGAACAGCACTGATCCGACCTCGTTCTGGGAGAATGGTTTGCTTTCTTTCTTTTCTTAAGAAGTTAAGTTACGATTGCGTTTTTGCTATTATTCCCTGTATATATAATTCCCTATGAGTTTGGCGGTCATCTCTACGAAAATGCTCTTTCTAAGTAATCTTGGTAGTGGATCATCAGGTCAGATGATAGCACCAATGGGTTTCTGGTTCTCATTACAATTCTTTGTAAAGTTGATTCATGTATGTCTGTGCTTATGGATGTTTTCCAGATATATCTGAAGCTCAAAGGACAGTTTTACCGGCTGAATCTATTAACGGGGATAAGAGTGCTGTAGAACCAGGTAGAAATGATGTGACGGTGTCTGAAGTGGATGAGTTCTGTAAAGCACTNCAACCCAAAGATATAGTCCAAATAAAACTTAACTGTGACAGCAATCAAAATTTCATTCTTAAAATGTAGATTCTTTTTGTTTAAGATCTTCCTATTATGACGATAATTTATAAGTGTTGACCAAACAGCTTGTGGCTTTAAAGCCCAAATTTAATAATAAAGTCCAGTAATAACGGGGACAGTTTCTTAGTACTTTTTACTGATCTTGGGACTGTTTGGCTTGGTCACCAAGTTTTGTGAAAATGGAGATGAGAGCTTTGGTTTCTTCGTGTTCTACCGGTAATGGAGGTTCTGATCCGATCAGCCTCACGAATGGTTCTCCATGGATCACAACAGTTGGTGGTGGTGCAAGTACCATGGACAGAGAGTTTCCATTGACTGTGAAGCTGGGAAGTAGTATGAGAGCCTTCAAAGGAGTAAGCACAACAACAGTTTTGTCTCGGACCAAACAACAGTTTCCTCTGGTATGCTTAGCAAGAAACAATGCGAACAGCACTGATCCGACCTCGTTCTGGGAGAATGGTTTGCTTTCTTTCTTTTCTTAAGAAGTTAAGTTACGATTGCGTTTTTGCTATTATTCCCTGTATATATAATTCCCTATGAGTTTGGCGGTCATCTCTACGAAAATGCTCTTTCTAAGTAATCTTGGTAGTGGATCATCAGGTCAGATGATAGCACCAATGGGTTTCTGGTTCTCATTACAATTCTTTGTAAAGTTGATTCATGTATGTCTGTGCTTATGGATGTTTTCCAGATATATCTGAAGCTCAAAGGACAGTTTTACCGGCTGAATCTATTAACGGGGATAAGAGTGCTGTAGAACCAGGTAGAAATGATGTGACGGTGTCTGAAGTGGATGAGTTCTGTAAAGCACTTGGAGGGAAAAGGCCAATCCATAGTATATTGGTTGCTACCAATGGAATGGCAGCTGTGAAGTTTATACGCAGTATCAGAACATGGGCTTACCAAACCTTTGGCTCAGAAAAATCCATATCGTTGGTGGCCATGGCAACTACTGAAGACATGCGGATCAATGCTGAGCATATCAGAATCGCTGATCAGTTTGTTGAGGTTCCAGGAGGAACTAACAATAACAATTATGCTAATGTTCAGCTTATTGTAGAGGTGAATGAAACTTTTGCAAACTAGTAATTAATGCTTAGCTGTGTGTCTTTGGTGATTCATCTTTGTCTAAAATACCAAGTGCAGATGGCTGAGGCAACTCGTGTGGATGCAGTTTGGCCTGGTTGGGGTCATGCATCTGAAAACCCTGAATTACCTGATGCCTTGAGGGCAAAAGGAATCATATTTCTTGGTCCTCCTGCTACATCAATGGTGGCATTAGGAGATAAGATTGGTTCGTCGTTGATTGCACAAGCTGCTGATGTACCTACTCTGCCATGGAGTGGTTCCCATGTAAGTAAAAAAAATCAAATATTACTTCGAAGACCCGAACATCTTTATTACCAGAGAGAGTTGTTGACAAAATGAATGAATTCTTATATGTTTTTCAGGTTAAAATACCTCCAGGGAGCAGCTTGGTAACGATCCCAGAGGAAATCTACAAGAAAGCTTGTGTCTACACAACTGAAGAAGCAATTGCTAGTTGTCAAGTTGTTGGTTACCCGGCAATGATCAAAGCGTCGTGGGGTGGTGGCGGTAAAGGCATTAGGAAGGTCAGCTTGTGCCTTTTGTTTGTTGACTAATTAAGCCGATCATACTATATAAGTATGGTTTTTGTATTTTATTTCTTAGGTTCATAATGATGATGAGGTTAGGGCACTATTCAAACAAGTTCAAGGTGAGGTCCCTGGCTCGCCGATATTCATAATGAAGGTTGCTTCAGAGGTACGGCTACTTAACAATATATAGCAGACGACTAGACTAACACACAGCAAAATAATAAGCATGTCTGTTGATAATAATATTTAATTTGTGTATAGAGTCGGCATTTAGAGGTCCAGCTGCTGTGTGACCAATATGGAAACGTATCAGCTTTGCATAGCCGTGATTGTAGCGTCCAGAGAAGACACCAAAAGGTTTGTTACTTATCATTATCTTTTCTCTCTTTTATTACTCAACAATCAAGAACAAGAACAAGTAAATTTAAAGTTTGCTATATATGTATGTAGAGTAGAGTCTCTAAAGTACTCTCTCCCTAAAAGCCAAAGGCTTCCCAAAACTAACAAATGCTCAAAGACCCTTCTTGATCTAATCTCATCTCCTTCTTATGATATGTCCTGAAGCTCATGTACAAAATTTTGGCATTCCTTCTTGACCCTTGTCCACATAGAATCTGCTAATTGACCATGTCTGAACTTAAAGACCACTAATTCTTGCGAAAATGTTATATATTTTGCTTCTCAGTGATCCTTGTTCCAGTGAGTTTATCTTATTCATTTCCAAGCTTTAGGTTACTTCCTCTCACTATGTCGTCATCTTTTTAGTAGCAATTCATCAAACACTTGGTGTGGTGTGCAATTTGTTGTTATTGACCGTTACTATGTTAGGTGTACCTTCCGGTAGACGATTATTTACGCTACCTTCATCCTTTGTTACCAACCAAAACAAAAAAAAAAAAAAAAAAAAAAAAA
>NC_025689.1:20597682-20599945 GCF_000633955.1 Camelina sativa
AAAGCATTTCTCTCAATTTACCCAACCAAAAGCTCTGTATTGAGTGAGTGAGTGAGAAATCCAGCAAACCATTCGGAGACGATGATGATCGAAGTAGGATTTTTCCCAAAATAAACTAAGTCGAGTTGCTCACACACAACCCAACTCTCAGGTATCGAGTGGGAATTTTATTTTTAAAACTTGAGAGGTCGTTTCATTTTCCAATTTTCTCCATCCACAAATTGCAACATCAAGACGCAACCAAAAATTTGTATACTTTATAATCCAACTGAGTTATGGAATATTAATTAACCTAACAGTACTATTATATATGGTTTTTGTTGTATCATTAGATCATAGAGGAAGGTCCAATCACCGTGGCTCCCCAAGAAACCGTCAAGAAACTTGAGCAAGCAGCTAGAAGGTTGGCTAAGAGTGTTAACTATGTTGGAGCTGCTACTGTTGAGTATCTCTATAGTATGGACACTGGGGAGTACTACTTCTTAGAGCTTAACCCTCGTTTACAGGTTTCTTTCATACTTACTTCTTAGAGCTTAACCCTCGCATTCAGAAAATTTTCAAGACTTTTGATTGTTTGTGGTCAGGTTGAGCACCCTGTAACTGAGTGGATTGCTGAGATAAATCTTCCTGCTGCACAAGTTGCTGTTGGGATGGGAATTCCTCTCTGGCAAATCCCTGGTATCCCGAGGCAACGCTTTCTTAATTCTAGTCTGTCTATATGCATATTGTAATTATGGTACTACTACTGTCTTTTGTTTTTTTTTCTTTTTGTTAGAGATAAGACGCTTCTATGGTATAAAACATAGTGGAGGCTATGATTCTTGGAGACAAACCTCTGTTGCAGCCTTCCCTTTTGATTTTGATGAAGCTGACTCTATAAGGCCTAAAGGTCATTGTGTGGCTGTACGCGTGACAAGCGAGGATCCTGATGACGGGTTCAAGCCCACCAGCGGTAAAATACAGGTAGTATTCATAGCTGTGACTGTGAGTGCAAATTTTTAAGTCTATTCTCTAGGGATAATAATTGAATTTGCAACAGGAATTGAGTTTTAAGAGCAAGCCAAATGTGTGGGCCTACTTTTCTGTCAAGGTAGTTATAACCCTATAGCTGCTCTGCTAATAATACATATGTTTCGCTATGCCTTCAATTTTACGACTCTTTTTTTTTTTTTTTTTTTTTTTTTTTTTTTTTTTTTNTTAACAGTCTGGTGGAGGCATCCACGAGTTCTCAGATTCCCAGTTTGGTAAGTTAAGTGCAATATTTGGGCTGCTGGGACACTTCTTTTCTTGAGTTTAACAATTTATAGTAACCTTTTTAACCTTCTATACAGGACATGTTTTTGCATTTGGGGAATCCAGAGCCATGGCAATAGCAAATATGGTTCTTGGGCTGAAAGAAATTCAAATTCGTGGAGAAATTAGGACTAACGTTGACTACACGATCGACCTTCTACATGTATGCTTCCTTCTTCCTACACACAAGAGTTACACTCTGTGTTTGTAATGTACCATGATAAGACCATTTCGATCCTTAATCAGGCTTCTGATTACCGGGAGAACAAAATACACACTGGTTGGTTGGACAGTAGGATTGCTATGCGGGTTAGAGCAGAGAGGCCTCCGTGGTATCTCTCTGTTGTCGGCGGGGCTCTCCATGTAAGAACCTCTTTCTCAGAGATCTATGTATTGAAAAATTTTCTATCCAGTGAAGCATTTCACTATTTGTCCAGAAAGCATCAACCACCAGTGCTGCTGTGGTTTCAGATTACGTTGGTTACCTAGAAAAGGGGCAAATTCCCCCAAAGGTACTCCAATATCATTGCTCTCTTTTGTCTTTCCCGTAATGATCTAGTTGTTTACTTTTATCTCTCTTAACTTGCAGCACATATCTCTTGTGCATTCTCAAGTGTCACTGAATATTGAAGGCACTAAATATACGGTATGTGCCTGTTATTAAAATTTTACTTCTCTGCTTTTCTTCTTTTCATCTGCCATATTACTTTTGCGCTGAAGATGTTGTTACCGAAGCTAACCAACCTGAACTGTTTGTAGATTGATGTAGTTAGGGGTGGATCAGGATCCTACAGGCTAAGAATGAATAACTCAGAAGTTGTATCAGAAATACACACTCTACGTGATGGAGGTCTGTTGATGCAGGCAAGTTTTCTGCCTTTGTTCTATACTACAAGACAGTGACATACATATTTCACACATAGTAACCTGCCTTTTGAGAATCTCACTTCCTTTTCTGGTTTTCACTGTC
>NC_025689.1:20601066-20602388 GCF_000633955.1 Camelina sativa
TTTGCATTTGGGGAATCCAGAGCCATGGCAATAGCAAATATGGTTCTTGGGCTGAAAGAAATTCAAATTCGTGGAGAAATTAGGACTAACGTTGACTACACGATCGACCTTCTACATGTATGCTTCCTTCTTCCTACACACAAGAGTTACACTCTGTGTTTGTAATGTACCATGATAAGACCATTTCGATCCTTAATCAGGCTTCTGATTACCGGGAGAACAAAATACACACTGGTTGGTTGGACAGTAGGATTGCTATGCGGGTTAGAGCAGAGAGGCCTCCGTGGTATCTCTCTGTTGTCGGCGGGGCTCTCCATGTAAGAACCTCTTTCTCAGAGATCTATGTATTGAAAAATTTTCTATCCAGTGAAGCATTTCACTATTTGTCCAGAAAGCATCAACCACCAGTGCTGCTGTGGTTTCAGATTACGTTGGTTACCTAGAAAAGGGGCAAATTCCCCCAAAGGTACTCCAATATCATTGCTCTCTTTTGTCTTTCCCGTAATGATCTAGTTGTTTACTTTTATCTCTCTTAACTTGCAGCACATATCTCTTGTGCATTCTCAAGTGTCACTGAATATTGAAGGCACTAAATATACGGTATGTGCCTGTTATTAAAATTTTACTTCTCTGCTTTTCTTCTTTTCATCTGCCATATTACTTTTGCGCTGAAGATGTTGTTACCGAAGCTAACCAACCTGAACTGTTTGTAGATTGATGTAGTTAGGGGTGGATCAGGATCCTACAGGCTAAGAATGAATAACTCAGAAGTTGTATCAGAAATACACACTCTACGTGATGGAGGTCTGTTGATGCAGGCAAGTTTTCTGCCTTTGTTCTATACTACAAGACAGTGACATACATATTTCACACATAGTAACCTGCCTTTTGAGAATCTCACTTCCTTTTCTGGTTTTCACTGTCATCACAGTTGGATGGTAAAAGCCATGTGATATATGCAGAGGAAGAAGCTGCAGGAACTCGTCTTCTCATTGACGGAAGAACTTGTTTACTACAGGTTTGCACTAAATTTGTTTTTTTTTTTTGTTTTACTATGTATACTTCACGTTTGTCTGAAGTCATTTTTAACTTAAAGTTGTCTGTCAATTTTGGCTTATTCAGAATGATCACGATCCTTCGAAGTTGATGGCTGAAACACCGTGCAAGTTGCTGAGGTATTTGGTTTCAGACGACAGCAATATTGACGCTGATACGCCTTATGCCGAAGTTGAGGTCATGAAGATGTGCATGCCACTTCTTTCACCTGCTTCAGGAGTTATCCATTTCAAAATGTCTGAAGGACAAGCCATGCAGGTGAAAAA
>NC_025689.1:20608720-20619131 GCF_000633955.1 Camelina sativa
TAACTGTTTGTAGATTGATGTAGTTAGGGGTGGATCAGGATCCTACAGGCTAAGAATGAATAACTCAGAAGTTGTATCAGAAATACACACTCTACGTGATGGAGGTCTGTTGATGCAGGCAAGTTTTCTGCCTTTGTTCTATACTACAAGACAGTGACATACATATTTCACACATAGTAACCTGCCTTTTGAGAATCTCACTTCCTTTTCTGGTTTTCACTGTCATTACAGTTGGATGGTAAAAGCCATGTGATATATGCAGAGGAAGAAGCTGCAGGAACTCGTCTTCTCATTGACGGAAGAACTTGTTTACTACAGGTTTGCACTAAATTTGTTTTTTTTTTTTGTTTTACTATGTATACTTCACGTTTGTCTGAAGTCATTTTTAACTTAAAGTTGTCTGTCAATTTTGGCTTATTCAGAATGATCACGATCCTTCGAAGTTGATGGCTGAAACACCGTGCAAGTTGCTGAGGTATTTGGTTTCAGACGACAGCAATATTGACGCTGATACGCCTTATGCCGAAGTTGAGGTCATGAAGATGTGCATGCCACTTCTTTCACCTGCTTCAGGAGTTATCCATTTCAAAATGTCTGAAGGACAAGCCATGCAGGTGAAAAAACTATCCATTGCTAAACAAATACTGTATTGTTTTCCTACAGTTTTGTCGACATTGATTAACCCATCCATTATTTTCTTCACAGCCTGGTGAACTTATAGCCACACTTGATCTTGATGATCCTTCTTCTGTAAGAAAGGCTGAACCCTTCCATGGAAGTTTCCCAAAATTAGGGTTTCCAACCGCAGTTTCTGGCAAAGTTCATCAGAGATGTGGTGCAACTTTACATGCTGCTCGCATGATTCTTGCTGGATATGGCCATAAAGTAGATGAGGTAAATGCTATTTGTTTTTCCTATTTGAATCCAACTTTCCTATTAGATCATTTGACTCTGAGATTGCTCATATCTTTTTCAGGTTGTTCAAGACTTACTTAATTGCCTTGACAGCCCTGAACTGTCGTTTCTTCAGTGGCAAGAGTGCTTTGCTGTTCTAGAAACACGACTACCTAAAGATCTCAGGAACATGGTATACAATTGTGTAAACTATTCATAATTCGTTTTAGTTTCCTGTGATCTTGTTTTGAGTTTCAAGTCTCTTACTGCTTTTCTTATATAATTCTTTATCAGCTGGAATCAAAGTACAAGGAATTTGAGATTGTCTCCAAAAACCCCCTGACCAGAGATTTCCCTGCGAAAATCTTAAAAGGCACTCTTGAGGTGGGTACCTACTGTTCTGTTTCTAACATTTGTGACCTACTGTTCTGTAATTTATTCTCTGAAATGTTTTCTTTTCGGTCCACTTTTTGCAACAGGCTCATTTATTATCTTGTGATGAGAAAGAGAGAGGTTCCCTTGAACGGCTCATTGAACCATTGATGAGCCTGGTGAAGTCTTATGAAGGTGGTAGAGAAAGTCATGCCCGTGTGATTGTTCATTCTCTCTTTGAAGAATATCTATCAGTTGAAGAATTATTCAACGAAAACATGCTGGTAATATATGGTTCAATTGTTGTCAAACGGCTTCGTGGTTATCAGTTATGTGTGAGGAGTCTTGATAAGCATTTTATTTTCTTAAAAAGGCTGATGTTATAGAAAGCATGCGTCAACTAAACAAGAAAGATCTATCAAAGATTGTCGATATCGTACTTTCACACCAGGTTGGTACTTATTCTTTCACACACCAGGTTTCTCTTGTCGCATTACTATATGTTATTAAACTGGCATACTCATTTTCTTTTGTCAGGGAATAAAAAGCAAAAACAAACTTGTTCTTCAACTCATGGAGCAGCTTGTTTTCCCTAATCCTACAGCATACAGAGATAAACTTCTCCGATTCTCAACACTTAACCATACTAATTACTCTGAGGTACATGTGGTTTCCTTTATGTTTTATGCTATTGTTGTTGATATTTTCCAGCTGATGATCAGTTTGTGTGTGTAGTTGGCACTCAAGGCGAGTCAATTGCTTGAACAGACAAAACTTAGTGAACTTCGTTCAAACATTGCTAGAAGCCTGTCAGAGTTAGAAATGTTTATGGAGGATGGAGAAAATATGGATACCCCCAAGAGAAAAAGTGTCATTAGTGAAAGGATGGAGGATCTTGTGAGCGCATCTTTAGCTGTTGAAGATGCTCTCGTGGGACTATTTGACCACAGCAATCACACACTCCAAAGACGGGTTGTTGAGACTTATATTCGCAGATTATACCAGGTTATAGTTCATTCTTTCGCACCATTATTATTCAAAATTCCTTTTAGACTGCAATTTTATTAGAGATAGACAATCTTGACGTCATTTTAACTCGACTTTTTTCATCAGCCCTATGTCATTAAAGAAAGCGTGAGGATGCAGTGGCACCGTTCTGGTCTTATTGCTTCCTGGGAGTTCCTAGAGGAGGAGCATATGGATATAAAAAACATTGGCTTAGACAAGACATCTGAAGAAGTGTTTCTTGAGAAACGTCGCAAGAAAAAATGGGGGGCTATGGTTATAATCAAATCGCTACAGTTTCTGCCAAGTATAATAAGTGCAGCATTGAGAGAAATAAACCACAACGACTATGAAACTGCCGGAGCTTCTTTATCTGGCAATATGATGCACATTGCTATTGTGGGCATCAACAATCAGATGAGTCTGCTTCAGGACAGGTATTGAAAGTCGCCACAGCATGGTTGTTTAAACCAGCTTAGGTGCCGTAATGTCTACCTAATAAGGTTTCATTTTTGGTTTGTTTTGTCTCAGTGGGGACGAGGACCAAGCTCAGGAAAGAGTAAACAAGTTGGCCAAAATTCTTAATGACGAGGAAGTGAGTTTGAGCCTCTGTTCTGCTGGTGTTGATGCAATCAGCTGTATAATTCAGCGAGATGAAGGACGACCACCCATGAGACATTCTTTCCATTGGTCCATGGATAAACAGTATTATGTAGAAGAGCCGTTGCTGCGACATCTTGAACCTCCTCTATCCATATACCTTGAGTTGGTATGTCCATGATGATGAAATGTACATTTATAGCATCTTGCATTTATTTAAATGATTGTTTATTGTTTTTCTAATGCAGGATAAGCTAAAAGGGTACTCAAATTTACAGTATACACCTTCAAGAGACCGTCAGTGGCATATGTATACTGTTACAGACAAGCCAGTGCCAATCAAAAGGATGTTCCTTAGGTCTCTGGTTCGAGAAGCTACAATGAATGATGGGTTTATCTCACAGCAAGGGCAGGACTACCAACTTAGCCAAACACTGCTCTCCATGGCGTTTACGTCGAAATGCATTCTGAGGTCTTTGATGAATGCCATGGAGGAACTGGAACTGAATGCACATAATGCTGTCAGTGCCATGAAACCAGACCATGCACATATGTTCTTATGCATACTAAGTGAGCAGCAGATAGATGATCTTGTGCCTTACCCCAGGTTGACATGGCTGTGTCTCTTAGAAGTTAAAGTTTATGATATGTCAGAACTTTAACGATTATCAATTTTTTGTCACAGGAGAATTGAAGTGAATGCGGAAGATGAAGAAACTAGAGTTGAGATGATCTTAGAAGAAGCAACACGAGAGATACATAGGTCTGTTGGAGTAAAAATGCACAGGTTGGGTGTTTGCGAGTGGGAAGTGCGACTGTGGCTGGGGTCCTCGGGACTAGCAAATGGCGCTTGGAGGGTCGTGGTTGCAAATGTGACAGGCCGTACATGCACTATCAATGTAATTTCAGCTTATAAATTTTTTGCTGTGCAAACCTTACAGAGAGTACACATATCCAGAACTTGACAATCTGTGATTTAACGTTTCAGATATACCGAGAAGTGCAAGCTACTGGGAGTAACAGTTTAATCTACCACTCAATAAGTAAGAAGGGACCTTTGCATGAAACCCCAATCAACGGTCAATATAAACCACTGAATCATCTGGACAGGAAACGTCTAGCCGCAAGGAGGAGTAACACTACGTATTGCTATGACTTCCCCTTGGTTAGTAACCGAACTCGGAAGATTCTCACATAGATTTACTCTTTGCTGTTTTCTACCCACCTTACGTAATTTTTTTTTGTATCTTTAGTCATTTGAGACAGCATTGGAGATGTTGTGGGCATCACAACACCCGGGAGTCAGGAAACCATGCAAGAATACTCTCATCAACGTCAAAGAGCTTGTATTCTCCAATCCAGAAGGTTCTTCGGATACATGTCTTATTCCGGTTGAAAGACCAGCGGGTCTTAACGACTTTGGAATGGTGGCCTGGAGCTTAGAGATATCTACTCCTGAATTTCCTATGGGACGGAAACTTGTCGTAGTAGCCAATGATGTCACATTCAAAGCTGGTTCTTTTGGTCCTAGAGAGGATGCATTTTTCCTTGCTGTGACTGAACTGGCTTGTTCCCAGAAGCTTCCATTGATTTACTTGGCAGCAAATTCTGGCGCCCGACTCGGTGTAGCTGAAGAAGTTAAAGCCTGCTTCAAAGTTGGGTGGTCGGATGAAGTTTCCCCCGAGAATGGTTTTCAGTATATATACCTGAGCTCTGAAGACCATTCAAGGATTGGATCATCTGTCATTGCGCACGAAATGAAGCTCCCTAGTGGCGAAACAAGGTGGGTGATTGATACGATTGTTGGTAAAGAAGATGGTATCGGAGTTGAAAATCTAACAGGCAGTGGGGCAATAGCGGGTGCTTACTCAAGGGCGTACAATGAAACTTTTACTTTGACCTTTGTTAGTGGAAGATCGGTAGGAATCGGTGCTTATCTTGCCCGCCTGGGCATGAGATGCATACAGAGAGTAGACCAGCCGATCATCTTGACCGGCTTTTCTACGCTCAACAAGCTGCTTGGGCGTGAAGTCTATAGCTCTCACATGCAACTTGGTGGCCCTAAAATCATGGGCACTAATGGTGTTGTTCATCTTACAGTCTCAGATGATCTTGAAGGCGTATCAGCAATTCTCAACTGGCTGAGCTACATTCCTGCTTACGTGGGTGGTCCTCTTCCTGTTCTTGCCCCTGTAGATTCACCAGAGAGAAGTGTGGAGTACGTCCCAGAGAATTCTTGTGACCCACGAGCCGCTATAGCTGGGATCAACGACAGTAGTGGTAAATGGCTTGGTGGCATCTTTGATAAAAATAGCTTTGTTGAGACTCTTGAAGGCTGGGCAAGGACAGTAGTGACTGGGAGAGCAAAGCTGGGGGGTATACCCGTGGGAGTGGTTGCCGTCGAGACACAAACTGTAATGCAGATAATCCCGGCAGATCCAGGGCAGCTAGAGTCTCATGAGAGAGTGGTTCCACAAGCAGGGCAAGTCTGGTTTCCTGATTCAGCAGCCAAGACATCTCAAGCGCTCATGGATTTCAACCGGGAACAGCTTCCATTGTTTATCCTAGCAAACTGGAGAGGTTTTTCTGGTGGGCAGAGAGATCTTTTTGAAGGAATACTTCAGGCTGGTTCAAATATAGTAGAAAATCTGAGAACATATGGACAGCCAGTGTTCGTGTACATCCCAATGATGGGAGAACTGCGAGGTGGAGCGTGGGTGGTTGTTGATAGCCAGATAAATTCAGATTATGTTGAAATGTATGCTGATGAAACCGCTCGTGGAAATGTGCTTGAGCCTCAAGGAATGATAGAGATAAAATTTAGAAGAAAAGAGCTGTTAGAGTGCATGGGAAGGTTGGACCAGAAGCTAATCAATCTGAAAGCAAAGATCCAAGATGCCAAGCAAAACGAGGCGGCGTATGCAAACATCAAGCTTCTCCAGCAACAGATTAAAACCCGAGAGAAGCAGCTTTTACCTGTTTATATCCAAATCGCCACCAAATTTGCGCAACTTCATGACACTTCCATGAGAATGGCTGCAAAAGGAGTGATCAAAAGTGTTGTAGAATGGAGCGGCTCGCGAAGCTTCTTCTATAAAAAGCTATATCGGAGAATTGCAGAGAGCTCTCTTGTGAAGAAGATAAGAAAAGCGTCTGGAGACAAGTTATCATATAAATCTGCAATGGGTTTAATTCAGGAATGGTTCTGCAAATCCGAGATTGCAAAGGGGAAAGACGAAGCTTGGACAGACGACCAACTGTTCTTTACATGGAAGGACAATGCTAGTAACTACGAGCATAAGCTGTGTGAGTTGAGAGCGCAGAAACTGCTGAATCAACTTGCAGAGATTGGGAATTCGTTGGATTTGCAGGCTTTACCTCAGGGACTTGCTAATCTTCTAAACAAGGTATGAAATGAAACACTGAGGTTTTTGCTTCTTGTATGAGTTATTTATTTTTTTGAGTGAGAGTGAATATGTGTGATGCAGGTGGAGCTTTCAAGAAGGGAACAACTGGTGGATGCGATTCGAAAAGTGTTGGGATGATGATATCTATATAAATAGGTTTAGCTTCGGTTCCATTAAAGATGGTGTTTTTGGAGTTGCTCGTGTCCTACGGTGACACAAGTTATTTGATTGAAACTAGATTTTAAACGATCTTCTTCCTCACATTTGTTAGCCTACATAATTTAGCTGCGCAATAGTTTATTCAACACTCAAGGGAGAAAATATATATAAGTATTTTATAAACTCCCTAAGATGACTTGCAAAATATATCTTGGTGGTTTAGTCAAAAATAGAATAAACAATTGTAAGTTTAGGAGAAGGTAGAAGGAGGCTTTCTTCACAAGAGAGGCTTCATCCAAATTTAACCAACTCTCATCTTGATTCGCCTTCTCCCACCATCGAGCTCTAGTACTACCTTTTCATGAATGCCACTGAGTCTATCAGTTCTTCTCAAAGATATGTGACAATACAATACTTTCATGCCAAAAGCACTTGGCAATATAAATAAATTGTGAAAGTGCAATCAAGATGAAAACATTGACTAAAGAAGGGGGCGGGGGTTTTATTGATAAAAGAGTAAATAATGGGTTCAATATCATAAACAAATTTAAATATGGAGTACGGAATCTATAATATCAGTCAATTCCTCTTCCCAAAACCCTAAACTCCACCTTCCGTTTCAGATCACACGAACCGACACTTGCAAATCCATATTGTCTCTGCTCGAGTCCTACGACGTTTCTTCTTGACTTTGTAAGCTTTTTTCCTCAATTCTAATCTTACTTTCTTATGTAAAGTTTCAATTTTTATTCGTTTTCCAGCTTCCAATGATACTGGGATCTTGAATCTGTGGACTTTGCTGTTTAGAATGTTTTAGGTTTTGATAGATGAATTGAGTTAATAATGAAGTTTGGTTACCTGGGCTGTACTTTGTTTCTGCAGATTCATGGTGGTGGTGGTTTAGCTCATGATTTTGGATGTTTTAAGAAGTATTAGAACTTCTTCTTCTTCTTCTACTACTACTACTACTGGAGGTCGTATTATTCTTCAAAGCTTTGGTTTTTATTCGGTTAGTACAAGTAAAATGCGAGATATCAAAGTCAAATCTGATTCAAGGGAGCTGATAACATCATCTGATGAAGAAGAAGAAGCAGCAGCTCAGATTATTGAATCAGTTTCCATTAGAGAAAAGGAGATTTCTTCGTCGTCCTTGAGTGTTAAATCCACGCCTGAGATTGAGAAAAAGTACGTTCATCGGGTTTACGACGCGATTGCTCCACATTTCAGCTCTACGAGGTTTGCCAAGTGGCCTAAAGTTGCTGCCTTTCTTGAATCTCTGCCTTGTGGATCTGTGATTCTTGATGCGGGTTGCGGGAACGGCAAGTATTTGGGGTTGAACCCCAGCTGTTTCTTCATAGGATGTGACATAAGTCATCCGTTGATTAAAATCTGTTCGGATAAAGGGCAAGAGGTTCTGGTTGCAGATGCTGTTAATCTTCCTTATAGAGAGGACTTTGGTGATGCTGCCATCTCTATAGCGGTTTTGCATCACTTAAGTACAGAGAGTAGGAGGAAGAAAGCGATTGAAGAACTGGTTCGGGTGGTTAAGCCAGGTGGATTCGTTCTCATTACGGTTTGGGCTGCAGAACAGGAGGACACGTCGTTGCTCACCAAATGGACACCCTTGTCTGCTAAGTATGTTGAGGAATGGGTCGGCCCAGGTAGTCCAATGAATAGCCCTCGTGTGAGGAACAACCCCTTCTTTAGTCTTGAGAGCATTCCAGAGACTGAGGTGAGTACCAAGGAGCAAAAGGCTGACAACTCCCCGTTCATCGGTCTTGAGAGCATTCCAGAGAGCGAGGAGAGCACGAGAGAGCTAAAAGAAACCAAAGCCAGCATAGTAGAGCAAAAGGAAGAGTCATTGGAGGCTCTGAAGAAGAGCCAACAAGAGTACTTTGTTCCATGGCATCTACCCTACCACCGTGCTGAAGTGAGTGGTGCATCTGCATCTGCACTTGCAACTGGGCTTGCAAAGAAAGACGACAGAAAAGGAGCTGTTGTGTACAACAGATACTACCACGTCTTCAGTGAAGGCGAACTTGAAAGGTGTGTCACTTGCTCTCTATCGATTATCGTTAGTCTTGTTTGTTAACATGTGGTAATAATCTTTTCACAGGTTGGCATCTCGAGTAGGCAATGCAATGATAGTTGATAGATTTTACGATAAGTCCAATTGGTGTATTGTTCTTCAGAAAGCAGCTCTAAACCAAGATTGATCATCTAGTGGACTCAAGACTTGTCTGGTTTCAAACTCAGATACACTTTTCCAAATCTTTCTGAAATTGGAACTCCATCGAAAGTTATCATTGCATTTTTCATGGTTGTAGTTGAGATTCTGTGGCAGCTCTTTTTCCCTGCAGTTTGTTGGCTTTAAGGGGTTTTGTATTATGTGTAACACAAATGAAAGAAAAGGAATTCTCTACATGATAAACAAAATGTCAGAAATTCGATTTGTACAATACAAATGTTACTAGTGATTCATTCACTAAGAATGACTCATACCTAATTGGAACCACCCAAACGCCTCATTCGCAAACAAGCCCCTACAATGATCACCAATCTTGATATCCAATAGCCTTCTCCAAAAGACTTGTTGATTGGTGATCATTGTAGGGGCTTGTTTGCGAATGAGGCGTTTGGGTGGTTCCAATTAGAGTCTTAAAGGGGAAAATGGCCATTTTATACCCGTATAATTTCCAAAGTGCCAATTTCTACCTGTACAAACTTAGGGTGCTAATTTATACATGTACTCAAATAAAATTCAAATTTCATACCCAAATAATTAAAATAGTGCGGATTTCAAAATCTAAGTTAACATATGTTGACTCATATGCCACATAGTTAATGAGGTGGCAGCGACTTCACTAAAACGGTGTCGTTTTGATTTTAAATTTAAAAAAAATAGTTTGCATCATCCAAGATTCAAACTAACGACGTTTACCTTTCTTACATATGTCATTTTCACTTGATCCACAATCATATTAGAAACATGTATAAACGTTTATGTTTATAAACCTAAAAATATATGGAGCTTGTCATCTCACCTTGACTCATGATGTTAAGATTTTCTCGATCTGTTCTGTAAATCAATCTTTTGCCCATTGATTCTTATCGATGCCAAGTGCATATTTATGGACGTTTGTCGAGGATTTTGGGGCTCAGAGAATCTCAGATCATCACATTCTTCATGAAGTTGTTCAAGGTAAGGAATAAAAGATTCTCAGATCTCAAGACTAGAAGAAGCTCAATTCCAATAATTCAAAAAAGAAACGAAAAACTAACATAAATCTTCAATGGATTTTACTGAAATCAAAACAAAAACGATTGTAGAGATTTAGAAACCCTAATCTAAACAAACCTGATTGGAGAAGATGAAGAGAATAAATTGAGAAAAACCAAATATTTAGAGTTTATAAATAAAAACGTTTCAATTGGTAGCAAATAGCCAAATACGATTTCAGATCAGTTGGTATTGCATATGTAGTAAATTGCTTAGGTATTTGGTTCGAGTCCCCGTTGTGACAATTTTTAACGACACCGTTTTATTAGAGTCGCTGCCACCTCATTACCTATGTAGCATATGAGTCAGCATCTGTTAATTTTAAATTTTGAAATCCGCACCATTTTAATTATTTGGGTATGAAATTTGAATTTGATTTGAGGACATGTATAAATTAGCACTGTAAGTTTGTACAGATAGAAATTGGCACTTTGGAAATTGTATGGATATAAAATGGCCATCGCTCGAGTAAACGTCTCAAAACTCCCTAAAAAAATTTGACAAATCTCTTATCTCCCTCTCTATTCTTCATACCCTCACTTTTTTTAATAAGAGATGGTGAGACGATTTTAGCCTTCTAATTTCATTGATTTAGATTAAAATTTTTAAATAAAAAAACATATCCAGCTCTCGTTTTCGACCCGATAAACCCACTCGAAACCCACCTGGTTACTCACGTCTCAATCCAGCCGCC
>NC_025689.1:20621653-20622014 GCF_000633955.1 Camelina sativa
CTCATCATGGTTTTTGTATATGGCATTTATCGCAAAATATGAAAGGTTATGCTCGTAACGTGAACAAAGACGTTGTTGCATGGAGATTCATGGAGTGTAGTAGGTTTTACACAGTGGCTGAGTTCAACATTGCTTACGCATCTTTTACGACAAGATATCCTTCTGCTGCCAAGTATCTTGAAGAATCTACCCAGAAAGAAAGATGGGCACGATGTGTTTTTCCAGGAGATAGATACAACCTAGACACAAGCAACTGTGTTGAATCGTTGAACAGTGTATTCAAAGATGCAAGGAGGTACTCCTTGATACCCATGCTTGATGCAATACTTAAAAAATTCTCTGAATGGTTTAATGAACATCG
>NC_025689.1:20622455-20624306 GCF_000633955.1 Camelina sativa
AGAAATATCAACAATGAGAAAACTTCAAATTTTAAACTAACTAACCTCCAATGGAATACAGAAACCTGGAACAGGCCATAACGCATTCTCTTTAACCACGACCCCATTAAAATGACTCATTGTATGGGAAATCTCTTCTAGCATGTTCTCGAATGATAATCTCCCCCAAGGAAAAGACACACAAAAACCTAGATCATTCACTGCGCTTACAACAAAATCATCGATACCCATTGCATCTCTCCCCGAGTCTTTTGTATAGCCTGCAATGATGCTTCCTAAAAAGTAGAGAACCGCCATCTTCAACCTATCACGAGTACGATCTGGTTGCATTATCAATAGGTGTCTCCTCACATCTTCAAGTGTAATCTTTTTTTTTTGTAAAAAATATTTCCTTTGAAACACGGTACCGCCGGCTTCCTTGTAATCAAGTGGATAGCACCGACAATCTAATCCAGACATCAAAGCATGTTCTCTCAGACCATACCGGATTGGAACACCATTCACAACAAACCATGCTTCCTTCTTTTTTTCGATTTTAGCCGTTCGAAGTAAGAGCATCCACATTCCCATAAGCTTGTGGTTTGGTTCCCTTGGCATGTGAAAAATGTGCTTGAATTGTGGATGATTCTCAAACCAATCCCTCTCAGAACTAGTTAGTGGATGCTCTAATTTATCCAGCGTTTTCAAAGTTTCAAAAATATGACACCTAGTCGATAGCTTGATTTTCTTGTTGTACTGGCTAGGCTCGAAGTGCATTCCTAAAGGTTTCATCGCTTCTGTTTCCTCCGATTCCTGCAACAATATCAGTTTTATATGAGTTATACCAATTATACAACAACTAGTTCTACCAGTTCTACTAGTTCTACACCACCTAGTTGTACCAGTTCTACTAGTTCTACACCCAATAGTTGCACAAGTTCTACTAGTTCTACACCAATAGTTGCACCAGTTCTACTTGATCAATTTCAAATTCCAATGAGTTTTCAAATTCCGAACGAATGACACAGACTTGTTGTACTTACACTTGCATCGTTGTCCTCCTCGTGCTCCATCTCACTTTCGCTTGTACTCCTTCTCGAGTTACCTGCCGAGTTCGAACTTCCCTCCTTATCTTCTTCTTCTTCTTCTTCTCCTTCATCGTCTTTTTCTTCCGATTCTTCTCCTTCATCGTTTTCTTCTTCCCCTTCATCGTCTTTTTCTTCCCCTTCTTCACAATCTTCTCCTTCATCGTCTTTTTCTTCCGATTCTTCTCCTTCATCGTTTTCTTCTTCCCCTTCATCGTCTTTTTCTTCCCCTTCTTCACATTCTTCTCCTTCATCGTTTTCTTCTTCCACTTCATCTTTTTCTTCTTCCCCTTCATCGTTTCCTTCTTCCCCTTCATCGTTTCCTTCTTCTTCTCCATCGCTTGATTCCACAGAAGTAGATCTCTCGTTATCTCCTCCTTCTTCATCATCTTCTTCTCGATTACTTGATTCCGGAGTACCGGATTTTGCTTTCTCTCCTTCGTTTGCATTTTCTCTTCCGACCATCGGATTGGGTTCCTCCGAAACTCGACTTTCACTTTCTTCCGCCACCGTACTCAAAGCTCTCTCTCCTCCTACTGTCGCCGGACTCAAACCCGACACACCTACTTCCGGCGAATCGGATTTTGCTTTCGAACCACCATCTCCTTCTGAGATCTTCTTCTCTTTCAAACGCTCACTCCTCCTCCTCACAAGACCCCCCCTTGTTTTCACCATCTTCTTACTCTATTTTTGGTTGATTGAATGAAAACGAGAAAACCCTAGTTCTACAGTTTTACCCAAATCGATTCGAATTTCCCGAAGAAAGAGAAGAGTGACGAGAGAGAGA
>NC_025689.1:20624947-20626961 GCF_000633955.1 Camelina sativa
TCTTCTTCTCTTTCAAACGCTCACTCCTCCTCACACGACCCCCCCTTGTTTTCGCCATCTTCTTACTCGATTTTTACTTGATTGAATGAAAACGAGAAAACCCTAGTTCTACAGTTTCACCCAAATCGCTTCGAATTTCCCGAAGAAATAGAAGAGTGACGAGAAAGAGCAGTTTTAATTTACAGTTTTTTTTAAAAAAAACCGATTCAGTTTTTTTGGGTTTTAGATCCGATTCAGTTTTTTGGGTGGATACTACCCATATATTTTTTGTAAATATCTAAGTTTTCTATGGACAAGAATGTAAAACAACACATTCTCGATTTAAAAAAAAAAAAAAAACAAATGCCAAAAAAGAAAGGAACTTTTGAGATTGTCAGAAATGTTTTAGGGAGTTCTGAGACGAAAACTCATTTTCCCAGTCTTAAAAGGCCGAGTGTTGTGAGTTGTATTTTAGAAAAGGCCCTCAAATTTGAATAAATATTACAATAGTGCCATTAATTCATCGTCTTCCTCAGAATCATATTTTTTCTCCGGCTAAAACCCTTTCTTCAACCTATCTTATGTGAAAGCTGTCGTCTTTCGGAGAACATGGTATCCGTTTTATTCCAATCTTCTTGTTCTTGTTCACTTTCTAGCTTTACCTCTGTAAAATTCGGAGCTCGTCTCGTTTCTCCTCTCTGTTTCGCCGGAACTCATGTACAAGTGACTTCCGGCGGTGGTCTTCGAATCGGACAAGGTAAAGGCTTTTCACAAAAAAAAAAAATCAAATATTTGTAAGTTATTCATGTTAAAGCCTTAGAAATTTCGAAACTTTGTTGTCTTACTTGCTTCTACATGGCCCATATACTGTTCTTGATTTTAGACTAATTCTTGCTTTTATTATTGTTCACAATTAATCTCAAAGATTCTGTTTAGCTTAGAGACCAAACTCTTATTTCCATAAGATTTGACTGGTCTGTGATTGTTAGTAATATTGTGAAATCTCAGGATGTTTACTGAACTTGAAGGGTGAAAGACCTCAGAGATTTGTTGTCTCAGCTGTTGTGGATGATAAAAATGTTGTAGCTAAAGAGGAGAAGAAAGAAGGTGGAACGGATAAGGTTGTAGATAACCAGAGAATGACCAAAGTTTGTGATAAGCTCATTGAGGTTTTCATGGTTGATAAGCCTACACCTTCTGACTGGAGAAGACTGTTAGCTTTTAGCAAAGAATGGGATAGTATCCGGCCACATTTCTACAAACGGTGTCAGGAACGAGCGGATTCCGAGGATAACCCTGAGATGAAGCATAAGGTTCATCGGCTTGCAAGAAAGCTCAAGGAGGTGAAAAACTTTGAAGCTATTGGAATTATGTTTCCCTTCCCTTTTCTTTTGTATTTTCAAATTCGGGTGATCTTATCTATGCTGTTTAATTGTGACATTGGTCTTAATCAGGTTGATGAAGATATTCAAAGGCATGATGAGCTTCTGAATGTTATCAAGAGGACACCACCAGCTGAAATTGGTGAACTTGTTGCAAGACGACGTAAGGATTTCACAAACGAGTTTTTTGATCATTTGCATACTGTTGCTGAATCCTACTATGACAATCCGGATGAGCAAGATGGTAATTTTTTGTGCCTCTTGTGAGTTAATGCCTAACCCCAATGGAACAAAACAATATACTGATATTTGTTCAATGGTAACTTTTTTTGGTAAGCTCTTGCCTCGCTGGGGAAGTTGTCTATTGCGGCTGTACAAGCCTATGACACTTCAACAGAAAGCATTGACGCACTAAACGCTGCGGAATTGAAGCTCCAGGACATAATCAACTCCCCTTCTCTTGATGCTGCTTGCAGAAAGATTGATAGTTTGGCTGAGAAGAATCAGCTTGATTCTGCGTTGGTTCTTATGATCACAAAAGCATGGTCTGCTGCTAAGGAATCTAACATGATGAAAGAGGAGGTACTAAACTCCTACATTCAATAGTAGCAGAGAATTTGAATTAGTAACCATATGGCGTTTCTCTTGGATGA
>NC_025689.1:20627036-20651076 GCF_000633955.1 Camelina sativa
TTTTTTTGGTAAGCTCTTGCCTCGCTGGGGAAGTTGTCTATTGCGGCTGTACAAGCCTATGACACTTCAACAGAAAGCATTGACGCACTAAACGCTGCGGAATTGAAGCTCCAGGACATAATCAACTCCCCTTCTCTTGATGCTGCTTGCAGAAAGATTGATAGTTTGGCTGAGAAGAATCAGCTTGATTCTGCGTTGGTTCTTATGATCACAAAAGCATGGTCTGCTGCTAAGGAATCCAACATGATGAAAGAGGAGGTACTAAACTCCTTCTACATTCAGTAGTAGCAGAGAATTGGAATTAGTAACCACTAACCATATGGCGTTTCTCTTGGATGAGCATATTTTCTTTGCATCATCACATTGAAATCATACAAGTCGTAGAATTTCTTTCACCCATTTGGTGTTGGTTCTTGACAGGTAAAAGACATACTGTATCATTTGTACGTAACAGCAAGAGGGAATCTGCAGAGGCTTATGCCCAAAGAGGTGAGAATACTAAAGTATCTACTATCCATAGAGGATCCTCAGGAACAATTGAGCGCTCTACAAGACGCTTTTACCCCTGGGGAGGAGCTTGAAGGGACTGATGTAGACTACTTATACACGTAAGCACGAGAAGACTCGGTTTAGCTTTATATACATTTATGGAACCTCAGGCTGAGTAAAAAATGGAAACTGTGTAGGACGCCGGAGCATTTGCAGAGTTTAATAAAGACGGTGTTGGAGGCGTATCATTTCAGCAAAGAAGGGAGTTTAGTGAAGGAAGCCAAAGACCTTATGCATCCTGAGCTCATTGCCAAAATGGAAGTACTCAAGAAGCTTGTTGAAAAGAAGTATTTATGATTCAAAGATTTTACAGATCATAATTTCTCTTTTTGTTACCATGTATGTGTTGTATATGGTGTATGACATTCTTCAGGTTTCACACATAGTTTTGATACCACCATAAGACTAAACTGTAGAATCTTGCATTTCTATGAATAGAATATGTGAGACACTTAAACATGATGCACAAGATATATACTTCCCGGAGTACGTAGTTTGATTCTTCTTGAATATATCACATGCTTCCTGTTCATACATTGTAATTTTGTGTATGAAAGCTATTCCTCAGCTTCTTCCTCCCGGTTAAGAGTTGTGTTATAAGTATCCATCTTAATTAGAGAGAGTTGTGGTATTTTCTCATAACTAAGCTCCTCTAACCTTTTGGCCTTTTGAAATCATAGTCGAAAGCTGTGTAGGCTCCGCTTAATTACAGTTGAAAATTTGAAATTATGGGTTCTCGAGCATTTCATACTCTTCCTGGCTATCAAAAAGCACTAGACTTCGGAGTGAATTAAGTAAAATTCAAATTTTTAACATGTGAGAACTGATTACTGAAGATTACAAAACCAAAACCCTAGGCCAAAAGATTATTTTCTTTCTATTTTCTTTTTTCTTTTTTAAATGCCAAAAAATACCAACAAGTTACTTTCAAGATCAAATAAACAAGATTTTCAAGACTAAATTACACCTAAACATATAGATCAGAAATTGGAGGCTAGAAACTCAACCCTAAATTGAAAACTATGCAAACTTATGCAGATTGGAGGCTATATATAAATCAAATGACACAAAAATTAAAATCCTAGGGCTCCATTTATTTCTTTAACTTTCTTGGTCGATTACTAAACTATTAGAGACCTGATTTTTAGAGTATAAAAACAATGCAAATTAATGCACTTAGGTTTTTGTCTTCTCTTTTGAAAAGAAAAAAAAAAAGTTTGTCGTCTCTCCGCAGCCTTATTAATTGTTGTTATTAAAATTATAAATGAAGATAATGAACAAAAGCGCCCGTGGCCTAATGGATAAGGCGTTTGACTTCTAATCAAACGATTGTGGGTTCGAGTCCCACCGGGCGTGTTTACTGTTTTTGTCCAACTTAGTTTACAGTTTCTTCTTCTTCGTTTTTTTTTATGGACCTTTAAATATCCCTCTTTAGTGGTTGAATTATTTCCTAGACCATTAAAACAAACTAAATGACCATTTGGATTTGGACATCATAAACAATTATGACCTGATGATAATACGGAAAAAACTCAACTATGATTTGGACATCATAAACAATTTGCCCTATCATTTTTTTAGCTCAATTTTTTTACTGTTACGTTATTTTAAATCTATATTCTTTTGTTAGATATGCGACTCAAAGATTGACTAAAAGAATATTAAACAATCTAAATAAAAAGATTTTGCATGTGACTTGGCAGTTTTTTTTAAATTGTGACATTTTAACAAGTAAAACTTCTTTTCGAAGGATTTTTTTTTTGCTTTCTAAAATGTTACTAATATTTTTCTAAGAATTGGATGTTAAACAATGAAGACACTAATAATGGGAAACTAGGATATATCCCGTGCTTAAAGCACGGGTCAACATTTTTTTAAAAAATTATAATATAATAATTAAAATTATTGTTTTTTTAAGTTATTTTGTTTGAGATAATATTTATTTAAAATTGTTATGTAAATCTATTAGTCTATTTGAATACTAATTATTTTAGAATATTATAGTATTTTATTTTTGATGTATTATTACAGTTTTATATTGTTTGTTGTTATATTTGCATCATTATTATGTGAAATATAAAATAGTAATTTTAATATTATAATTGTGAGTAAATAAAAATTATTAATTTATTATTTATATAAATTTAGTTTTACCAACCTGCCAATGTGGAAATTAAAACACACATTTCATACAATAAATAATATATCTTCGTTTAAAAAAAATCAAATCACAACATATGCAGAAAAAAATATGCATTTTAAATTATAAGTATTATATGAAAATTCCAAACAATTTGTAAATAAAATAAAATAAAGATGATAGGAGAATCATAATTTGAAAACTTAACAAAATCTTCGAATTTAGTTATTAAAAATAATTGTATTGTATACTTGGATATAAATTCTTAGTTTTTAAAATTCTGATTGGTTTATATATTTTTTTTAAAAAATAATTAGTAATTTCGTCCATAATTTATTAGAGAGAGAAAATTATTTTTTAGATTTTTTAATATTTGATCCGTAAGTGTTTTTTATTTTTAATTAATTATATTTATTTAAATTAGTTAATTAAACTTAATTATTTTTTTCTAATGGCAATTGAATGTAATTTTTTACACATTTTAAGGTTAGTTTTATATTTGTACTTCTCAATTAATATAGTTGGATTCAAAGAATGCTTTTCTAAAAATTACTTTATACACCAATCATAATTCTTTTTTGTTAATTTGCGTTTTTTACAAAAGGAAAAAAAAACACTGTTCACGATATTCAAGATTAGACTTTACTCATGATTTGTTTAACTACCAACTGTGCAGCGTTTTTCAAATAACGCACTAACAAAAGAATTTCTTTTAATATTTAATATATATTTAATAAAAGAGAGCTAAATAATCAACACATCTTTTAATAAATGACTTTTTAATTTAAAGTAATAAAAACTCATATTGAGTATACATTATTATTTTTATAAATCATAAAATAATTTATTCTAGATTGAAATAAAATAAATTTTACCTGATCAACTCAAAAAAAATTTGGTTTTTAAAGTTTATATGTAATAGATGAAAATGTGATTTCATAAAAATTTGAATCAATAATAATCAATTTAAATTTATAAGATATTTGCTTATATTTTTATCTATCTTATTATATAAAGTTGGGTTTTGAAAGTTAGTCATTAACAAGATTTTGACACATGTTAAGTTATCAATATGAGATTTTGAAATACGTAAAAATTAATATTTAATAGGAGGAATTTTATTATAAAAAAATAAAATATATTGTTTTAAAAAATATAAATAATGTAAAAGATAATTATCAAAAGTTACAGAATTTATAAAAAATACAAAGTTTTTTTTAAAATAATTATAAAGAGATTATATATATACTAGATAAGGACCCGTCGATGTGCGGGTTTAAAGTTTTGTAAATAAAATAAAATTTAATAAAAATATATTAAAATTTATTTTACATTAATTATAACTTTTTTTTTGCTATAAGACATTGATTTATATCTATATACAAATCTTTTATGTATGTTACCATTAAAAGTGTATTTTTTACACCTAGATATATTGTATGTTATAAATATATTAATTACCACTACCTAGAAAATGTCTATATGAGCAAATTAAGCCAACTGTTATATGTCTTTTTACTTTCACTTTTGCATAGTTTCTTTAATCACTAAAATTGTTGGCTCAAAACACTTTTTGAATAAAAAATAAACTACATCACAATAGAGTATGTCTAACCATGGAGAGAACATCTGTTCTACTCTCCTCCCTTATGGAGAGAACCTTGCGTCTAACATCCTCCACCATGGAGAACCTTCACTCCGTCTTCCTTCCTTGGGGAGATAACTTTGCATCCAACCTCTCCCACCTTCCTACCTTGGGTATATAACCTTGCGTCCAACCTCCTCCAAAATAAAGGGAACCTCGGCTCTGCCCTCCTCTAGTGTGGAGAAAATATGTTCACGTCAGCTATCTCAAAGTGACTTGCTCTGGCAACCAATGAAACTAAAGACCATTTTCCAACGTCACAAAATCTTTTGGTAGTAACTAATGTTAAATTTCCCAATGTATTCATGGAAGTTTTTTTGACACACCATAATTTAGTCTCTGTCTCCAAGCTCCTATGGATTTATCAACAACGATTTATGTTTTTCCAATCAATCTATGTTTGTTGTAGGCTTGTGTTTGATAAGCATATTTTATCCAATCATTAGGCTGATGACCTTCTCCTCTTTATCTTCTTTTGAGATTGAACGAATGGTAACAATTATGTTTGCACAAAAAAAAGGTGTATGACCAACCAATGAAGGTTGAGAAATTAGAAGAAAATTAATTTGACATAATTAATGAAATAATAGAAAATTATAAGCATGGTAATATATGAATCTCAAATAATTCAAATATGAAAATATGAATTAAGGAAAACAATCTAAAACTATTACAATAAATTTTAAAATACTATATTAGAAAAAGAAGATGCATATCTTAATCTTCCTTTTTTTTGGGTCAATATTAATCTTACCAATTCCAAACTGAAAAAGTAGAAAGTAGGAGTATATTTTGGTTTTGAAAAATAAGAAAAATTTGTCTTCCCATTAAAAAGTTTGACCAATAGAACAAAGTTGAAAGTAATATTTTTAGATAAATTACTTTGTTAGATGAATAATATGAGACGATCTATGTTTATATAGAAGTGAGTATACATTTTTTATAATTAATAATTTACTGTATATTTTTCTTAATCCCTTTTATATTTTATGAATAAATTTATTCCAATGAGCTCATTGTTTTTTTAAAAACATTTCTTGCTTCCCACTTTCTTTTAAGACGTACTATCGTTCGACGATAAGAACGCTTTCTGTTTAGTTGATCTTGCATTTGTGTATTCATCTTTTTTTTCATGCTACTTGTCTTGCAAATTAATAGAAATAATAATAACACCGAGAGATTGCGTAGTATGCATTATAAAATTGAGAAACAAAAAAAATTCAATGAAACGACGACAAAAATACGTTGTAATATATAGGAATCTTTTTATATAATTGCTTCGATTAGACAACAAACAAATTGCCTTCGAAGACTTGTTCAAGAAAAAAGATGTGTACAAAAGGTTTAGAAAAAAAAAATACCAAGAAAACAATGCTAGTAGAAATTATTTTGTTTGGTGAAACATATGTCATCATCTATTTGCTTATATAGAGGGGTGTATTTACAATCTTTTTTCCTTCTAGGATTAACAAAATTTTTTTAAATATAATAAGATTAAGTTATCTTATGCATTGTTTTACCAAACTTGAAAACTGTGATTTATGATCGTTAAAATTGACATGTGTCACGATCTAATGAGTTACTAACTTTGATATGTGATTTCTGATCGTTAAAATTGACACGTGTCACAATCTGATGAGTTACTAACTTGAATATTTAATCGTTAAAAGTGACAAGTGTCACGATCTGGTGAGTTTTTAACTTTGATCTTTGATCGTTAAAACTAACACGTGTCACGATCTGGTGAGTTACTAAGTTTAAGAACCAAGCTTTATATAATAAGATTTATCTTATAATTATATTTTAAATAAAATTAGGTGTTATTTTATCTATTTAATTTTATATAAAACCTTTTTAGGTTAGGTTTTGAATTTTTATATATATTTTTTAATTTTAATAATGAATTGATATGTGTCAACATTTGAATGATATAATTGACACGTGTCAAGATCTTGTTAATTAGTAATTTTGTCATCAAGGTTTATATAATAAGATATATATATATATATATATATATATATATATATATTTCATAAAATTCGAAATTATAATATTATTTACGTATTTTTAACTTTAAGTTATTAATTCCACAAAAAACTATAAAAATGGATTAAGGAAAATATACAGTTAATTATTAAAACTGAATTTTGTAAATACTCACTTCTACATAATGAGAAGGTAAACTATTCTCATTTTTTTAAAACTAAATTTTCTCTTACTTTCTCCTTTTTCAGTTGGGAATAGGTAGGATTAATATGTTAATCGAAAAAAAGATTAAGATATGCGTCTTCTTTTCCTAATACTACATTTTATTTATTATAGTAATTTAGATTGTTATATTTAATTTCTATTTTCATCTTTGAATTATTTGAAATTCATATACTACCGTGCTTATTATTTTCTTTAATTATGCTAAACTAATTTTTTTTCTAATTTCTGAACCTTGATTGGTTGGTCATAAATTCTTCTTCTTTTTTTTGCAAATATAATTGTTACCATTATTCATTTAATTCCAAAGGGAGATAACGAGTATAAGCTCATCAACCTAATGAACGGATAAAATAGGCTAATCAAAACATAAGCTTACAACAAACATAGATAAATAATAGATTGGAAAAACATAAATCGTTGTTGATAGATCCATATAAGCTCAAAGACTGTGACACCCTGGTTTGTGGAAAGGTTTAAAAAGAATTGATTTGGCCACATATATCGCCAAAATGCACTTATTTTTTCGGTCAAGGGTCATGAGAGAATTTCATGATGGGTGACCTTCCTGGAAGTGATTGTCGGAACTGTGCGAGTGAGGACAAAACACAGGAACAGATCATTTGTTGATTTGTAGGGTCGTTAACAAGTTTTTAAGCCTCACAGACGTAACAAACCGGCCATCGGATATGGATGAATCCACAGACCGGGAATATATGTAGGGCCCACATAGGAAGGTGGGCCCATAGACTGATAGTGGACATGGGCTCATTAAGCAAGGTGGCGGTTGAGGCGTTACAGAGACAGAGGCTACATCATGGTGTGTCAAAGACACTTTCACGAATACATTGGGAAATTTAACATTAGTTTTGTGACGTTAGAAAAATGTTTTTACTTTAATTGGTTGTCCCAACAAGGCATTTTGAGATAGCAAAAAGACGTGAACATTTTCTTTCCACACAGGAGGAGGGCAGAGCCGAGGCTCTGCTCTATGATGGAGAAGGTTGGACACAAGGTTATCTCCCCAAGAGAGGAAGGTGGAGGAGGTTGGACGCAAGGTTATCTCCATGGTGGAAGAGGTTGGACGCAAGGTTCTCTCCATAAGGGATGAGAGCGGAGCCGAGGTTTTATCCATGGTGCGCATACAATATTGTGATGATACATCATTGATTAGTATATTATGTAATATATTTATTATTGAAAATGTTTTTTGAGCAAACAATTTTAGTAATTAAAATACTATGCAGAAGTAAAGTAATATAGTTGGTTTAATGTATTCATATAGACATTTTCTAGGTGGCGATAAAAAATATATTTGTAACATAAAGTATATTTAGGTGTAAAAATACATTTTTAATAGTAACATACATTAAAAATTTGTAGATGGATATAAATAAGTGTATTATAACAAAATTAAATTTTATAAATAACATATAACAAATTTTAATATATTTCTGTTAAATTTAATTTAATTTATAAAACTTTAAACCCGCACATTGGGCGGGTTCTGATCTAGTAACATATATATATATATATATATATATATATATATATATATATATATATTTGCCAACCATTAGGTCACAACAGGCCGAGCGATTAGCCAAATCCCTACATTTGTAGGGAGCGAGACTCGATCCGTGGTGTGATGGTATTTTGTTATTTCATAGGTATTTAAAGGTTCATAAATATATAAAATATTTATTTATTAGTATAAAAAAATTAAAATATATAATTATATTTAGATTATTTTATTTTTATTTTGAAAATCAGAATAGAATCATTCATAAGCTTCACATCAGTATATGAGTAACCTTAAAATCTTAACTATTTGGAAATGAAAAAATTAGTATAAAAGTTCCAGTTGGATGGCAATTTAATTTATATCACATGTACGCCTTTAGCTTCTAGCTCGAATTAGCTAGCTAGTGTAGTAGACGAAACTAGGTAATATGAGCCTTAACTATAGTACTATCACGTTAATATAGTATTTGACATATGATTTGATTATTACCCGTGTTTTTTTTTCAGTGGCTTTTCATTATATTGTGTTTAGATGTTAAGGTTTGTTTAGTATATTAAACTGGTTTCCTCTCTGGTTACTTAAATATTACTGTTTGTTGTCAGTCATCACATCAGTATCGTTTGCTAAGTCATCGTCAAACCATTTTCTTCAGTTCCTCCACTTCAATTTTTGACAAAAGAAAAAGAATATGACTGTTCAAATCAAAAGAAAAGTATGACTTTAAATAAGAAACAGCAAAGATTAACCGCGGATTTAAGGTGTAACAATCCGTCCTGTACACCCCACTAGCCTCACTACTAGCCGCCCCAACGGACTCTAAGCTGGCCCTACAGGGCATCGATCCTAACCCATCACTGTGGATATCCAAATCCACCAGTAGGTTATTGGTGCGCCAAACGTTCCTCGAATCCTGATCCTCACCTTTTAACAACCTTCCCACATGACAAGTTGCTACCAATTAATATGTCTAATGGGATGGATAGCAGTGGGCTAGCAGGGTCCACGGACGGTCCGTCGGGGCAGCTAGCGGTGGGCTAGTGGGGTCCGCGGGACAGGTTGTCACATAAGGTCAGAATGGTAACCGCGGCTTTAGTAGTGCGGGACAAAAAAATTGTTAGTGCGGTATGATTCAACTGCGGTATGTGCGGGACAAATTATTTGCGGGATAAGTGCGGTTATTACACAATAAGCAGTACAACACAATGTTTGATTGGTGAAAAAATATTTGCGGTACATTTTATTAAAAATAAATTTTGTATAATCTAATAAATCTTTAACAATTGTAATTTGATCCATTAAAGAAAATTTAAAAAATTATGTACATTATGTATTATATGATATATGTTAGTAAAACATATATTAATAATTAGTATAATTGTAAATTGTTTTATTGGTTTGTGTTAATCAAGAAAATTATATCTTATATGGATTTGTATACTTATCTATTATAATAATATGTGTATGAATAAATTAGTAAATATTTTGTAATTGTTATTAAATTAAACTTTTATTACAATACAATAATATACTCCATGTATTAAGAATATTTATTTATAAATAAAATACATAACCTATTATTTTAATAAATTTTTAAACTCAAAGAATATAGATTAATAAACATTAAACCACATGACCACTTGTATAATTAATAAACAATTAAAAATATTAAAAACATATTTTTAATGGGTTGAAATTTTACTAAAGAGTGATTAAAATTTTATTAGCTATAAGTATAAATGTAACTTATATATAGCAAATTCAGTTAACTAACAAAAACAAAAATTATGTCCAGTCGTCATCGTAGTTTTCAAAACCGCTGGATAATTCATTGATGTTCTATAGAATAGCGGTCCAGTGTACTTTCCATCTAAAAATCCGCAAATGCTTTTCTTTTTTTCTGAAAACCGCAAAATGTGAATTGTTTTGTTGATTGGTGGCAAAAAGTGGTTTTCACTTTTTTCTTCTCAATACCGCTTTCTGTGTGTCTCCGATCAAGGCCTTAGTAGTGCGGGACAACAAATTTGCTAGTGCGGTATGGTTCAACTGTGGTACGTGCGGTACAAATGTATTTGCCGGACAAGTGCGGTTATTCCAAAATTAGCGGTATTAAAATAATGTTTGATTGGTGAAAAAATAATTTTGGTTCACAGTATATATATGTATAGATTTTGTTAATAAAAAATATAAATAATTAAAATAATTGTAAATTATTATCTTCTTTGTGTTAATAAAAAATTATTTTGAATCTTAAATATCCAAATTTATTTAAACTAAATGTTTAACTTCTTATATAATTATTTTATGCACAACTAAAAATCTTATTTGTAAATTATTAATTTTTTGTACCTATTTACATATGTAAATTAATGATTATTTATTTTGTTATACATAATTTATTAAAGAGAAGGGAAAAAGGTAATGGAATTTTTTTGCTTTTGCATATCTATATTAAAAATTATTTAAAAAACAATGTACTACTTTTTGCATGAAAACTGCTGGATAATAACACAAAAGCGGTCAAGGGATAAACTTTTGGACAAAACCGCACCCCATTATTATTATTAACTTTTAAAAAATAAACGCAGACTAATAGCTTTTTATCTGATTGGTAACTTAACTGCGATTTTGATAAAAATGTATTGAAAACTGCTTTTGAAAGGCTACCATTCATAGCCTCAGGTTGGCCTACATCAAAGTTGTGATATGAAACAGAAAGGAAAACTATTGTGTTAGCTTTGTTATTTAGAAGTTAGTACTTGGAAAATAAAATGCAAATATTATCACTTGTTAAAATCTCTGTTATATTCTAAAGTAGCAGTTAAAAGTTCAAACTATATGTTTATGCAATGAAATAGGCGGACAAGATAACATCAGAATTAAACATTAATAGCGTCTTTTTGGTCACACATGCCATTAAATTTATATTCATCAAGGAAGATTAGGAGAATACATACGTATTAATAAGGCTGGGCAAAGTACCCTACCCCAAAAATCTAACCCGAATCTGAACCCAAACTTAAAAATATTTGAATGGATGCTTTTGTTTAATGTATTGGATATCCGAACCCGATCGAATATATCTGAACATCTGATCTCCACCTGAAACCATCAAAACATATATATCCCTAACACTCCAGGAATCCGATCGAGTCTTTCATGTCATTTGTATCCCTTGATTCTTTACTTCCCGTTTTTTGCAATACTAACCAAAATTTGGGTTTTTATTTTCATATATGTCAATTTTCATATGTTAGTTTAGAACTTTCATTATATAACTGTATTTTTCATATCCCTTGATTATATGATTTTAACTTCAACATCAGAACCATTTGATATTTCATAAACTCAAGAACTTTCGGCTTATGATAGGGGGTGTATTCAATCTAATATTTCAAATGATTTGAGTTTTTATGAGATTTTAAATGATTTTGATGATTTTAGGGGAGTTGATATGATTTATTGTAAAATTCTTTCAAATCTCACCTAAAACCATGAAATTTGGATTTCTGTATTTTTAACTAAACAAATCCCCTCAAATCCCTAAAAATTATTAAAATCCAAATCCACAGTCTATTTTGAATAACAGTGGATTTTAAAGTAATTTTTTATCATCAGTTCGATAACAGTGCATTTTAAAGTAAATTTTCAAATCAACAGTTCAATAACAGAGAATTTTAATAGATTTTTAAAAATCTATGATTGAATAACATAGGATTTGTAAATTTTACACAAATCACTTAAAATGTCAAGTTGAATACACCCAAGTGTTTTTGTATTTGGATTGTCTCTTTTTATGAATTCAATTTGGTTTGATAACTTTGATTTTCTTTTTCTTATTGATGATTACAATTAGTTTGTTTAGTTTGGTACTTCGGCTACAACCATTTTTTTATTAAGTCGGATTGATTTCATGTTTTTTAAGTTGGTTCAGATAAAAAATACCAAACCCGACTTGAATTCAAAATATATTTTAAGATTACGGGTATACTCAAACATACCCAAACCCGACCCAAAATATAAATATATCTGAATGGTTCCTATTTTTCTAAACCCAAAAAATCGAGAATCCAAAATATCCAACCCAAACCCAAATATTAATCTATACTAGGGATTGGACCCGCACATACGTGCGGGGTTAATTTTAAAAAAACTAAGTTTACAATTAGGTTTGGACTATGCGGAGTTACATTTGTAATTATGAATGTTAGAATGTTATTAACATTCATAATCCAACTTTGTACCAATTCATTTTCAGTTAGGTTTAGAAAAGCAGATGATTAGATTTAAGTACATTAAAAAATAGTAAGAGAAAGATAGTATATATGTTTATATCTGTATCGGAAACCCGTCTCATCCCATATATGATATGTCCTATTTTTTTATCTTATAACCGTAGTTTTAATAATATTTTATCAATTTGAAATTGTATATTTTAGTCCAACAAATAAGAAAGTAAGGTAAAAGATTTGCATCCACATAACATTTTATTTGTAAATATAATTATTTGGTATAACACTTATAACATAAACTTATTTTGGTTTACTTTCATAAAATTTCTAAACGTTTGAAATAATAACCGCTTCACCATAAATTTTGGATTCACATGAAATTTAATTTATCGTAATTTTATAATCCCATCTTGATATATCTATTTCTTGTTCCTTTTCTATGAAAAATAGTTTATATAATGTTTTTATTTTATTTTAAATTACATGTTTTCATCTCGTATTCGATCTTCCTTATACATTAGATTTATAATGAGTGTGATATATAAGCGAGTATACAGATACTATCATCCATAACAGATTGGATACACTATATTTGAAAGTATTTATCACAAATACATATATATATATATATATATATATAAATTTCGAATTCTGAAAATAAGAAAAAGAACTTAATTTTTCTTCTACCCTAAAGAAATCAAAGTAAAAAAAAGAGAGCTTGTTAGCCTACAAAAAAATCAGTTATACACATAAAAATATGTTGAAACCCCATAAGCCCCCAAATATATCAACCTGCAATGACAACAACATTAGAGTGTAAATTGTCCTTCTGTTCACATCAAAAGTTTATGTAGGATTATTACCATACTCCTTTATAACCATTTTACAATCACCAAAGCCCAACAATAAATAATAACAATGTTGTTAAGTGATGGATCCATTTGACTGAACATTCAAAGAAATAGAGGTGACACGGATAAAAAAACTTATACCGGATTTAGAACAGTCTATCCGAGAGTAGCAAAGAGGATAATCATGAGTCATGACTTTAGAATTATCAACAACATAAGTTCCACAGAACTAAATATAGATGTATATTAACATATATTAGAAAGATAACAAAATTGATGATAAATGTTTTAATATAATTATAGAGTTTTCATTTTTGTATAGCTATATATATTTAAATTTTTTTATATATATTTTACAAAATATTCAATTAATTTCAACTAATTAGCATCTCTCATCAATTTAAGTTATCATTATAAATGAGATTTAATGTCATGTTTTAATTTGTAATCGTGTTTTGAAAAAAATTGTATAAATCTCTAACTATTTTTTTTTGGCAACAATTATTAGAATATTTGTATAAAGATTGAGATCTCTTATACTTAATCATTAATATAGTTTCCTAAAATATTTGAATTTATTATTTATCCTGAATATAATTTCATAAAATATAGAAATGTATCATTTATAGTTAATATAGCTTCCTAAAATACTGGAATAATTTGACTCGAATTTAACACACGACTAACTGGTTTTAGAAAACTATAAATGTTTAATACTTAGGGCCTGACTGGTTCAAACGCTGCGGTTGCGGTTGCGGTTGTGGGAGATTGCGAAAGCGGGCGATTGCGGTTTCAAGCGTTATTAAGCGTTTTGAACGACTGGTTTAGCGGTTTAAAATTGATGCGTTTGCGGGAGGTTTACGACTGGTTGACCAGCGGGTGCAATAGCGGTTGGAACATAATAAATGTGATATATAATTATATAAATGTTTTAAAATATCAAAAACTTTATTAAACTTGATTTATAATTAAAATTCATTAAAAATACTAAAATAATTATTAAAAAAAAAATTCATAATGAAATACTTATTACTTTATGCATTTAGCTTTTTACCAAAATTTTAATCAAGTAATTTGATAAATGACTAAACATATGTTTTAGATCGTAGATCTTCTTTCTTAAATCTCACACACTCAATAAGTTCTGTGGGGCAGTATTTGCATCGGTAGTAATGATCAAACGAGAGTTGAGAAGAGTCACTCGTGATTTGTTTTTATTTTTCACAAATAATCTTATTTTCTCAAATTTCTGATGAAACGTTATATTTATTTAGATTTTTTTGAACTTATGTGCGATGTGCCATTAAATTTACATCAAGTTTTCCGGGTTATTGTTAATTAAAATATTATTTTCTTCCAATTGTTTATTTTTTTAATATTTTCAATCGTAACCGTACTTCATTTTCTCCCATCCTTAATGAATAAAATAGTTAGGTAAAAAATATATAAAAAATATATTTCATTATCATTGATTTGTTTCAAGTTTTTTCTCAAAAAAAAAAAAATTTGAAACGCAAACGCCCGCAACCGCAAACGCTTGCGGGAACCAGCTTTTGAAATTCAACGGTTGGGAGCGATTGGGAGCGACTGGGAGCGATTGGAAACGATTTGTGTGATTGGCCCCAAACGCTAGCAACCGTCCGCAAACGCAAACGCAGCGTTTGCGGGAGCTAGCGGGAGAACCAGTCAAGCTCTTAATCTAGAAAACTAATTGGAAAACTTAATATTTTTGAAATTAATTATTTATGGGTTATTACCATATCCAAAATTAGATTTGAAATCTAAGTATCCATCGTTTAACCAATTATGAAAATAATTAATCATTTATTTCTTTTAAAACTGTTACCATTAGTTTAGGAAAGTTTTTTTTTTTTAATTGTGTAGCTAAATGGGTCTGTTTGGCAACATGATTATATGTTATGTTTTTGTTTTTTTTTTAAGCCTAAGTGTACTCCCCAATTAATAGTATAGATACTTGAAGTTTTACAAATATATATCTGGTGTGATGGTGCATTGTGCATTAAAGACTTACCATTGATCACTGCACTAAGATCACTTCAGAGTTTTATTAGTTTTTATGAACGCAAAATTGTACATTTGTTTTTGTGAATCTCATAAGTAGATTAAGTTCTAAAGTCGAATCTATGTATCTACCAAACTTTTCCAAAATTCTCGTCTTTTATGGTCGGAAAGTTGTGTCGTTCTTATCTTTCCAATGTTTTTTGCACATATATATGATGATGGAAAAAGAGAGTGTATGATGGTCGAAAAGAGAAAAGGGGTAATAAGATGGGATACCACTAAATATGAGTAACCATTCATGATAAACGCGGCTAAGTTATATTGTATTTTCTGTCTCACTCTTTCAAAATCCCAATTTGGTGGCCAAGTGTATTCGATCATTTTTCTATTTTGGTTACAACCCTAATCGTAGCCACAAAGACTTTAACGTGACTAGTAACTGTCCGAAAGCATGTCCTCCCCCAGATACAGCAGAGTGATTTGGCTCTAACAAATTAGAAGACAGCTTTCAAACAAGATGTGTACATAGGTTTTGGAAGTATCTAAATTGTTATAGGTCTTTTGTATAACTTACTCTCTCTGTCACAAAAAGTGTCACTATAGAGACTATCATTAACCCAAAGCTAAGTAGCTAACTCTTCTTTAGACTAAGTTTTTTAATTTATCATTAACTAACTCTTCTTTAGACTAAGTTTTTTAATTTATCCATAACCCAAAGCTATTTGTTCAATCTAAATCAATAATCAATTATTAAACAAAGCATACAAGTATATAATTCAAAGTTTTTACTTTTAAGAAAGCTTTTAATTTTTAAAAGAAGACTTAAGTAACTTTGTAGGTCATCCCCGCCTATCAAAATGTGTACAGAAATTACAATGGAAAAATATGCAAAATCAATCCCAACCAAGATAAATATATATATTTACTCTAATTTACAAGATAGAACACAGAGAAAAAAAATGCCTCCGGAGAGAAGGAAATTCAACTATAAAGAAAGAAAGCTGTTGGCTGGAGTATTTTCCTCGTGTGTGTGTTTTTTTTTTTTTCATTCAATTCGAACAAGAGAAGCAGGCATCTCATACTGCAACGCAAATGCTTCAACTCGGTTTCTAAGCTCAGATATGTCTTTGTTGGTGCATAAACTTTTCACAAACTCCTTGTGTGACTTCACATGCTCTCTCTGCAACGCACTCGCTATTTGAGCTGCCTTTATCAGAAAATCCGCTATTGTCTCGAAATCAGACTCTATACAGCCTCTTGTTGTCATCGCAGGTGTCCCTATTGACAAAAAAGAAAAGAGGTTCGATATGAATATTAATGTGACAGACAGCTCACTAAAAAAATTTCAAAGTGCCAACCAATCGATCTGTGCTTACCTATTCTTACACCTCCAGGAGATATTGTACCATTATCCCCAAATATAGCTGTCTTGTTCAAGGTTATATGGCACATCTCGCACACTTTCTCGTAGACTTTCCCTGCAAAATAGACATAAACATAATCAGACAAAAACAATAACTTTGGATCGATGGGTGGTAAGGTTGAGTGAAATAGGTACCTGTTAAGCCCAAAGGAGTGAGATCCCACAGCAACAAATGATTGTCAGTGCCACCAGTAACCAGTCTGCATTTTCTTCTAAGCAGAGCTGCTGCTAAAGCTTGAGCGTTTTTCTTCATCTGTTGTATGTAAGCTTTATAGTCTGGAGTGGCCACTTGTTTCAAGGCAATGGCAAGAGCTGCGATATGGTTGTTGTGAGGACCTCCTTGTAGCGATGGAAAAACAGCAAAGTTGATCTTTTCCTCTAAATCATAGTGCGTGGAAGTGTCACAATGACTAGAGTGATGGCTCTGCTTTCTTATCTTTGGGCCTCTCCTGTAGAAGATGATACCTCCTCTAGGACCACGTAGACCTTTGTGGGTAGTGGAGGTAACTATGTCACAGTGATCAAATGGATTGGAGCATTCCTGAGATTATAAGAAGAAAAAAGTAGCAAACCAAATTCAGAAACAAAAACACCTTGAGCAGAATCATAACAAAAGTCGACATATCAGAATAGTTTAGAAGCAATTCGTTACATATATTAACCGACACACCAATATCAAGTAATCATATACGTGACAACGTGCCTATTTGTTCTCATTTTCTTAAAAGTAAACCTTACTGTCCACAAAGTATAAGAAGCATCTAACTACTAATCATTTAAAAGTCACCACAGAAAAGGACTTTTGCCTAGAAAGTAGTAAAACCAGCTAATGGTTGAATAGAACATCCATAACACAAACACAGAATATGAATGAATACATAGCCTAATCGAAAATTTATAATACTAAATGTCAGTTTTACCTAAGTGCTAGACATGCAATCTAAACCATGGAGAAATAAAGAGAGAATCAACACAAGAATACGAAGTGGTAGTAGTTGATGGATTCCAAACCTTAGTCGCCACAAGACCGCTTATATGAGCCATATCACACATCAAAACAGCTCCACACTTGTCTGCAATTTGTCTAACCCTAGCGAACTCCCAGTCCCTAGGATATGAACTCCCTCCACAAATAAGAATCTTGGGGCGGTAATCAAGCGCCTTATCTTCAAGCTTATCATAATCAATATACCCAGTTTGAGGATTGACTTTATAAGGAAAGCTCTCAAAGAAGATGGACGTAGCCGAAATCTTCTTCCCACCTGGGGTACAATAACCATGACTCATATGACCTCCAGAAGGAGAATCAAGCCCCATAATCCGCTCACCGGGCAACAAAAGTCCGGTATACACGGCAAAATTAGCAGAGGTACAAGAATACGGCTGTACATTAACACCCCATTTATCAGATTCAAGACCAAACGCAGTAAGAGCTCGTTCAATACACAGATTCTCAATCTGATCAATATATTGATTCCCAGTGTAGTACCTCGCACCAGGCATGCCTTCAGAGTATTTATTCGTCAAATGACTTCCCAAGGCCTCCATAACAGCTCTACACACAAAATTCTCGGAAGCAATCAACTCAATCCCTTTCACTTGTCGTTGCTTCTCTTTCTCTATAAGCTCGTGTATATCAGGATCAGCCAAATGAAGAGGTTGATCACCCCAAGCTCGTACAGCAGCACGTCTCGATTCCAGATCTGTATCACCACCACCAACCGAACTCCTCTTCGGATGCTTCGCTTGAGTTAACAAAAGTGGACAATCTCGTTGCCTTTTGAGACACATGTGGTGACCTAAGATTCTGAAATGCTCGTCTTCTTTCTGATCTCCTCCATCTTTCTTCGGCTCTTCCACGGTGATCTTCTCAACCTTCTGCTCGAGTAATTGCAACGGAATCGGAGAAAAGGTCGTTGGTAATGATCGGAAACTTGGATCGACTTGTAGATTAATCGAATCGTCAGCAATCGGAGCTCTTGGAGTCGGTGTTGGAGTCATTGATGCGTGGGAACAACCAAAACCTAGTGAAAAATTAGATTGAGAACGACTCAAATCCATACAAATTGAAGAAGATGATGATTGATTATTTTTATTTTTTTTTTCTTTAGCCCAATTTAGGGTTTTTTTAAAGACCTAGTCGTCTTTTTCTTTTTCTTTTTCCTTTGGGTCTGTGGATTCGAGAAGATGAGAGAGAAAGGAACAAATAAATGAGTCATATGAACGCGGAGATGAATGAGTTTTGGGGGAGCTGACCGGGTACCGCTAAAAGAGAGCTCTGTATCTGGACGCTTTCTGTGGTATGATTAATTTATACGGTGGATTTTGTTAACCGGTACAATTAGGAACATGTCAATTTTAATAGAGATTGACGGGGAAAAAGGGTGTTTCCCCAATCTAGCCACAAAACTTAGATAGATTCATTTTGACCGATTTAAAGTTTTTTTTTTTTTTTTTTTCAAGATTAAAAGTTTTTTTAGGTTCTAATAAATAAACTACAAGCACAAATATCTCTTAATATTATGCAAGTTGAAACTTTTGATCTGATACCAAGTGTATTCTACATAAATTTTGCTTAATAAAAAAGTAGAGTATTATTTCGATTTTTTCATAACATATCAACATATCGGTAATATTTTTTTTATGTTTACCATATATCTATTAGTCTTAATTTATTCATTCAATTTGTTATTTTGTTTTTATTTTTATGCAATTCTTAATAATCTTAACAAGGATTTGTATATGAAAAAATTATGGGAGATTTGCTACGATAACCTACAATTTATTACAAACAACTAAAATAACCTATCAAGATTTTAAAATTTTTGTATAGCATATTTTTACCATATTACCCTTGCATATATTACTCATTTTTCTTCTTAACTACATAATTATTGTAAAAATCACACATACAATACTAAATATTCAGAAAATTATTTAAAAACAAAATTTTAAAAAGGAAATAATTGAAAAACGAAAATTAATAAAGGAAATCATTTAATAAGGAAATCAAATAAAAAAGGAAATATTTTTTAAAAGAAAAATCTTCAAAAAATTTTGGTAATTTTTTTGTAGACTTCAAAAATATAATTTAACAGACTTATAGGTCTGCATAGTTCTATAAACTTTGTTTAAGTCTTCGCATTTTTGGTATATTTTAAAAATATATTTGTCAGACTTATAATTACTCTGCGAAGAATCATAGACTTTAGTAAAATCTTCAGATTTTTGGTAGACTTCAAAAATATATTAAGCCGACTTATAAATAGTCTGCAGAGATTCATATACTTCGATAAAGTCTTCGCATTTTTGGTAGACTTTAAAAATATATTAAGCAGACTTATAGCTAGTCTACGGAGTAATCTAGACTTTAGTTAAGTCTTCGCATTTTCAGTAGACTTCAAAAATATATTAAGTAAACTTATAGCTAATCTGCGTAGTAAATCTAGACTTTTGTTAAGTCTTCGTATTTTCGGTAGACTTCAAAAATATATTAAGTAGACTTATAGCTAATCTGCGAAGTAAATCTAGACTTTTGTTAAGTCTTCGTATTTTCGGTAGACTTCAAAAATATATTAAGTAGACTTATAGCTAATCTGCGGAGTAAATCTAGACTTTTGTTAAGTCTTCGTATTTTCGGTAGACTTCAAAAATATATTAAGTAGACTTATAGCTAATCTGCGAAGTAAATCTAGACTTTTGTTAAGTCTTCGTATTTTCGGTAGACTTCAAAAATATATTAAGTAGACTTATAGCTAATCTGCGGAGTAAATCTAGACTTTTGTTAAGTCTTCGTATTTTCGGTAGACTTCAATAATATATTAAGCAGACTTATAGCTAATCTGCGAAGTTCTATAGACTTTTGGTAAAATCTTCGTATTTTTGGTAGACTTTAAAATTATATTAAGCAGACTTATAGATAGTCTGCAGAGTAATCTAGACTTTAATTAAGTCTTGGTATTTTCAGTAGACTTCAAAAATATATTAAGTAAACTTATAGCTAATCTGCAGAGTAAATCTAGACTTTTGTTAAGTCTTCGTATTTTCGGTAGACTTCAAAAATATATTAAGTAGACTTATAGCTAATCTGCAAAGTAAATCTAGACTTTTGTTAAGTCTTCGTATTTTCGGTAGACTTCAAAAATATATTAAGTAAACTTATAGCTAATCTGCGGAGTAAATCTAGACTTTTGTTAAGTCTTCGTATTTTCGATAGACTTCAATAGTATATTAAGCAGACTTATAGCTAATCGGCGAAGTTCTATAGATTTTTGGTTAAATCTTCGTATTTTAGGTAGACTTCAAAATTATATTAAGCAGACTTATAGATAGTCTGCGGAGTTCTATAGACTTTAGTTAAGTCTTCAAAATATATTAAGCAGACTTATAGTTAGTCTGCGGAGTTATCTAGACTTTTGTTAAGTCTTTGTATATTTGGTAGACTTCAAACATATATTAAGCAGATTTATAGTTAGTCCACAGAGATTCATAGACTTCGGTAAAGTCTTCGCATTTTTGATAGACGTTAACAATATATTAAACAGACACATAACTAATCTGCATAGTTTTATAGACTTTAGTTAAGTCTGGGGTATTGTAGCAGAACTCTAATATTAATTTTAGCAGACTTGTTTGGTATTGGTTTCATAAAAATTTCTTAATAGCCATTGTATCCACCTCTCTTTTACCTTTCACTGGTATTTTTAAAAATTATTAATGAAACGCAATTAAAATATATTAATAGTAGTTTCAATCTAAATAAGAACAGAGAATTCTAGAAACACAATCGAAGGATAGGGGTTCAAAATTAACAATAATTCAACCCAGAAATTCAATAAACTCGAACAATTAAAACTAATCAAAAAGAAAAAGCCGTAAGAGATCTTATATTGTGGAGAATGAAAAAGTCGATTCAAGGTTAATTCTATTATATTAGGTTTTAAACAATTAATATATTTTCATAAATATTTAGATATTGGAATTTAATTTTAATAATTTTATGAACCATATATATTTGTCATTTGAAAAGAAAAAGGCAAAGGACATTTTTGGTATTATGAAAATTATTACACAAAAAATAAGTTAGTCTGACAATAAAAATAAAAAGAGGTTAGCTTGGCTAATCATTAAAAAAAAGTGGGTTACCATGGGTAATTCTCTCAAAAAGTTTTTTTTCAAGATGATCATTTTTATTTTTTATTTTATTTTGCAGATGAACTTTTGATCTAAAGTTTATCTTACTTAAATCTTGCTTAATAAAATGTAGACTATTATTTCGTCTTATTAGTATCATACTAATTACATATTGGTAATATTTTCTCATTTTCTCCATATATTGTATGTACTTTCTGTTGATCTCATTCTACTCATTCAATTCGTTTGTTTCATTTTTTTGTATACAATTCTAAAATATCTTAACAAGAATTTGTATACGAAAAACCTTAATTAAAATATTATTCTATGTGTACATATATTTTAAATCAAAACTTAAGCAATATCAACTTGTCCAGTAATAAACTTTTGATAAGTGATGTTGAACAGTTGAAGATAGTGAAATCTTAAATGAAAATTGTCAGAAAAGTAAATAATCAAGAAATAAATTGAAAAACCAATGTTTTGAAACCCGAACCAGTTACTAAACCGAGAAGGCCATCGGGTCACCGGTTCACTGGGTCAACCCAGTTCGACCGCAGGTCAATAATATTTATAGATATTTAATTATATATATATATATATATATATATATTATACATCTTATAAATATTAATATATGTAACAAATTTATAATTCTAAATTTTACTTTACTCGTTTAATTTAATTACATAGAATATAGAACTAATTATCATATTTAAAATTGTTAATTCTTAGTTTGTTTGTTTATATTTGACAGCATATTATTTGTGTATATATATTATACTTATACATATGTCTAGGACTTAGTGTACTTCGTGGAATGATCTGACCAAAGAATAATAGTATAAAATTCTTTGTTATCTCTCCTATTAATTGTCTAACCCCAACAAAAAAATAGAAAAACAAAAACACTCTCTCACGCGTCTCTTCCCTTTCCTCTTCTTCCTGACTTCAACTCAAACCCAGCCAGCGTATTGTTCAAATTTTGCAGAAAAAGTGAAAAACTAACAGATCGGTTCAAATTAAATTGCCAAAAGTGTTTGATAAGGGAAACCCAAAACCCGGCGGTTCGGTTAATTAAGCCGGGTCGCCGGTTTTTACCGAGTTTATCCGGGTTTTCCCGGTTTGTTAACATCCCGGTTTTAGAGCAAAACCCAGACCGGCAGACTGAGCGGGTTGCGGGTTAACCGGTTCGACCGGCCGGTCCGGTCCGGTTCTGAAANTGAGAATAATTAATTTATAAAAACAAAATATATAAAAACTAGTCAAAAATCTAGTCACAAAAATCTAAAATAATTCATTAATTTATAAAAACTAGTCAAAAATCTATTAACCACTAANTGAAAAACCCCTTGGAATTTTTTAAATGAAATATTCTTAGGCCCTGATTGGTAACGGCTGTTACTTTTGGCTGTAAAGACTTTGACTTTAAAATTTTAGCTATAGAGAATTTGGCTGTAGATGCTTTGACTGTAGAAACTTTAACTGTTAAAATCTGATTGTTTAGCAACAACTTTTAAAGCTGTAGCTGTTATTTTTATTATTATTATAAATATTAATAATAAATATATATTATGTCAAAAATTAATTTATATAACATTTTAATGACAAAATAAATTTTATTAATGATAAATTAAAATTTTAAAAAATATAAATCAATCAAATATGAAATTTTGTTTGAAAACTAATTAAAAACAAACAACTATAAGAATAAGAAATAAATAATTGAAGTTGTAGACATCAATTTATTAACTTATTAAATTTTAAATAATGCAAAAAAAAAAACTAGTCAATGCATTGTTTGAATGTTATTCTCTTATTAATGATGAATTTCATAAACTCTTTTATAGTATTATTAGTGCTGATGATGAAAAAATAAAATTTATTATTGAAATGGGTCTTAAAAAAAGAGAAAAAAATGAGAATAATTAATTTATAAAAATAAAATATATAAAAACTAGTCAAAAATCTAGTCACAAAAATCTAAAATAATTCATTAATTTATAAAAACTAGTCAAAAATCTATTAACCACTAATCAATGTATTGTTTGAATGTTATTCTCTTATTAATGATGAATTTCATAAACTCTTTTATAGTATTATTAGTGATGATGATGAAAAATAAAATTTATTATTGAAATGGGTCTTAAAAAAAAGAGAAAAAAATGAGAAATTTATAAAAAATAAAGTATATAAAATATTTATATATACTTTTGAAGAGCTTTTAAATATAAAAGGGTGAAAAAAAGAATGCTTTAAAAATTGTTTTGTTTTAAAGCATGAATTTGACGCTTTAAAAAAGAAAGGAAAACAAG
>NC_025689.1:20652947-20660894 GCF_000633955.1 Camelina sativa
AAAAAAGTTTGGATTATGAATGTTAATAACATTTATTAAAAATATGTTTACAAACATAATCCGCATGTACGTAATAAATTATAAATGTGTTAGTAAATTTAGTTTTTAAAATCAACCCCGCACGTATGTGCGGGTCCGAATCTAGTTGAACATAAAAACTGTACAGCTAATTTATGTTTATGTATGTGATAATTAATTATAGGGATTCTTGCTCAAAATGCCATTTTAGTTATGGCATTATCGAATATGTTTTTTTTTTTGACAACAAATGAAATAGATTAGCTCAGGAGAGCCAATTGGGAATCAAATTGTTTACAAAAGTAATAGCATGCGGTTGAGCACGAACTTGTCGTGCCAAACGATCCGCAAGTACATTATCCTTCCTAGAAATCAAGGTCAAAGAGAAGCTCGAGAACTCTGCCATGTCCACCTTGATGTCATCAAGATACGTTGAGAAGGCTGGCAAGTCGGAAGAAGAATACACCATCTTCACCAAATCTGAACAGTCTGAATAGAAAGCCACTTCCAAAAAATCATGGCCTATCATACATCGCATAGCCCAAACAAAAGTTTCGACTTCAGCATGGAGAGGGGATAAACTACGTCGGAAATTAGAAGTGCCCATAAGCTGAGAGGACCGCTGAGACAGTCGACAGACCCATCCCGCACCATCAAACCTATATGTATCCTTCCACGACCCATCAACAAAACAACGGAAACCCGTGAAGACTGAAGGGAGCGTAGCCCTCCCCATCCCCGGCCCAGGAACAGGGCGTGGACACACAGAGAAAATCTCGTCCTCCTCACCCTGAGCCGCTGACCAGGCCTGTGCTTCGCTTGCCGCTAACCGTGCCACTTCATCCGGCCATTCATCTTCATTCTCAAAAACCTTTTTGCATTCCGAGCTTTCCAAATGTACCATACAATCCAAGGGAAAGCGGAGACCTGAGATCCTTATCGAATATGTCTTTTTTTGCTAAAATCTTATGGATTTACCATTTTTGAATATTTAAAAATTTCATATTTATGATTTTTTTGGTGCTAAAATATATACTTTATAATAAATACTACATTTTAAGAACAAATGGAACCGATTGAACCCAAAATAACGTATTAATCATATATTTTTGTAGCCTAAAGTAGCAAATCTATAAAATCTTAGACAAGATGACAAAATTAATAAATGTCATAAAGAAAAATACAAATGTATCCAATCCTAATAATACAAGTAGTAGCTCACAATATTATTACTTTCAGTTCCTTCCTTTTACTCTAATTCTCTTCTCTGTCCAATTATTTTTTTAAAATATTTTCTTTCTTCTCAAATCATCCCAATCACTCACTCACTAATTAGTCAGTCTTAGAGGGGGTATTGAATTTGACATTCTAAAGGATTTTAGAGTATTCTTAAAATCCTTTGTTATTCAATTGAGGATTTTTAAAAATCTTCTGAAATCCTATGTTATTCAACTTAAGATTTATGTAAAATCCTTTAAAATAATACAAAATCTCTTGTTATTCAATTAGTAATTTTTAAAACCTACTTCAAATCTCTTGTTATTCAATATATCCCAACTTTTTAAAAACTTCCTACTTTGTATGATTTTAAGAGACTTTCTTTTATTTTTTAGTTGAAAAGTATGACAATCAAAATCATACCTATAGAGGTGGAATTTTGAAAGATTTCAGAGAAAAAAAAAGACTGAAGATCCAAAAACCCCCGCCAATCATCAGCCACATTCTCCACCGGTCTCAGCCTGAGCCGTCGAGTTTTCTGGGTTTGCTGCAGCATCACCAGAGGCAGAGTAAATACTGCTTGGCTCTGAGAAACTGGAATCTTCTGACTTCAGAAACTGCAGAAACCACTTCAGTGTTGCAAGACGAACTTCATATGATTGATCAGATAAACAACGAAGGAGCCTTTCGTTAAGGTGAGGACAATCTGAAGCTTCAGGAACTTTCTGCAATCGTGTAGATTTGGTCTTTGAATAATCTGGAAAACTTCCGCTGCTTCATTAGATAGTTGAAATATGCAACCAAAATAAGATACAACTGCTTGTTCTCTACGCTCAACGATTGAAGGGTCATAATAGGAGAAACCATAAGAAGCATATGTATCCAGGCAATATGTAGACAGATCCAGATGTAATTTGTAGATGTCCTTTAGATTTTTGCTTTCAGAGCTTGTCCTTTCAATAATTTGCATATGATCAAGCACTCTCAAAAAAACGATGTACAGAGGATCAAGCCCATCCATGTGCATTTTGAAAGGACATTGATCAGTTTTCCAATAATATGATCCTTCTTAGAGTCATCAGTGAGGCCTTTACGATTTGTATCTAGGAGATTACCAAGTTGCAACAAAATTCCATGAAGATAATTAATGGAACCACCTTCGGCCACATTAGAAGGCAATTTGGAGCAGAACACTTTGGAGTTTCTCATTGGAAACAAGACCTACTAGAGCACGTGATGCCAAAACACGAACACGAAGATTGCTTTGAGTAGAGCATTTCATTATAAAGGGCATGAAAACAAACGGGTCCAGGTTATTTCTAGTTTCACTTGCAATGGGTGAAGGTTTAAACCTAGATAAAATAATAAGAATGGGCTATAAACTCGGATGGACAAAATTTGGTATTGTGTTGTAAAATATTTTAAAATCATTCAAAGTTTAATAGTCAAATCTCATCTAATATATTAAAGGAGAAGTCGAGAGAGCTCACAACCAATCTCACAAAAATTGACCTCCTTTGCCCTTAATGAAAAATACCCTTATAAATATTTCAAACAAGCTTTTACTCTCTATTTAGGTTGCTGAAACGCACCATATTCATCCTCAGACTTAAGATTACTAATTTGCGATTAATAAGATTCAAAACTGGACAATTATACCCTTTTCTAAGTTTTAATTTTTTTAAATAAATTAAAAAACGAAAATTAAAAAAAAAAAACGAAATTTGTTTACAGAATCGAAAATCTAATATATTTACGCAATATCTCTCTTTAAAAAAATAGAAGATAAATATTACAATATATTACGAATATTTGTTTAAAGAAAATTTTTATTTTTTAAAATATTAAAATGGTAAAGATAATTATGACGATTTTCCTTCTAAGCTATATATATAGACGCTCAGCCAAAACAGTAGAAATCGGATTCAATAAGCTGAACATATAGTTTTGAGAGTATAATTTTTCTTTTGTATTATTTTGGTTCTAATGAATCAACTTTACTATTGTATGATTTTGATTTTTTTTTTTCATGTTGATGTACTATCCATATGCTTTGGTGCTTTGCATAATTAAATTTTATGCTGCTATAATTTTTAATTATTATGTTGAATCATATCAAAAATTTTACTCATTTTGTTCTGTTTGATTGTGTTTTAGGTGTACTTGCCATGGACCATGGATGTTTTTTTGTATATCAAAAACAAGATTGGACGAACAAGTTGATGAAGCAAGCAAAAATAATCAATTCGGTAAATTATTATTAATAATTGTGTGTTTTTTTAAGTGGTGATTGTTATTCAATTTTATTCTCTTGGCTAAACATGATCATATTTTTATTCGATGATTTTTTATTCTACAAGCAAATGAGCAAATACAACTTTTCACAATTTTATATGATTCATCAGATTCTAATTTTTATGCTTTTTTTTTTGTAGTGGTTGTTTGGAAAGCAAGATCAAGCAATCATAGACTTTGTATGTGGTTTCTCCATCTGTTTAAACATATATATTGTATTATTTTCTATATTTTTTTTTGTAGTTTAGTAATTTGAAAAACTTTTATATGTAACCTAATACAAATTTTTTTTTTGTTTCAGTTGAATTTATGGATGATCATTGATCATAATTGTGGATCTACAAAACTGAATATAATAAAATTCATATATTAATTTTTGCTAATCTGAATCTTTAATTTTTTAAAATAATATTGTTGCTAATGTTTTTTTTGTAATGATTATAGTTGCAGAAAATTATGATGGATTCTGTTTATAACAAATATATGGTAATTTTCTAAGAACTTGGATTTCGTTCTGTTTACAAATACATTTAAACTAGAATTCTATTTATATGTAACCTATTACATAATTTTTTTTTGTTTCAGTTGAATTCATGGATGATCATTGATCATAATTGTGGATCTACAAAATTGAATATAATGAAATTCAGGTATTAATTTTTGATAACCCGAATCCTTAATTTTTAAAAATAATATTGTTGCTAATATTTTTTGTAATGATTATAGTTGGACAAAAACTATGGTGGATTCTATTCATAAAAAAATATGGTAATTTCTTAAAAAAATTGATTTCTTTCCATTTACAAATAGATTAAATATTTCTTCATAAATATTTGTGATTAATATTTATTCTTCCTCTTAAAAATAGAAAGAAGAAGGAAGAAATATTAATTGGATTCAGGACTTTATATCTTCAGGTTTTTCAAGAAAGAAAGAGATTAAGGAAGATTAGGAAAAGCTTTTTTAACAATTTACAATTATTATTTATTTGAAATTGCTTTAGATGGATAAATAATCTATATTACAAATTGTAAATTTCGCATTTAGTTTAATAAAAAAAATCTAAAATCTAAATTTTATATCTTATTTAAAATTTAAAAGTAATAGAAAATAAATACTAGAATATATTGCAAATATTTCTCTGAGAATATTCCTGTTTTTAAAATTATTAAATTTCTAAAGATCTTTTGTTTCACTTATAAAATTATTTTTCATTTAAACACGAAAAATACAGTGTTTCCTGTTAAAGTTTTAGTTAATGTTTGTGTCCTTCGATTGGTTATGTTATATGTGTGTCGGAGCACCATTTTGGTTAATGGTTTTTTTATTCGACTATACATACAAGGGCATACAATTACAAGTTAACCAATTGAAGCAAACTACTCTGCAAGTTTTGTATGAACAAAAAAAAGTTAGAAGAATTAGTAATTTTAGAAATATCACCATTTATGTAAATATTTGCTAACGTCTGTATATTTTTATTATTTTACATTCGTAATTTGGAAAATAAAACTTGAAAGTTGACAAATTTTAACAAAATATTATTTAAGATAGAACCTATATAAAGTAACATTTATTACGTATATGTATATAAATATATATTTATAGAAATATCACCATTTATGTAAATATTTGCTAACGCCTGTATATTTTTATTATTTTACATTCGTAATTTAGAAAATAAAACTTGAAAGTTGACAAATTTTAACAAAATATTATTTAAGATAGAACCTATATAAAGTAACATTTATTACGTATATGTATATAAATATATATTTATATATATATATATATATAAAGTACATTCATTACAATATCACCAAGCAATCAAAATTTCAATGCGTAACTGATTTAACGAGGAACAAACAAGTTCCAAATTAAATGGGATTTTTAATACGTAAGGTTGAAGTTGATAAAAGAAACACAAATCAAGCTAAGTTGCGGTTTTGACCCAAAATAAAAATAAAATCAAGCTAAGTTGCGGTCATATTATAAATATGTTGGAATGTGGTGGATACGGATTACAAATTTCGTTCCTATATATATGGAAAAAAGGCATAGTCACATGTGCACAGCAAATTAATGTATTATACTAAAGTAAAAGAAAATAAATACTGTACAAAATATTGCAAATATTTCTTTGAGAATATTTCTGTTTTTAAAATTATTAAATTTCTACAGACCTTTTATTTTTTACTCTAATTTTTTTTAAACAAAAATTAAAAAAATAGAAATCAAATATTCAATAATAAAATCTTTTGTAAATATTTGTTTCAAGAAAATTTATATTTTCTAAAATGTTAAACTTCTATAGATAACTATAACGGTTTGATTTGGATTGAAGGAACTGAAAATCTCGTGAGGATATACCACAAACATCCATTTAATTTGAAGATATGACACATTTTTGTGATCTCGACAAAATCTCATAGGGTTGCTGTAAATCTCTGGAAAAACCATGTTATTCCGGCTGAATATTCTATCACCAAAAGGAATAACAAAGATTCTAAATAAGACAAAAGTTCATGACAATTAATATGTATATGAGTAATTTTAACAAATTATTTTCTTTCACTTTTAAAAATAAAATGTTTAAAAAAACGAATTATTATTTTTTAAACTAAAATTAGAAAATCTTAGAAATAAAATAATCTTATCCCATTTTAAATTATTAAAAAATGGAAAATAAATGGAGGGTTTTCAAAAATACCCCTTTTTCTATGTCACTTTTAAAAATTACCATTTGATGGTGTCCATTTTCAAAAATACCCCATTTTAGTATATAAAATGACAAAATTATAAACCCTAAACTCCAAATACTAAACCCTATCCCTTAAAAACTATACCCTAAATGTGTAAATTGGGAACCCAAACCAAAAAAAAAACAAATTCTATAAATTAATTTAACATAGGGAAATTGTGTAAAAGATGACAAAAGTGAAAATATTCAAAAAAAGTGACATTTTTGAAAATGGTATGCCAAAAAGGGCATTTCTAACAAATTCTCAAAATGAATACTATTTTTGAAGATTAAATTATAGCTTCTCTTTTAGTTAATTCTTTTCTATTTACATTTTTGTTGGAATCCTTTTTAGCCCTATAATTAATTTACTTTTTATTTTGTTAAATTAGTTGAACTATTATTTAAAAATATATTTGCCTACACAAATTTATAAAAGAATTGAATTAGTGTTATATTTGACCACAAAAAGTTTAGCCAATAATTGTTTTTAAAATGTTTTTGCCCGCACAAGTCAAATTGTTATTTTGTTAATTGAATGTAATTTATTTTTTCGCAAACAAAACTATAAAGAAGTGTTTAACTTTACTGTTGTAGGTCTAATGTTGACACATGTTCAGATAAAAAATATATGTTTAACTGAAATAGAACTGATGTTGCGATCGAATAGGACGTCTCTTACGGCCGTTGAGAAAATTCCTAAACCAGATAATAGTATGATGAACACATGTGTAAATAGGCTTATCGCAGATGAGAGAATATATAAGCCTCATAAACAACAAGAATTGTACAATGAGTTGTTACCTATGCTAACTGAGGAGCAAAGACGTGTTTATGAAGAAATCATTTACTCTGTGAATCACGACAAAGGTGGTATGTTTGTTGTTCATGGATTTGGTGGTAGTAGGAAAACTTTCTTGTGGACTATTCTTGGTGCTGATATAAGGTCTAAAGGTAATATTGTTCTGAATGTTGCTTCAAGTGGTATAGCTGCTTTACTTTTGGAAGGTGGTAGAACGGCTCATTCAATATTTGGTATTCCAATCAATCTTAATGAATATTCTGTGTGTACGATCGATGCCGAATCTGATCTTGCTGACTTAATTAGAGAAGCAAAGCTCATAATATGGGACGAGGCTCCAATGATGAACAAGCTTTGTTACGAAACTTTGGATAGGAGTTTGCGAGATATCATGAGGTGTGTGACATATTCTACATGTTATTACAGAAAGAGGAAGAGTAGCGACAGTTTTAGCATCTATCAACTCATCTGTTCTTTGGAATAGTTGTAAGGTTCTTAAACTTACCGAAAATTTGAGACTTGGCAAGGCACATAATAGTATGGATGCGGGTGCTCTCGCCACTTTTTCAAAGTGGCTTTTTGATATTGGGGATGACAAAATCAACGAAACAAATAGTAGAGATGTGGAGATAGAAATTCCGGATGATTTATTAATGAATACAAGTGGAAATTCTATTCAAGCAATAGTTACAAAAATCTAAGGTGAAATTTTTTGCAAGCAGAACTGATCCAAAGTTCTTTAGGGAAAGAGCTATTCTAAGTCCAAGAAATGGTGATGTTGATAAGATAAATCAATTTATGCTTAGCAAGCTACCAGGTATACAAAATAAATAGGATATGGAATATGGATATTGAAGTAATAATTTTTAAAAAT
>NC_025689.1:20660954-20684904 GCF_000633955.1 Camelina sativa
GGTGGCTGATGGCTTCACGCAGGCATGGTTTGGCCGCGGGAGGTGGCAGCTGGCTTCACGCGGGCAAGGTTTGGCCGATGGGGGTGGCCGATGGGAGGTAGCCGATGGCTTCACGCGGGCATGGTTTGGCCGCGAGAGGTGGCCGCTGGCTTCACGTGGAAAAGGTTTGGCCGCGAGAGGTGGCCGCTGATGGTGGCGATCAAGTGCGTCTCCTGTTCCATCAGCTTTTGTTTGGCTGCTGGTCTTGACCGCTTGCTTCACGCAGGCAAGGTTTGGCTGATGGAAGGTGGCCGATGGCTTCACGCAGGCATGGTTTGGCCGCGGGAGGTGGCCGCTGGCTTCACGCGGAAAAGGTTTGGCCGCGGGAGGTGGCCGCTGATGGTGGCGATCAAGTGCGTCTCCTTCGGCTTTTGTTTGGCTGCTGGTCTTGACCGCTTGCTTCATACAGGCAAGGTTTGGCTGATGGGAGGTGGCCGATGGCTTCACGCAGGCATGGTTTGGCCGCGGGAGGTGGCCGCTGGCTTCACGCGGAAAAGGTTTGGCCGCGGGAGGTGGCCGCTGATGGTGGCGATCAAGTGCGTCTCCTGTTCCATCGGCTTGTGTTTGGCTGCTGGTCTTGACCGCTTGCTTCACTCGGCCACCGTTTGGCCGATGGTCTTGGCCGCTGATGGTGGTGATCAAGTGCCTCTTCTCCAGTTCACTCTTCTTTGCTTCTTTGCATCAAAACAAGTCCAAATGCTCCAAATGTGATGATATTACTCTAAGAACCTGAGAGGTAGCACACTATATGCATATGCTCCTAAAACAACCTAGAATGACAAGATTATGCAACAAAACTAACCAAAAACAAGGCTTAAAACCCAACAAAAAACAAGATATCACATATCTAAAATTCCTTCTTTATTTTTTTATTTACAGGTGAGGAGAGACGATATCTTAACTTTGATAGTATTGAAACGTCAGATAAAAGTGCTCATGATAATATGATCTACACTTAGGATTTCCTAAACAATATACAAGTTTCTGGATTGTCAAGCCATGCTTTAACGTTGAAAATAGGAGCACATGTCATGTTGCTAAGGAATATAGACCCTAAGGGAGGTTTGAGTAACGGTACGAGGTTAATTATTACTCAGATGACCAATCATATAATCGAAGCAAGAGTCGTGACAGGAAAAAAGGTTGGTGATAAAGTACTTATCTCTAGGATGTATGTTAGTCCACCTGATGCAAAGTTTCCCTTTCGTATGAGGTGACGAAAGTTTTCTGTTACCGTGGAGTTTGCAATTACTATAAACAAAAGTCAAGGTCAGACGTAGAACATGTTGGATTGTTTCTACCGAAACCGGTTTTCACACATGGACAGCTTTATGTTGCCTTCTCTCGAGTCACAACCAGAAAATGCTTAAAGGTATTAATTACAGATAAATATGGGAAATGCCAGAATAAAACACTTAATGTTGTTTTCAAAGAGGTATTTGAGACTGTATAATTATGGTTTGTAGTTGGATAATTGTTTTGGATATTTAGACTTGAATTATATTTCTTCTCTTAAATAAAGTAATTTTTAATATCTTTAACACTACCTCTATTTAATAGTCAGATATAGACTTTCACATTGGAAAAAACCATTTTCTAATTTTGACTTATTTTATATTATAAAATAAAAGATAAATACATTGTAGATGGTCTAAGAACATTTTATTAAAAAAATTCACATGATTATATTTTATTTGGTTTCACCAATGTTGTTTATAAACATATAATTATTAGCTGTGTCATAAAATGTATATATAATTTTACATCAGATTTATTAACTACAAACTTTATCTTTAATCTGTAATTATATATATAATAATAAATATTAAAAAATATTTAATAGTCAAACAAAAGGTGAGACACTAAAACGATTAAGAGGCAACATTTAATCGTGACTGTTTGTATTTTTACAAATCTGGAATCCCCTTTTCGTTTTCGATAACAGAGAAGAAACAGGAAAAACCCTAATTGGAGAAAATCATGAGATTCGATTAGCGCCAAGGTCAAGGTCTAATTGATCTTCTTCCCGAAAGAACTAATTGGCGTATACACGCCAAGGTCTTACATTCTTGGAGTATCAGCGAGTTCTTTACAAAAAGAGTACTGCTTCTTGTGGATGTAGAGGTTAGTATCGTTAATTGAACATCATTCTTACTTAAAGTTCATTTTTTAACAATTCTTATATATACGACTTCCTACACAATTGTTATTAAACTGTGAAGAGTAACACAATCAAAACTACTTTTTTACCAAATACACTCGCTAAACTCCAGAAATATATCGACGATGTTGAATGGTATGATATTAGAAATTTTAAAGTAATCAATCCAACCATGAATGAGAGGAATACTCATCATCCTTATCAAATTAAATTCACGGACGATACCACTATGACGCTGGTCCAACAATTGAGTCCAAAGAATTACTTTTGATTCGAGTATTTGGATGATATATATCATGGAAAAATAAATCATCCCATCTCTTTCGGTAAGTGTTTCGTTAATTAATTTAATATTGATATGGTACAATATGTGAGTATAGTTAATTGTAACTTTGTGTTCGGGAATCTAGAATCTTTATAGGATTTGTTGTAACTTTGCGTATTGGTCCCTCCCTTAGAAAAGTATGAATTAAACTTTTACCAAATATAGATTTGCAACACTTTGGAAAGCTAAATTCTGTCTTTTTCCCAAATTAGTTGTCTGTGAGTGTATAGTAGATGTGGAAGATAAAAGAAGACCTGAGAGTGCCAATAATAGTAATGATGTTCTCACGTTGTTGAATGGCAGGTAAAAGACATTTACTCTACCTTTAGGACAGTTACGTTTTAAAGTTGTCTCTATTAAGATTTTTTATTAATTTGATAAACATGTAGGAATGAAACTGTGAAATGTCGTGTCAAAAACAACTACACTTCTGAATTCATGTCTAAATGGCAATCAAACGGGTGCCATCTCATATACAAATCCAAACCTTTTTTTTGTGTAATGCGGTTTGTGAAACTCGGAGAATATGAAGGCGTGTAACATAAAATAGTTCTGATATAATCATCATAAGATAACCAATATATTAATTTTAAACTGCAAATGCTTATAAAACCACAGTTCGAAGGACTGGAGAATCACCAGGCTATGTAAGATTTGATTATGTAAAAATAACTTTATACACTTTATATATGATTATGTATGATGTTAAAATAATTTTGTTTCATACACTTTATATATTTACAAGTCTGAGTTTGCTGGACGTTATTACATAAACCATGTGATGGAGCATCAAAGTGAGAGCCCAGGGACTCAGTCATAAAGAATGGACTCAGAAATAAAGATACAGTGGCTTAATTAACTTTTTGTATATGCAAACTTTAGTATAATTTTGAATGTTTATAGTACCAAATACAATGGTCTAAATAGAAGTACATTTATGGGTTGCTTAAAATATTATTTTAATAGTCTAAACGAAATTACATATTATATTATCCCAAATTATTATATCAAGGTAATTAAAATTGACCGTAACAATTGTATTTGGCTCATTTAAAATTTTGTTACGGTCAATTTGGGCTTAAACTTTGAAAATAGCCTTTAAAATTTCAATTAAACTTTAAAAATAGACTTTAAAATTTCAATTTATATTTTGCATATGTAGAGTAATACTATAAACATTTTATTAACTATTCATTTTATTATTTTAAAAAGTGAAAATAATAATATTTAATATGAAACTTTTAAAAAAATATATATTTGAACATACGAACTACTATAAAAATTAAAAAAAATTAAACAGGTTTTTAAAATATAATAAAAATTTGATTCAACATTATGAAGAATTAAATTAGTTTTTTTTTTCTATTCAGTTCTTGCCCGCACAAGCGTGCGGGTAACTCTCCTAGTAGAATTATATTTCATTTTTTTTTCATAAAATAGAAAAACACTGTTAAAGGAAAAACACTTGGAAGTAAGCAAAAATCCACTTACAGAAAAAAAAAGACGACGCATTAAAGTAGAAAACGTTAACGTCCAAAAACAAAAGATAAGATAAATTTTTTAAAAAATACCACGAAACATCCAAAAGCCCAGTGGGCTATAAAGGCCCATGCTCGTTTTAGACAATACCAAAAAACCTGATCTAAGAGCAAAGCTCCTTTAGAAAAATCGACAAAGGAATATCGTTTTTTTTTTTTTTCTTCTTACTCTCGTAATTAAAAAGAAATCTAAGAACTTGTGATCGATAGCTTCTTCATCCATGGATTTCCTTGACAATCTCTTCTTCTTCCTCGTACGTCCGCTTCTGGCCATCTCATTCGTCGTCTGCTTCATCGCTCTTTGTACTCTCTCTCTCTCTCCTAAAACTTTCAAGTAGTTGACCTTTAGGGCTTTGAGAAGATGAAGTATTTGAATTTTGACTTTTTTGTCTTTTCTATTTTGCAGGGTGGTTTCTGGCATGGAAGCTTGTACTGAGCCATGTTCCTTTGGTTCAAGAGATCTTTGGCTTGAGGAAGAAAACTATTAAACCCAAACCTGAATCACGCGGTCGAATCTCCAAATTCTACAAAAGTATCAGTTCTCAGAATCCTGTTCCCATATGGTATTATAAAATTAGACTTCACTCTTCAATTTTTATTGAATCCTTAAGATATGTGAATTCCTCTTATTTTAAACTAATTTTTTTCTTAGAGATTGTGAATTTCCGGAACTTCCAAAACAAAATGACCAAGTAAGGGATTCAATGCCTACAATACAACAATCCGAGGGAAGATTCAAGTTAAAAAAAAAAGCTTCTTAGACGTTTTAAGAGATGATTGATGTTGACTCTTTTTGATGGGATGTGTGCAATGTAATGTGCATTTTGTATAGTGGAGTATTTCAAGCACAAAAATCTTACTTGGATACAAGTCTTCATATGATTCTAAATTGTTGCGAGAGAGAAGATACTTTGAACAAATGATGTTTTCACCAACATACTACAACAAAGAAATCAAAGCTATGAATCCAAACCATGGCCAACCAAGTTGTATAACATAATCTCAGCAGCCAAAGAACTTTCCCATTCTGACATAAGCTGCGTTTTTCTTATCCCCTTGATAGGTGAATAAAAAATGGACTGACACTGAAAATTATACCCAACATCAAGACTCAAGCAGAAGGTGTTATCTCCTCAGGAGCAGCTGAAGGAGTCTTCTTGTTGGCGGGGTCCTAAAGAAACTTTAACCTTTGCTGGTCTCAGAACACGATCTCCTAGAAGAAATCCCCGGTTCAGCTCCTCGGTTATTACCCCTGCTTTAACCGTCTCAGATTCTTCTCGTGATATAGCCTCGTGCAACTACAACAATAAAGAGTTATTGATAAGTCACTCAAAATCCCAAAACAACAAACATTATACGCTCATCTGAAAACAACACCCTTTTAAGTATCCAGCCGCTTTATCACTCACTGGCAACCAAAGATCACATAACTATGAGTTGTGTAAACAACCCAATTAATTTCTTCATTATCATCACTCGCTAGTACAAAAGAATCATGTAGCCAAGATGTGAATACAAAGCCTTGTACTTCATTTGGCAGGCTCAATCACTAACTCTGTTACCAATTTCCAGTAGGTTCTAATAGAACCGTTCTATGGCTACCTCCTACAGTAGATAAGAGCCTTCCTAGTGATGCAACAAAGAGCTGCTTCTTCGTTTTAATTGCGAAGTTACTGAACTGATTCATCTGTGCTAGTGAGTAATATAGCCTTGTGCAACAACAGCAACAAAGAGTAGTATTTTAACCACTCAAGACCACCCAAATACAACAAAAAATATTCCTCTTATCATCACTTACTAGCACCGAAGAATCATGTAACGAAATAGCTAACGTAAACCCTTGTACTAAAACACAATGACTGACTCCTGTTACCAATTCCAAGTAGGTTTCTATGATGATAAGAGCACACTATTAGTGATGCAACATTATTCTATTCAAAAAAAGCTTTCAACTTACCAAAGGATCAAAGGGCTTCCCAACAGTTGCAATAGCAGCAACACGAAGATGTCTCAAAACCTCAACGAACTGCCTATAGATCCCCTGATAACTCGTATCGATCTTCTTCTCCTTATCGGTATCAACTTGAACCTGAAGCTTAGCTTTCTCGAAACTATCAATAATTGGTAAAAGACTCTTCATAATCTGAACTTTGGCATTAGACTCTGTACTAAGCCTATCCTTATCAAGCTTCTTCCTTGTATTCTCAAAATCAGCAGTTAATCGGATTTTCATCTCTTTCTCTGAAGCTATCTTCATTGACAATGACAAAACCTTGTGATCCATTTTGTTCTTCTCCTTCTCGATTTTACAAAGCATGGTTTCGATTTCTGAGACTGAGGTTTCGTCTCCATTAAAGAGAGCTTCTTTATAAACCCCAATTAGGGTTTTCACATCTGTTGGGTACTTTGAATTCGCTTCTTCACTGTTACTACTAGTCTACGAATCATAAAGATAACAGATTCCCAAATGAGAAGAAAGCTAATGAATTTCAAAAATCAAAGAAGAACTAAAATGGAGAAGAAGAAGAACTTACAGAAGAAGAAGCTTGGTGTTGGTGAGCAGAGACAGATGCTACGTAGCTGCTTCGATTGTTTGGATACAAGATTGGGAATCTTCGATTGGGTTTCGAATTCATTGGAGATGGTGAAGGTTTGCCATGGAAATGAAGGTTTCGTAGGGGAAGTGTTCTCCTTAAAGAAGAAGAAGAAGCAGATAAGGTGAAGCAAGGAGAAATTGAAGGATCAATTACGAAAGAAATCGCCATTATCGGATTGTTGAGATGTGAGCTCTGCACCGGTCAAGACAAAGGTTCACTTCATACAATTCTTTTTTTTTCTTTCTTCCTTACCAAAATTAATAGATACAAATACATACCTATATTAACATTTTTTAAATACATTTTATTTTATGTCCTTTAAATTTTACTTATTTTATTTTTTATAACATTAACTTCTACAACAATTCTATAAATAACATTGTAGAGAAACTCAAATACTAAACTTTCTTAAATTAACCAACATTTGTTACATTTATTGCCATAAAATCTTAACAACATCTATACATTCCAATTTTTCCAAAAACAACTCTACCTATTAAAGTTTTAACCCATTAAATCTTAAAACTATTTTATTGGATGCTGGAATCTCTCAAATTAAAATGATATACAACAGATTTTTCATAATAAAAGTTTACAATATCCATAATTATATTAACATTAATAAATTTCCTAAACCAAAAATCCAATTATAAAATGTCACAATAAATATGTTGAAAACCCCCATATAATTTGGTTTATTTTTTATTTTCTGAGGAATTAGTAAAAAAATTAAAATTCTATTAATTATCATAAACTATATATATTGACATGGAAAAATTATAAACTATAAAAATATGCTAATTTGGTAAAACAATTAACATAATTAAACTTGATAAAAAAAACTTATTTTGATTATCTTTTATTACGCAAAAACTTATTTTGATTTTGGTGAGACGGGTTGGCATTAATCCCATATAGGGAGTTAAGTGGAATTGTTTTTTTTAAACACTTTTAGATGTGTACCAGGTGAAAAATGTATTACTAAACTATACATACACCACACGGGTTAAAACCTTGAAAACACTACAAAAATCCTATACTTTGAATACTTATAACAAATACCTGTAAAATTTTATATTTTTAAAAATTAATAAAACAATAATAAAATAACAAATAAATACAATATAATTTTAAAATTAAAAATATTGTCCCGCGGTGTACCGCAGGTTAAATCCTAGTATATATTACAAATAAGTGTCATTTGTAAACTCTACTCTTCCCAACATTTAAGATTTGGTTGAAAAAAAAAATTACTCCTCACCGATTTTTTTTTTGTTTTTTCAACAAAAAAACCAGCTCATACGAGCCAATTAGGTGAAAAATAATTTACATACAAAACATGCTGTGGAAATATACGCACCTGACATGCTAAAGAATCCGCAGTGACATTAGCATTTCTGGAAATAAGAGATCATGAAGCTTGAACAAGACAATCCGCCTTTAAGTTTAATGCACGTGGAATCTGAGTAATGGAGAAGAGTGTGAACGACTCCTTGAGCACACTGAAATCCTCCAATTAGTTGGAAAAAGCTGGCCAATCTTCAGGGGTATCGACCATCGCAATGAGCTCAACATAATCCGTCTTGAAGCGCTGAAAAACTAGTCCTCCATAAAGAATAATTTTCATGGCCCACATCAAAGCGTCTAACTCATAGTGAAGAGGAGATAAACTCTGTCGAAGACACTTAACTTCTAACAATATGGTATGCTCCGTGTCATTACAATACCACAATCCCAGTCCTAAGTGAACAATTGTTGCTTTCCAAGAACCATCAATCTGACAACGAGGCAAAAGATCATGACCAGCCAAGGATGGGGATGGGTCCGACGATACCTCCGCGATGGAAGAGGCCTCCTCCCAAGCTGATTTATCACTTAATAACCTGGTTAAAAATATCATTTGGATCGACAAAATTGGCTACTAAGAACCCTGAATAACAAAATTCAAAACGAAATTTCTCTCTCTTTCTCTCAAAATCATGAACAATGTTTCTGGATCTTCGAGCTGTTTGACAAATGTCCGCAAAAGAGGAAGAGTTGTTTGTGTACCTAAGAGATGTTGGTGTCGAGAAACAATTGTGGCCAAAAATTTGAAATCCGAGCATAATCCCTATAGAAGATACTTTTGTTGTGGGTATGCAGTTGTTTACAAGGTAATAAGAAGTTGAAGTTAGTTTTTGGCTTATGAATGTTGATAAGGTAGTTTTCTATAACCAAATCAATTGTCTATGCTCTAGCTTATGAATGACAATCACATTTTCAAGTGGGTCGATGAGGCTTTATTGGATGAGGTAGAGACAATGAAAGAGTTCTTTTTCAGAGACAATGAAGGTTGAGAAGAAGATGCAAATGGAGGTTGAGAAGAAGATGGAAATGGAGCTTGAGAAAGTACTATTTGAGAGGATTGAAGATGTTAAAGCTGAATTCAAATCCCGGATAAATAGGATGATAATTGTTTTAGTATTAGGTTGTATGATGATAATTGCTCTAGTGAAGCTAATATGATGAGATTCCATTGTTGTTTTCTATGCTTGGTTAATGTGAATGGATCAGTTTTATGAGACAAAATATTTTAAAAGAAGAGAATATGTTCTTAAAAAGGTTCAAAAGAGACCATTCATGTTCGAAAGAGACCATAGATACATCCGAAACCGAGTTAATAAGATTCAAAAGAGAGACCATACATAGACCATACTAAGACAAAACAACATTCATGTTCTCAAACTGGTTTTATACGACAAAAAAAAAAATGCAGGGCAATCCTACTTGTGCTTCTTCTCCATCCCACATTACTTCTCTTGGGTCAGACAACCTTGAGAAGATTTGACTTGAGTCCTATCCTACAATGTTAATCAAATATTAGAATCAACCCTTGAAACAAAGAACCAGCCATCACATTAGAAAGAATAAATAACCTGTGTTGTATTCTTCTGATGGTACCTACAGTTATGATCAGCTGCACTACAAATCCCACAATGCATGATTCTTTTCTTTTGTTTTGGTTGCTTCTTGGTAGGTGACTCATTAACACATTTTCTTCCTCTTCTTGTCTACCTTTTTATTTTTCGGCTTTGGTGGTGGATACACACTTTCACCTCCAGTGGAAGGTCAACAGCGTGGACCTCTTTGTGGAACAATCTCGTCCGTGTAATTCTCCTTCCACTTAAAAGTTCGAAACCATTCACACACGTAGTCTTCAGCTTCCAATGTCTTCTTGAGTATCAGTCCATAAGCATGTTCGCAGGGGATCCACATATCTGAAACTTCATGCAGGTACAAGTTCTGGTATTCAAATAGACTATGTGTTTGTCATATCCCAGGTAAACTTCATACGCTCCATTTTTGCTGGGATATACAAAGCAATCAGAAGCTGCCTTATGCTTTTCAGCCAAGAAACGTTTCACATATGGAGTGCATATCCCTAACGCATACACGAAAACATATTAAACCTTCAGAAAATACATATAAATGAAACATAAAAGAAGTGCAGTGTTACTAACCTTCGTGTGAATAAAAAAAAAAAACAGACCGTTTAGCAATCTGAACCATGGCAAGCCTTATTACAGCCTCCAACATAGCCACAAATGGTTTCTCTCTTGCGTTGTTGATTGTATTATTGAAGGACTCCACAGAGTTCTTTTCAACATCCTCATAGTAGCTGACAGTCTTGTGGAACGCCCTACACCAAGTCTTTGGTTTAGTCTTCATGACATCTTCATATACTTTACTATCATATGCAAGGATCCTCTCAAATCTCCCTTCATAATGTTTACTATTGTAGCTCCAAGCTAGATCCCAGAGGAGTTTCTTCAATTGCTTCTTATTCGGATGATTCTTCTTTAGGTTACCATAAATGTGCCTAACACATTTTTGATGCTCTATCTTTGGTAACTCTAACTCAACAGCCTTAGAGGGGGGTATTGAACCTAACATTTTAAAAGATTTTAATGTATTCTTAAAATCCTCTGTTATTCAATTGAGAATTTTTAAAAGTCTTATGAAATCCTATGTTATTCAACTAAGATTTTTATAAAATCCTTTAAAATAATTCAGAATCTCTTGTTATTCAATCAATACTTTATAAAACCAACTTAAAATCTCTTGTTATTCAAAATATCACAACTTTTTCTAAGAATGCTAATTTGAATGATTTTAAGAGACTTTTCTTTGCTTTTTAGTTAAAAAATACTCCTCTCAAAATCATACCCTTTGAGGTAGAATTTTAAAGGATTTCATCAAAAAAACAAAACAAATAAACACAATTGTAAAACCACCACCATCTTGGTAAACTTTCTCCGCAGGTCAACTCCGGCAACTCTCCGCGGACCATCTCTGTTTGCTCCTCATTTGCTTCTCTCTCTCTCTCTCTCTCTCTCTCTCTCTCTCTCTCTCTCTCTCTCTCTCTCTACTATGTTTTGGTTATTGTCTATAAAGAACCATTGAAATATAGGATCACATGGATTTTTTCTTACTTACAACACACACACACAAAATCAGTGCTCCACTTCGTTGTTGACTTGTTCTTTCTTCTCCTCATGTGTCCTTCACCTTCTTCTTCCTTTTGCTTATCTTCTTCGCTTAGCTTCTTCCTCTGTTCTTCATCTCACTTAACCTTCTTTTTATTTCTTGCTTTATTAATAGACCACCATTAAATGTGTTAAAATGCAATGTTCATGCTTCATGGATTAATGAAGTGGGTATGTGTGGTGGTTCTTGGATTTTACGAAATCACAATGGCGATGCAGTTTTTCACGCAAGGGAAGTCTTCTAATCGAATAGCTGCAGAGTTAAGGTGTTTTCTTTGGGCTTTACAAAGTTTGCAAGATTTACACTTGGAGAATATTGAGTTATGGTCTTATTGTGCTGCGGCAATTGAGGCAGTAACGTATCCTCTAAATTGGCCTCGTTATCAGTCTTAACTTGCGAGGATTCATGGTTTACTTCCGGGTTTTCATAAAGTGGTTTTCAAGCTTACGTCACCAAAATCAAATTCAATTGCAAGAGATATTGCTAAAAGTGTTACACGGGATGGACGATTTAGATCCTATCTTGCCATCAGAGGTCCAGGGGGGTTGCATACACGTATAGAAGAGGAAAAACATGGCTGATGTGCTCTCTGGAAATGTTATAGCTATATCGTTGAGTTGTGTTGTTGCTCTCGAGTATAGAGTTTTCTTTTTTTGGTGTTATAAAATATATTAAAATCATTCAAAGTTTACTATAAAATCTCATAGAATCTAATAGAATCTCATAGAATAACATTTTATTTTCCTTTTTTTTTTAATAGAATAACTCTAAAACACACACAAATCTCCTAAAATTTTTCAGAATTCTAAAATTTTAAAATTCTACCAAATCCTAAGAATATCAAGTTTAATACCCCCCTCTTAATCAACATCTGAAACAAGGATAGCATGATTAAAAACGGATCCAATCTTTATCAAAACATAAAACATATCCAAAACACATACCTTTTGCCGATCAGACACCATATTGTAACCATCTCCATCACCTAACTCCAAGTCGACCTTCAGCCTATTCACAAACCATGACCAATTATATGTGTTCTCAACTTGAACAATACACCAAGATATTGGGTAGATAGTGATGTCACTATATTTTACCATATTTATGGCCTTGTTTAGTTCATGTTTTGTATCATATAGAAGTCATTCCTTAGGTTTTATAGCCATTTATGTCCAAATATGCACTTAAGATGTTTAAAAGCATGCATTGCATACATTTGTGCATTTGGAGTATTATTAGGTGTTATGGAGCTCTAAAAGAGTAAGGAAGGACTTGCTGTTATTTCTGGAGCTAAACAAGAGGATTGGAAGTATCAGGAAGGGAAAAGAAGGCACTCGACCATACCACTCGAGCAGGCACACGGTCGAATACATGGTCGGGTTCATAACGAGCTCCTCAAAGATCGATCCGAATGTAGATTTTCCGTTGCGATTCAGCTTCAGCGTCCTTCATAAGAGTTGTAGGACATTGAGTTAAATTTCCACTGCCGGTGATTTCAAGGCAATCGGAGCTGTCATTCAAGAGTTGTACCTGTTTTACTTAACCGATATCATTCTAGATCGAAGACTAGAGTTACTTGATGGACCTACCACTCGACCATGCACTCGACCGAGCACATGGTCGAGCACTTGCAGCCGACCTTCTATTTTGTCTTCTAGCTAAGTAGGGCTACCCCTTCCTCCTATAAAAGGACAATGCACCCTGTGGCCGCCAGAGAGACCCTGTCGACACCTCATAACCTAGTTTTTGCCATTTTTAGCTATTTTTACATTATTGCATCATCTCTTATATTTTCTCTAGATTTTCATAGATTTGTAACCTTCATAACTTTGAATCTATTGAGTATTTTCTTTCACTTCTTTGTATTAAATTGTTCATCTCATCATTATCTATCCATCCATGTCTATATCATCATTTTCTGGGTTTGTGTTCTTCATGATGATTTTTAGATTTGATTAGTGGCTTAGGATCTTAGAGATGGGATAGGTTGGTAAAGAGTTATGTTTATCTAGATTGTTTAAGCTTGATTGTTTATAGATCCCTTCTAGATTAGATGTGCTCTATGATGTTCTTATACTGAGAGGGTAAGGATAGATCTTAAGCTTCTTAGCATCACACCAATGTCTAAGTTGTTAGATAAGGCTAATACTAGAGATTATTATGAAGCATGCTAAGAGATTAGAAGTTTAATATTATTTTTGACATTGATGATCTGAGTTTATTGCCTGTTTAGTATGGTTTCACCAATGAGAGTTGGGTTAGGATGTTACTAAACTTGATTGCTATTGTCATGAGAATGGATTAGCAAGTATTAGAAGATCATTGTCTAGGGATAGCTTTTATGAAGTTTGTTAAACAATCTGGGTAAGCTTAGCTTGTTACCAACCAATTAACCCCATCTCTAGGACCTATTTGCTCATTGTTTATTACTGCTTTCTCTGTTTAATCGTTTTTCATCGTTTATTTTGCATCTCTGCTCGTTATTTTGCTTTTATTCTTATGTTATGCATCACTCGGCCAAGTGCTCGACCCCCCACTCGACCATGCACTCGACCGAGTGCTAGGTCGAGCTCCTGTTTACTTACTTGTTTATGCATTGTTCTGTTTCATTTCAGTTTGCTCTTAGTTGCATTTGTTAGTAGTTTTCTATTGCTTAGCATAGTTTATTGCACTTGTTCTACAGTTTAATTATGCATTAGTACTGTCTTAAGTTGCTTTAATCTTCTGCATTTACATTTCTTTCATTAGGTTGTTAGAAACAAATCAACTTGATATTTGGCTTAACTTGAATGCATTGATCACATCTTGACTGCTTACATATCACACTCTTTATGGATTGACATCCTTTAAGCTACAACATCATAAGGGTATTGAAACACCTTGCATTCCATCACATCATTTATGCTTATGTCTTTGTTTGCATGTTCTCATACATTCATTGCATAATTAGAGAACCTAGATAAAATCCTTGTTTCAATTTGGCGCCATTGCCCATTTGAGTGTGTTTTTGTGACATTTAGGATCCATATTAATCTAAGATTAAGTTCGTTTATAGACTTGAATCTTCTGTTGCTGGGTTGAAGTTCCANGCCACTCGCAAAGGCACTTGGCCGAGTACCTCAAAGCAAACCGTCGAGTGCGTGTTCGAGCACCTGGTCGAGCACCTGCTCAGAGTCTCAAAAACACAGAAGAAGAGGTGACAATGGAACTCCCACATGAACAGACTGAACCTCAAAGGAGAAGGAAGATTGGTGATAGTGATACTCCCACTACTCATACCCAGAGATATGGGATAGTGCCTCCTCCTATCCACAACACAACCTTCACAATCAAGACTAGTCTGATCTCAATGGTTAAAAGCAGCAGATTTCATGGCATGCCTACTGAGGACCCACTTGCACACCTTGATGAGTTTGATAGGTTCTGTAGCCTTACCAATGTAAATGGAGTTAGTGAGGATGCCTTGAAGCTAAGATTGTTTCCTTTTTCTCTAGGAGATAAAGCCCATCAGTGGGAGAAGACTCTACCTCCTGGAAAAATCACCTCTTGGATTGATTGTAAGAAGGTATTCCTTGCAAAGTTCTTCACTAGCTCAAGAACGTCACATTGGAGGAATGAAATTTCAAGATTTCTCCAAAAGAACAATGAGACCTTTTGTGAGGCATGGGAGAGGTTCAAAGGCTATCAAACACAATGCCAACATCATGGATTCAGCAGTGAATATTTGTTGTGTACTTTGTATAGAGGTGTTCTTCCCAAGATCAGGATGCTCCTAGACACAGCCTCCAATGGAAGCTTCATGAATAGAGATGTGGATGAGGGTTGGGACTTAGTAGAGAACCTTGCTCAGTCCAATGGAAATTACAATGAGGAATATGATAAAAGCTTAAGGAGAGGTGTTGATTATGAGGAAGGGCATAGACATGAATTGCAAGCTTTGAATGAGAAGCTTGAGAAGCTAGATAAGATCCTTTCAATCCAGCAGAAGCAAGTACATGTTGTTTGTGAAGCTGAGCAGTTTATGGTCCCAGTCTATCCTCCACAACAACCCCAACAAGATCATGTTCTAGATCAAGAGATGAAGAGTATGATTCAGCAAGCCCTACAAGTCCAAGCTAATGGAGATATGGAAGCAAGTAAGAAGATCACAGAGATGAAAATCAAGATGGACTCCATATATGGTGCCCTTAATATCAAGATTGAAGCTTTAACTTGCAGAATGCTTCACCTAGAGAGCAAGAGTGAATCTTCTTCTTCTAGTCAACTCAATGAGACATCAATTGAAAATATAAAGGAGTTGGCCACTGCCCAAGCTATCTCTCTCAAAGAACTACCTTCAACGCTCACTGAGGACAGTGACAACCAAGTTGGGGAGGATTTTCTTCAACCAGAGGTGCAGAATGAGAAGAGAACTGCGTTTGAGACACCACTCGGCCATACACTCGACCGTACACTCGACCATGCACACGGTCGAGTGCCTGGTTGAGTCATTGCTCAAGAATCTAGCAAGCCGTTTCAGTTCATTCCTCCTCCCTTTCAGCCACCTTTTCCATTTCCAGGACGGTTTAAAGCGCAAATGCTGAAAAGGTACAAGGCTTCTATTGATAAGAAAGCAATGATGGTCTTGAGTCATGAACCTTTGTTAGAAGATGTTGAAATGAAGGATAAGCCACAAGTTAAAGAGCTTGAGCAGAAGAAGAAAATTATTGATGGGCATATCTTCATGATTGAAGAGAAAGGTCATGAAACTGAGTCCGAAATCTTTGAGGGTGTGAATGGGGTAGAAACAGAGATTTTAGGTCACTCGGCATTCAACTCGACCTACCACTCGACCTGCCACTCGAACGAGCACCTTAAGTCACTCGACCGAGTGGTACCAAGTCACCCAGAATGTCCAGACTTCATCCCCAAGCTTCACCAACAACAAGAGCCAAGAAATCCCTCCTCTGATGGTTTGTCTGAGCTTCAAACTATCAACATTCTACATGATTCAGTGAGGGAATTCACAACTAAGGATGAGGAGATAAGTGGAGAAATCAAGCAGCTCCATGGTAAAGTCAAAATTTCCTCTCCAAAGAAAGCAAGGGAAGGTCTAAGTATTATTAGCAGACACAGCTCTTTTAGCATTGACCCAGGAATAAGAGGAGCAATGCAATCTTTAAGAACTGAGGGAACTTCATCACCTCTATATGAACCTTCCAAAGCATAAAAAGTATGCAAAGTCAAACTTTGAGACTATAAACAAGCTCACTTGGGAGGAAGTCCCAAAGGTATCCATGTACATATTGGTTTAAGTTTCTTGTTATTTTGATCTTGTTTTCTTTTGTGTTATGGTTGATCAGGTAGCATGAAGGTCCTTTAGGCACTTGGTGATATTCCAACAAATGAATCCCACCCTCAGCCCATCCCAAGTAATACTCCAACTCTATCTTTGTATATACCAATGCATTTCTTGTTTTGTGCTGTTTCTTGATTCTTAAATCCTCTTTCAAATTTCTCTTACACAAGGGATAGTGTAATTTAAGTTTAGGGAGGGTTTGAGATGACATTTGATGTTGTGTTCTGTTTTCTTATTTCAATTTTTTAGCATAATCATGTTAATAGTTGCATTGCATCTAAGGCATAGAAAAACCATAAAAACAAAAAAAAGAGTGTTCATGTAGTTTGCATTGCATATTAGGATCTTGTTTAGCATGTTTCATTTAGGACTGTTTAATATTTGCATTAGGGATCTATGATGAATTTTGCCTTGTTAGCTTGTTTAGATTCACTAAACTAGGATCAATGCCCAAGTTAATAGTACTTTGATGCTAGTTGAGTAGCTAGAAGCATAAGCCAAGCCTTGAATTTCTAAATTGCATTATGGTCTAAATTGAAGCATGTTGTGATTTGATGCCATTTCCTACTTATAAGAACCTAATATTGATTTTTAATTATCAGTTTGTGCATTGCTTTAAACTCATGGATACCATATACATATTTGGATCATCTTTCCCTTTTTACCACTCTTGTTGATCCAAGTAGCTGATTTCACCATTAAAATCGGTTTCCTCTACCCTTAACCAACCCTTCTTTCAAGCCATGTTTATTCTTGAGTGTGTAAGGCCTTTTTGGGATTGAGCTTGGTAGAAAGTGTTAGGTTTGAGCTGGCAAGAATATTGTCTTATGTAGTTCTAGTTTGCAATTTTCAAACTAGATAGGACTAGGTGGTTTAATTGTTGGGTTTGGGACTTGGTTGTTTTGAAAAAATAAAAGAAAAGAGAAAAAGAGAAAGAAAAGGTTATAGTCTTTAGGAGGGGAATGTGTTTAAGGAAATGTAAACTCTAGTGAAAGAATGGGAAGTATGAGATTGTTAAAGATGGTTCTAATCAAAGAAAATAAAGAAAGAAAAGAAGAGTCTAGAAAATTCTTTTATTTCTAAAGAAATGAGAAGAAAATGGAACCATAGCAATAAGAAAGAAATCCCCATTCCACTAGTTGATTCAAATAAGAAACCTCTCCTAAGGCTTAAAAACAAAAGAGAAAAGGGTATTTGAGAAGAGATGAAGATAAAGGGTAGAACTAGGACAATTTGAGATTAGAAGGTTAGGATCAAACACTTTGGGTACCTTTGGGTAGACAAGGTTTTGTTCTTGTATGTGCCTAAGTGTTCTTACCTTTAGCATTCTTCTAAAGCTCAATCCATTTTTTATGAGAGAACCTTGTTATTGATAAACCTCACTCTAAAGAGAGACCATCATTATCTCTAAACCTTTTACTACCAAGCAAAATGAGTTTAAGAATTGCATAAATTGATTCATGTTCTTGAATAACAAATGTTAAAGGAAATGGTTGATTTGAATGCATGTTGATGTCTAAGGCTTGAATCAGTTAAAGTTGTGATAGGCTTGTCTAAAACCTTTAAGTACAGCTCATTAACCTTGCATCATAGTACTAGTAACTTGGACATTGGTTCTAGCTAGTTTATTAAAAAGCTTTAGGCTTTGAGATCCCATTTTCAAACCTCACTTTCCTCTCTTGTCTTGTTTGTTTGCTTGAGGGCAAGCAAAGACTAAGTTTGGGGGTGTTGATGTCACATGTTTTACATCATATAGAAGTCATTCCTTAGGTTTTATAGCCATTTATGTCCAAATATGCACTTATGATGTTTAGAAGCATGCATTGTATACATTTGTGCATTTGGAGTATTATTAGGTGTTATGGAGCTCTAAAAGGGTAAGGAAGGACTTTCTGTTATTTCTGGAGCTAAACAAGAGGATTGGAAGTATCAGGAAGGGAAAAGAAGGCACTCGACCATACCACTCGAACATGCACACGGTCGAGTACATGGTCGGGTTCATGACGAGCTCCTCAAAGATTGATCCGAATGTAGATTTTCCGTTGCGATTCAGCTTCAGCGTCCTTCATTAGAGTTGTAGGACATTGAGTTAAATTTCAAATGCCGGTGATGTCAAGGCAATCGGAGCTGTCGTTCAAAGGTTGTACCTGTTTTACTGAACCGATATCATTCCAGATCGAAGACTAGAGTTACTTGACGGACCAACCACTCGACCATGCACTCGACTGAGCACATGGTCGAGCACTTGCAGCCGACCTTCTATTTTGTCTTCTAGCTAAGTAGGGCTACCCCTTCCTCCTATAAAAGGACAAGCCACCATGTGGCCGCCAGAGAGACCCTGTAGACACCTCATAACCTAGTTTTTGCCATTTTTAGCTATTTTTACATTATTGCATAATCTCTTATCTTTTCTCTAGATTTTCATATATTTGTAACCTTCATAACTTTGAATCTATTGAGTATTTTCTTTCACTTCTTTGTATTAAATTGTTCATCTCATCATTATCTATCCATCCATGTCTATATCATCATTTTCTGGGTTTGTGTTCTTCATGATGATTTTTAGATTTGATTAGTGGCTTAGGAACTTAGAGATGGGATAGGTTGGTAAAGAGTTATGATTATCTAGATTGTTTAAACTTGATTGTTTATAGATCCCTTCCAGATTAGATGTGCTCTATGCTGTTCTTATACTGAGAGGGTAAGGATAGATCTTAAGCTTCTTAGCATCACACCAATGTCTAAGTTGTTAGATAAAGCTAATACTAGAGATTATCATGAAGCATGCTAAGAGATTAGATGTTTAATATGATTTTTGACATTGATGATCTGAGTTTATTGCCTGTTTAGTATGGTTTCACCAATGAGAGTTGGGTTAGGATGTTACTAAACTTGATTGCTATTGTCATGAGAATGGATTAGCAAGTATTAGAAGATCATTGTTTATTACTGCTTTCTCTGTTAAATTGTTTTTCATCGTTTATTTCGCATCTCTGCTCTTTATTTTGCTTTTGTTCTTCTGTTATGCATCACTCGGCCAAGTGCTTCGGTATCCGGAGCTGGTCAACGGGTTGACTTCCTGGCCTGACCCGAAACACTCTTTAAATGCAAAACCACCAGCTAACAATGCAAACGAACTCTTAACTTAACCAACCTGCAAAAGAGAGAGGAATGAACAATTAATAATTACTCAGTCAGGGAAAGCCTCAGGCTCCCGAAGTCTCCACACCCAAACACGCTTAGACAATCATCAAGTCTAAACCTAAGCCAAGCAGCAATCACTTTGTCCTAAAACCTGTGACACACAATCATATGCACACATCACACAAATGGAACTACGTCCCATAACCACCCTAAAGACGGGTCGGATACAACGTGTCAACACACGCTATCCTCATTGCATTATCAGACCCCTCATGCTTTCGCACTTCTTCATGCACCATGCTTACGGAACCTTCATGCCTCTTGCACTTCGTCCTAGCATCAATCACTCGTTCTAATGCTTACGGACCCCAAGCGCCTCTTGCACTTGTTCCTAGCACTGCACACACGTCGGCTCGTCAGCCATCCTGATCTACCCGCATTCCGCGCCCGTAGACCACCACACAACTACAAGGAATTCACCTTGTAGGACTCTCTGCAGCTCACCGCATCTATGTGCCCTTGGCACATATCTCCTCACATACAAGCACTTATTTTACCACAACAACATGCATTCACGCAACCACATCAATATCAATTAACACACATTCATTTTCTAATCTCATATTTATACTAGTTCTTATATAATATAATAAATATATATTTATATATGTATAAATAAGATATACACTCATCCAAATATACGTTACTTATATACTATGTAACATATATGTATACTCAGCTTAACCTTAAACTAAGTAACTATCCAAACACATCTGAATATGTAGAAGACACTAACTAGTTCTCACCTTAGCCACATGAATCGAATCCTCAGTTTAGAACTAACACCAACAATAGAAATCCGCTTCAACAACATTCTTAGCCTGCAACGGATTATAATAGCCGATCAAATACCATATCCATAACAATAATCCATTAGTTCATCCCAAAGCAAAGTCTCCTTACTAATGCTTATGGTATTTCCTTTATTTAAATTAATTAGATCAAAATCTAGTAATTTAATTCACCATAGATGATAAAGAATTGAGTTTGATTTAATAACCAATTACATAAATCAAACCAACTAATTGTGCAAACCACCATCCATTACACGTAACATCAACGCCACAAAAGTCCACCAATATCCTTAACAATTAAGATCCGGTTCTATACTTTAATTACGATCCTTGGTTTAATCGGTTAAACTTCTTGGTTCAATAATGAACAAAACCCAACAACAACAGCATGAGACAAGGTGCAGCCGATTACCTTTTCTCGACAATTACTCTCGACAGATCTGATCGGCAGCTCTACTTCGACACAACCATTAAAGCTTACATCGTTTAGGTCCTCATGGCTCAACCATGAAACAACAACAACAACAACAAATCAAGGATTAGATCTACAACAACTTAAGAAACTTCCAGCCCAAGTTACAAAACAAATCTAAGGTTTCCTTACCTATACGGCCTCGACGATGACTACGGCCGCTCCGGTGACAGCTGCTGACATCTTCGTTAACCACAGTGGCTAACTAACCAATGGTAGTGACCAACAGTGGTGACTGACGGTGGTGAATGTCTTAGTAACGCTTCTTCTCCACGAGACTCACGACAACCAAACAATGATGGACTTGACGATAACTCCATCACGGGGCAACAACTACAACACCGACTCAATACTGATATCTGATGAGATTTGCTTTGCTCGAGCTTCCTTTCTTTGATCTAAAATGGAGACGGCGTATGTTCGTAGCCACATACACGAGCACTTACACCAAATCATAAACCCTTGACTTTTGTGTATAATTCACATGAATCATTAATGGACTGTAACTTAGAAACAAAATTTTGGCCCAACTACCAATTATGGATTTTGGGATGTTACAATTCTCCCCCACTTAGAATAAATTTGTCTTCGAATTTGCGAATCAGTTTCTCCTCCACTTAGTTTCTGTCCCAATTTGGAGTGTCCTTCTGTTTGATCTTTAATGTTTTACATTATCCAATCCAACTTGGAGTGTCCACCTCCTATATGCTCGGTTCGATTTTTTTTTAAATCATCTTTAACACACATAAAGATTCTCTGTAGAAATCCATAATGTGAATTATTATGTGGTTTCCTCCCACACTGCTTTTTTCCACTTCCTCTGCAGCAATTCCCTTGTGTGCTCTCCAAACACTTAAATAACCTCGACATGCAAAACCACATCTTTAAATTTGTGGCACCATCTAGAAAAACGTCACTCAACAATATTAACTTCGATTTTTCATCAAATCTTTTAAAACTAGTATCTCAAACCTTCGTCCACTCGAACATCACGTCATTCCATGAGAGTCAAGTAATTGGTTTAACCATACTGGCAAACACTTTAACAACTCCCAGTTGCTATATACGACTCCAAGAAAAATTACTGTCCTCGGTAACATTTTCCATTAACGTTAACTACTCCAAGTCAACTTATCACTTCATCTTCTAAGCCTACAACCCCTCAGGACTGCCTCCCGGGTCGGAACCAGTTTGACATAACCTTGGGCTCTCATACCAAAATTGTAATATCCGAATTTGGTATCCGGAGCTGGTCAACGGGTTGACTTCCTGGCCCGACCCGAAACACTCTTTAAATGTAAAAGCACCAGCTAACAATGCTAACGAAATCTTAACTTAACCAACCTGCAAAAGAGAGAGGAATGAGCAATTGATAATTAATCAGTCAGGAAAAGCCTCAGGCTCCCGAAGTCTCCACACCCAAACACGCTTAGACAATCACCAAGTCTAAACCTAAGCCAAGCAGCAATCACTTTGTCCTAAAACCTGTGACACACAAACATATGCACACATCACACAAATGGAACTACGTCCCATAACCACCCTAAAGACGGGTCGGATACAACGTGTCAACACACGCTATCCTCAGTGCATTATCAGATCCCTCATGCTTTCGCACTTCTTCATGCACCATGCTTACGGAACCTCCATGCCTCTTGCACTTCGTCCTAGCATCAATCACTCGTGCTAATGCTTACGGACCCCAAGCACCTCTTGCACTTTTTCCTAGCACTGCACACACGTCAGCTCGTCAGCCATCCTGATCTACCCGCATTCCGCGTCCGTAGACCACCACAAAACTACAAGAAATTCACCTTGTAGGATTCTCTGCGGCTCACCGCATCTACGTGCCCTTGGCACCTATCACCTCACATACAAGCACTTATTTTACCACAACAACATGCATTCACGCAACCACATCAATATCAATTAACACACATTCATTTTCTAATCTCATATTTATACTAGTTCTTATATATTATAATAAATATATATATTTATATACGTATAAATAAGATATACACTCATCCAAATATACGTTACTTATATACTATGTAACATATAGGTATATTCAGTTTAATCTTAAACTAAGTAGCTATCCAAACACATCTGAATATGTAGAAGACACTAACTAGTCCTCACCTTAGCCACGTGAATCGAATCCTCTTTTTAGAACTAACACCAACAATAGAAATCCGCTTCAACAACATTCTTAGCCTCCAACGGATTATAATAGCCGATCAAATACCATATCCATAACAATAATCCATTAGTTCATCCCAAAGCAAAGTCTCCTTACTAATGCTTATGGTATTTCCTTTATTTAAATTAATTAGATCAAAATCTAGTAATTTAATTCACCATAGATGATAAAGAATTGAGTTTGATTTAATAACCAATTACATAAATCAAACCAACTAATTGTGCAAACCACCATCCATTACACGTAACATCAACGCCACAAAAGTCCGCCAATATCCTTAATAATTAAGATCCGGTTCTATACTTTAATTATGTTCCTTGGTTTAGTCGGTTAAACTTCTTGGTTCAATAATGAACAAAACCCAACAACAACAGCNAATGCTTACGGACCCCAAGCACCTCTTGCACTTTTTCCTAGCACTGCACACACGTCAGCTCGTCAGCCATCCTGATCTACCCGCATTCCGCGTCCGTAGACCACCACAAAACTACAAGAAATTCACCTTGTAGGATTCTCTGCGGCTCACCGCATCTACGTGCCCTTGGCACCTATCACCTCACATACAAGCACTTATTTTACCACAACAACATGCATTCACGCAACCACATCAATATCAATTAACACACATTCATTTTCTAATCTCATATTTATACTAGTTCTTATATATTATAATAAATATATATATTTATATACGTATAAATAAGATATACACTCATCCAAATATACGTTACTTATATACTATGTAACATATA
>NC_025689.1:20686869-20714443 GCF_000633955.1 Camelina sativa
AACAACAACAACAACAACAACAACAGCAAATCAAAGATTAGATCTACAACAATTCAGAAACTTCCAGCCCAAGTTACAAAACAAATCTAGGGTTTCCTTACCCATACGGCCTCGACGATGACTACGGCTGCTCCGGTGACAGCGACTGACATCTTCGTTAAGCACAGTGGCTAACTAATCAATGGTAGTGACCAACGGTGGTCACTGACGGTGGTGAATGTCTTAGTAACGCTTCTTCTCCACGAGACTCACGACAACCAAACAGTGATGGACTTGACGATAACTCCATCACGGGGCAACAACTACAACACCGACTCAATACTGATATCTGATGAGATTTGCTTTGCTCGAGCTTACTTTCTTTGATCTAAATTTGGAGACGGCGTATGTTCGTAGCCACATACACGAGCACTTACACCAAATCATAAACCCTTGTCTTTTGTGTATAATTCACATGGATCATTAATGGCTGTACTGATTAATGGAACGTAACTTAGAAACAAAACTTTGGCCCAACTACCAATTATGGATTTTGGGATGTTACAGCTCGACCCCCCACTCGGCCATGCACTCGACCGAGTGCTAGGTCGAGCTCCTGTTTACTTGTTTATGCATTGTTCTGTTTCATTTCAGTTTGCTCTTAGTTGTATTTGTTAGTAGTTTTCTAATGCTTAGCATAGTTTATTGCACTTGTTCTACTGTTTAATTATGCATTAGTACTGTCTTAAGTTGCTTTAATCTTACATTTCTTTCATTAGGTTGTTAGAAACATATCAACTTGATATTTGGCTTAACTTGAATGCATTGATCACATCTTGACTGCTTACATATCACACTCTTTATGGATTGACATCCTTTATGCTACAACATCATAAGGGTATTGAAACACCTTGCATTCCATCACATTATCTCTGCTCATGTCTTTGTTTGCATGTTCTCATACATTCATTGCATAATTAGAGAACCTAGAAAAAGTTCTTTTTTCAGATAGCATTGTTTGCATCTCTTCCTATAGCAACCAACAATTGTCCCTTAATCTTTGCTTTTAAGAAACAACCATCAACTCCTATTAGTGGTCTGCATGATTTTTTCCATGTTCTTCTAAGAACATCAAGCAGACATAAAATCAATTAAACACATCCTGACCAGCATCGTTCTTCACCGTATCAATCTCTACAACATAACATTGATTTGCTTCCAATATCTCAGCCCCATAGTCTCGAAGCCGTTCAAATTGAGTGTCATATTCAAGCTCTATCCATCCCAATGTATTTTTCCTAGCAGCTTGACATTGACCCCTAGTAGCTGATATCTTCCACTTCTCCATTATAGTCTGCTCCATCTTTAAAGGCATGTAATATTTTGGTTCTTCTCTTATCTTATCAAGAAACAACCTAGCTATCACTGGGACCTTAAACATATCACACTCTCCATTAGGTACACAAATATGCTTGTTCGTGTACAGCGTAATCCTCCACATCAACTCATTTTGAAGAGATGCAACATACACTTTCCAAATACATTTCCCCTTAGCACCAATACACTTAAAACTGATTCTATCTCTATCATACATGTATTGCTTCAGATTACAACCTGTTACCGGTGCGTAGTCGGTCATACATTCCTTAAATGTGATTCAATTGTAGAAGCTTTGCCCTTTGCACATTGAACCATCACCACGAACGATGGGTGTCCCCCTTCTCGCAATACCACCATGAACACGTTCTTCAGCCTCATCGTCACTTTCTGGGTACACGTTATGATGAATCGATTCCTCGGCATTCGTAAAATCTGTCGCCATCTTGTCGATATAAAATTCATCTCGATCCTCAGCTTGTGCGTCGAAATATACTCCAAGAGGCAGATTAGGAACGAGAATTAACACCATTGCAAGCGCCAAGAGAGAAAAAATGAGAAGAAGAAAGAAGAAACGATTACATTTCTAGGGTTCGTCGAGAGAGAAAGGGAAAAAAAGATTTGGGGATTTTTTGATTTTTAGGTTTAGTTAGGTTTAGTTATGTAATCAGGTTGTAATCATGTTGTAATCCATTTTAATATGGTTTAATTTGGTTAATAAGGTTTGTCCGTTGGTTAATCAAAACAGTAAACCATGTAAACCAAGACGATGGGAAATTAGATGAGAAATTTAAATTTGATGGGGAAATAGCTATAGAAGTATGGATTTGGGGGGGGGGGAGAATAGGTGGAGAATATAAGTGTGAGAGAGATCTAGTAGGAGGTCAAAGATCCATGGGGAACTAGTACGATAAGATAGTTCCCGGGGAGAAGGGGGGAGAATAGGACGTCTGTCCCTATTCTTCCCAACATTTAAGATTTGGTTGGAAAAAAAAATTACTCCTCATCGATCTATTTTAAAAATACATTTTTTTTTGTCGACCAAACATTGAATTAAAAGAAGACTTCACGATTGATTGCCCAAACCGGAGAGTAAGACTTTACAAATGAAGTTTCAGAAATAAGAGATCGTGAAGCTCGAGCAAGACAATCCGCCTTCAATTTTGATGCACATGGAATCTGAGTAATGGAGAAGAGTGGGAACGACTCCTTGAGCTCACTGAAATATTCCAATTAGTTGGAAAAAGCCAGCCTATCTTCAGGGGTATAGACCATCGCAATGAGCTCAACACAATTCGTCTCAAAGCGATGACAAACTAGTACTCTAGAAAGAATACTTTTCATGGCCCACATCAAGGCGTCTAACTCTGAGTGAAGAGGGGATAAACTCTGTCGAAGACACTTTACTCCTAACAATATGGTATGCTCCGTGTCATTACAATACCACCATCCCAGTCCTGAGTGAAGAACCATCAATCTGACAACGAAGCAAAAGATCATGACCAGCCAAGGATGGGGATGGGTTCGACGAGACCTCACGATGGAAGAGGCCTCCTCCCAAGCTGATTTATCACTTAATAACCTGGTTAAAAATATCATTTGGATCGACCACTATTCCTTGGAAAACTATTTTGTTGCGTGCTTTCCAAATATGAATATACTCATAAAAAAAAAAAAAAAATTGTTCCAAGAGAAAACATAATAAAAAAAATGGAAAATACATGCTCCATAGCAATTAACAAATATGATAGGTTAAACTTTGAAACATCGACTGGCGTCCAGCCCCGACTCAAAGGCATGGCGAGAAGGGTGAAGAACTAGGGGACCACAAAATTTTGGGGTCCATAATTTTTTTTTTCTTAAGAATTATGATCAATTTTTTTTTAAAACCATAAGAGAGAAATTTTTCTTTGTTCCACAGTCCATAAAAGACTTGTTAATGGTTAAAATTGTTTTATTTTTCATTTTTTTCATCTAAAGGGGTCCATAATTGATAAAACATTGACCGTTTTTATATGGTATACAATGTATTGTTGTAAAAAAAATAAAGCCCATTTTTGTGTTTCACCGAGGGCTTTTGATAAGTATGAGATGGGGCTCCTGGCGTCTTAGAAAACAAGATGATTCAAAAATCAGTAAAAAAGAAGCAAAAAAAAAATGATAGACAACCTGTTGCAAGGGCCATGATAAGTGGATAGACAAAAAAAAAGGCAAAAAAGGGATAGGCAAATTGTTCCAACTTCCAAGGACCATAATAAGTGGATACATAAATATGGGAATACGCGCACCATACAAACTAGTAAATGTAAAAGGTTGAACCTCGAAACATTAACTAACATCATGAAAAAGAAATCTGATTTAAATAGCAGTAGAAAATAAGAAAAAATAAAAGAGATAGGAAAATTGTTCTAAGGAATAGGATTGTAAGATGATGAAACTCTGTGACTGGAAATATTGTATTCATAGAGTATATATAGAGTGTTACATGATAAGGACATATGAGTCCTAACTATACGAGATATACACAAATCATAGAGAATCCTATATCTTCGCTAACTATACGAAATATCCGACTGTGTGAAGGTAAGGTACTGGAGAGCACCCGCTAAGCTTCGATACAATGTCGGATTGGAGATAAGTGGACCATCAGCTTTATCAAGTTTGGGTTTGGTGTCGACTGGTGTCAGACAAGAATTACAATCAGTCATGCCCGCTCGATGAAGGATGTCCACAGCATAGTTCTGCTGATGGAGAAACACACCGGCCTTTGTGCGAACAATGGAGATGCCCAGAAAATGGTGAAGAGGACCAAGATCAGTCATCGCAAACTCCGAGTGCAAAGAGGCGATGATCGATGATAGGAGCGAAGAGGAGGATGCAGTCAAGGCAATATCATCAACATACAGCAGCAAGTAGGCAATGTCCGTACCACGAGTCATGACAAAGAGTGAAGTATCCGAAATACTTTGGCAAAACCCGACGCGACGAGCGTAAGTAGAAAAACGCTCATACCAAGCACGGAGAGCTTGTTTTAAACCATAGAGAGACCGCTTCAAGAGGCAGACATGATCAAGTTTACTCGCATCACGAAACCCCGGTGGTTGATGTATGTAGACGGTCTCCTTGAGATCACCGTGGAGGAACGCATTCTTGACATCAAGTTGATGTAGAGGCCAGTCTTTTGCAGTTGCAACATTGAGAACAACACGAATAGTGGCCGTTTTTACTACTGGACTGAACATTTTGTCGCAGTCAACACCAGGTTGTTGTGACTTCCCATTAGCTACCAAGCGTGCCTTATAGCGGACCAACTTGCCTGCGGAATTAAATTTATGCATGTACAACCACATACAACGAATCACGTTAGCAAACTTGGGCCGTGGTATAAGTACCAACGTTCCTGTTCCTTCCACTGCTTTTCAGTATCAGAGGACGGAGCAGAGGAGCCATCGAAGTGACCGAGGACACCAAAACTGCTGCAGTGAGTTTCGAAGAGCTCACGCTAGACATCATAGTTCAACTTTTTGAGATCAAGTTGAATCGGTATGTAAGCCCGGATCTGAGGGATCCCATACGGCTTATCATTTGTGGGAGACGCGGTGACAGTCGCGGTAGCCAGCGATCCCGACATGTTTCTGAGAACAGAGGAATGAAAGCAAAAGAAGGAAAAATAAAGAAGAAAATGAAAGAAAACGAAAGAAGACGGAGAAGAAGGATCGAGAGTTTATTGATCAAACTCTTATACCATGTAAGATGATGAAACTCTGTGAATGGAGATATTGTATTCATAGCGTATATATAGAGTGTTACATGATAAGGACAGATATGAGTCCTAACTATACGAGATATACACAAATCATAGAGAATCCTCTATCTTCGCTAACAAGGATAAGTGTGGATAATTAACCAAAAAAAGGATAAGTGTGGATATATAAAAAAAAAATGGAGATGATACATGCACCATAAAAATTGACAATGTTGAAGGTTGAACCTCAAAACATTGGTTGGCATCATAGAAAAGAATTATGATCCAAAAATTAATAAAAACGCACTAAAATTTAAAATAAAAGAACAAGAATACAAGACAGTTTGTAGTAGAAAAAAAAAACGTTAATTTATTTGCAGTTGACTTTTTTAGGCTTATCATAAAACCGCTTGGAGCCTAAAACAAGTGAAGAAATCGGAAAAGTTAAAGAATATGGATATTGGAGTCATTAAGAAGAACCCAGCCAAATAAGTAAAGTTTATACTGCTTGAGTCTTGAAAGTTTGGGGGAAACAAGTGGTGTCTAGATACTTTCTACAGATCGTAGTGAGTCTTCAAAGTGTGTCCAAGTGAAATGAATAAGACAGTTTGAAATTGAATGCTCCTTAGGTCCAAATAAGACAAGTTAGCCTCAAAGTGGCTTGGATCCAGTTGATTATGTGCGTTTAAGATGAGAATAGGTCGCATTGTAGAATCTAGTTGATGGAGAATGTGTCTTTTGGACCACAAGTGGTTTTCCATAGATCCATTTATGGAAAGCTGCCAATTTGGTGGTGTAAACCCCGCATGATGGAACAAAAGGGCAACTAACAAACCAACTTCAAACATGAGTGATTTCAATTAGTTGGTTTGGTGATGATTAACGAATATCAAGTCTATTGGCCAATCAAATCCTCCATGGAGCAACTTGTAGGCTAGTAATGTGACTAATGAAGGCCTTTTTGAACATCTTTCAATAGCCCGACAATATGTGAATGTTTCTCGATAATTTACATAAAAATTTCTATGATGTTGGTGGAATTTAAATCCCATACTAAATTTACGAATAAGATTCTCCAAAATGCTTACTTATTGACGGTTTCATAAAAGCTCTTACGAATAACCTCTTGATTTACTCTAATGATAAGATTATCACATATATGTATCTCTTGGGATTACACTTATTATATATATAACCAATTTTTGCTACACATGAGAACATGAGTTTTATTTGACATGACTCATGATCATAGTGATGGTTAGATAATCAGAGTCGGCTCTGAGCACAAGTGATGGAAGTTTATGTTTGCGACCTTGAATTTCTTATGTATGTAATAGGCCATTTTTTGGCAATGATGTTTATATAGTTTAGTAGTAAAGGACATCACATGTTATAGGAAGGTAATCAAGGAGTTTGAATCTCTTAACCGTGATATGCCTTAACCGCCTTTCAATTCTCCAAGACTGGCTAGGTTTACAACTTGTACGACATGAAGAAGTTCGCCTTGAAACACTGCCTGCTGCACCAATTTTGATCTCGTTGAAGACCTTTTGGTCCCAAACTTCTTTTCCCATTTTTTTTCCTATAAAGTTACCAACTATTAGCTAATCAATTTTGAAAAGAAAAAAAAAATCTAGAACCATAACCTGAAAGAAATATAAAATAAAATGATTCATTTTTCTTTTCCCATTTACGAGCAAAATCATAAATTCAAACTAAATCAACGTATGAACAATATTGAAGTTTTTATAAAATAATTTGAACGAAAACCAAACCCAAATCGTATCGACCATACCTAAAATTGTTTGCAACAAAAGAAAGAAAACACATACTAGGACTTGGAGATTCATATTGTACCCGGGCTAGTGTCGGGTTAGATAATCTAGAGTACAAAAGAAAACTCAAAATTAGTATACAAACCGTGAGTTTGTACATATTTTTGGTTGATTTAAACTTATAAATTTTAAGATGCAATTCGTGCATATATAAATGAATCCACGTTACGTGTTCATATTTCTGTTTTGGTCAAACACATGTTCGTTTCTTCCGCCCCCTTCCCCCACAAATATTATAGAATAACTAAACTTAAGCAGAGCCGTGCAGCAGTAATAAGAAAAGAAACAACCGCTTGTGGCATCCAATTTTGAAAAAAAAATATAAGCATATAATTTAATAAAGTCATATAGTTTATCCTTAATAAAAATATATAACTATGGAAATATGGATTCATAAATTTTTCTTACAAGTTACAACGTTATAAACAAACTATGGATTTCTACAATCTAATTTTAAACATAGACTTATTATATTAATTAATTAAAAAGAACTAGTTATATGACATACTCTCACTTAGTTAAACAATTAGGATTACAAATTCATTTTTGATAGCTTTCTATTTCGTCGTTAAGGCTTTCTCATCTTTTGATTCTATGGTAACATAGTGACAAATTTTCTTTCAACTTCTTTTTACCAAATTAAAACTAGTTTTTATTTGCTATCTCTATTTATTCTACTTTTTTTTTATATGACTGAAGTTATCAAATTATATTATGTTAATGTTTAAGAACTAATATTTCGTTTCAGTTTCTCTTTATTTTTATTTTTTTGTTATATCACAATGTGGTTAATTTTACAAACGTTTTTATTTTGTATAATTTAAACGGAGGTATTTTATTTTTGTTCGCTTTTTATAACAATTGACCTTTGCACGGCTCTGAACTTAAGTTGGACAATTCAGAAGACTTCTTACATTTTTAAAGTCGAATACATTTATTTTATCACATATACATGTTAACAAAAACTTGTTGACACTGAAAATATATGAAGTCTTCTGAATTGGTCCAACTTAATTTTTAGTTAATTTATTTTGTGGAGCTTGTAAGGTTAGGGTAAGCTTAATTTAAAGGCAAAAGCTTGTATAACATACCAAACAAATTTGAAAACTCGGTTTGAACTAGGAATCATATACATAAAAGTAGAGTTCCGATCTCTCCTTATTGGCTGTTGGATATTTAATAGGTTTTGAAATTTAATGCCTCCCTTAAATTGCTTAACGAATCATACTCAATCGTAACTCACCAGTCTCTCTTAAATTGGTAAACGGAATTTAATGTCTCTCTTATATTGCCTTATCACTTCCCATATATACGAAATAGTCTCTCTTAAATTGGTAAACGGAATTTAATGTCCCTCTTATATTGCCTTATCACTTCCCATATATACGAAATTTGGCTGATTGGTATTTTATACGTTTTGAAATTTAATGTCCCTCTTATATTGCTCCACATTTATTCCCATACAAACGACTTAAATTGCTAAACGAAATTTAGGCAATCGTAACTCATCATTACCCATATAAACGAAATTGATTGATATTTAATAGGTTTTGAAATTTAATGTCCCTCTTATATTGCTCCACATTTAATCCCATACAAACGAAATGTAACTCATCACTTCCCATATATACGAAATTAAGACTACGTTATAAAATCGTAACTCATCACTTTCCATATCTACAAAATTAAGACAAAATCCTATATCCAAAAAACAAGTCAAACACCTATATTCAAAAAAAAATCTCCTCCACGATCCTCTTAATTACACCACGTCTTCCTCTTAATTGTCTCCCTTAAAATCCAAACTCGGCTCATTCTATATATAAACCAAATTACCATATTCGATTCTAACCACCATTACCAATTACCAATTATGAGTATAATTCCATTGAAGGACTTACAGCCAGGACGTGATCCTCAAATGGTGTGTGGCCGGGTTCTACGCAAATGGCAAGCTAAAGCTTTCCATCAAAATGGCAAAATAATCAGCCTATATTTCCTCCTACTTGATGAACAGGTATACAACTTCCATATGTTTATATACATCTTTTCAGCTTCTTTATTTTAATTAGTAACAAAGATATATATAATGCAGTCTACCTTAATACATTGCATGTGGAAAGTGTGGGTTAAAGCTTCTGGAATCAGGATCTTCCCTAATTTGCAAACGTTGTTCTGGTGAGCCTATTGGCGTGGTCAAGTATCGGGTTACATTGTTCTTTGCAATGTAAAACTTGAAATACAGTTCTAAAACTTGAAAGAGAGAAAAAAGAAGCGTGATCTTACCCAGCTCACTACGCATTGTGGTCTGAGCAAGCTGTACAACAGCATATAGAGGACTCTCACCGCCAAAGATTCCAGCGAGAAGCATACAGGTACTGTAATGTGCCTCGCCGTGGGTGTCAGGTAACCAAGTATGTAGAAGTTAATTTAGGATCCACAATCTGCCAAAAAAATCCAAAATCGATAAGAAGAAAAACTAGAAAACCTTAAAAATTCTGCAACATATGTGATCACTAACATTACTCGAAATCATTTTAATACAAACCAAAACATATGTGATCACTAACATTAGAAAAAATAAAAAAACAAACCTGTTTAACGGAAACAGGGAATGTGATTTTTCCTCCGCCAATTGCATCTCTTACTAATTTCCTCTAAATTTTCTCCATGGCTCTTCACACATTCTTCAATCTCCCTCAAATTCCTCTTTGATTCTTCGAATTTCCCTGAAATTTCAATACCTTGAAACCCTAATTTTTTGAATTATTGACTACAGTTCGATCCCGAAGATGAGCAATCAAAGCAGTTCCGGCTGGGGTTTGACTTCGTCTGTGACTTCAACTTCGACTTCGACTCAGTTTTGGATTGGTTAGGCTAATACAGTTCAGTCGGAGTCTGCTCCTTACTTGCCGCTGCCGTCATTACCTATATTTTGCGGTGCCGTTTAGCTTGTGGAGTTCTTATCAAGGAGATAACAGAAATAGAGGTCAGAAATAGGGATTAGGGTAATTAAGGTGAAGAATCAAATCAGAGGAAGGAAGGAGAAGAGAGAGTGACGAAGAAGAAGAGACAGATTCGATGATAATTCGAACAAACTAGAGAACTAGATTAAACAGAGCAGTCTAATTTTAATTGGGCTTCAAAAATACATAAAAGGCCCAATCACTCGATTAAGCCCAATTTGGTGAAAAGATAAGTCGACGGCTCTTCTCCTTCGATACGACTCCGGTGAGAAGTGATGCGACCAGGTTCCGTCTGCTTAAGCTCCTCATTTCTGATTCTTTAAAGCATTCTTAACAACATGTCGACGACATTGTTAAGAGCAATTCAGCTAAACCAGTTCTCACTTCTTGGAACTGCCTTGATTAGGAGTAACAACGTCTCCGTGAGGTGTTGTGGAAGACAAACAGCAACGACCCATGAAGCTAAACAGACTTCTCCGTCGAGGGTTGCACCCAAAAAACATAAAAGCAACAAGCTTGATGAGATTCTGAGAGACTACGAAGCTGTAATTGGGATAGAGACTCATGTAATTGGAAGCTGTAAATATTTCTATTTTACTTATACAGATTAAATATATATATATATATATATATATTTTTAACAAAATGTCAATATTAATTATTGTATTCGATTTAGTATTTCTATTTTACTTATACAGATTGAATATATATTTAAAATAAAATTAATGCCAATATTAATTATTGGATTCGAATGGTCTATCATCATTTTCAAAACAAAGTAATTTATTGGATTTAATAAGTTATAAAGTATTGATTTACAGTGGTTTAATTGGATTGTTATAGCATTTTACATATTATTATGTCAAATATTGGCAAATCAGGTGGGAAAAACCCAACACCATGTTTTATTATATGATTAGATAGAGAAGGAAAATAAAGAACTCCCATACGTAATTTAAAACATTCATGAAAACATAAACCAAAGGATTATTACTCCATTATACCCCGTGCCCAATATGCTTCTTTATATGTCCCATAAACAATACCTTCATAAGTTCGCAAATCTTCACCACATGTGTCCTCTAACTATATTTAGAAGGATTCTCAAATAAAACAATTTCCCCATGTGTCGAAGAACAACCTCTAACCTTCCTACTTGGGAACCTCTTTTCCTTGCCTGAAACCTTTTCTCTTTTTTATTCCAAGTAAAATAACTTGGAATCTCAGCATACATGAGTGTCCTACTCAAAGAACTCGACCTATTCAAATTCATCCATGCCAAGTAATATTTTGTATTTGAAATATTATGTCTACGTGTTGAGTTAATAATAATAAAAAACAATATGTCAGTTCAAAATTGGAGGACAACTCTTGAAATACCTTTCTAAAATCCCAAGACAAATATAATAATTAAATAATAATTAATTCACTTTAAAAAATATTAAAACCCGATTAACGCAAATATAACTTCAATCTAATAATTCAACATTAATTCTTCCCGCATAATTATGTTTTTCCATAAAAAAAAGGTTATATTAAAATATTATATAATAGTGTAGTCAGTTAAACTTATAGTCACATTTATATAATATATATAAATATGAAATTATATTACTTAAATTTTACCTTCATACTTCGCTCCATCATTCCGTTATCTCAAAACTATATATTACATAATCAGACGAAATTACATTACACCACAACCCGTGACCAGCACCTAGTGGACTAAATACGTAAGATCCCACTTGGACAATAAATGGACGTGTCTACCCAAATTAACTATCTTTTTTTGGTTACAAGAGTTGAATCACTTGATAATGATCAACTTTTCTTGAATAAAGAGATTGAATCAAGTAGCAGAAACAAATTTGGTTTCACATGTATTGTGATTCAAGTCTTGCACATGTAAATCCAAATGATAGCAATCAGTTGAGAAATATATCTAGAGTTTTGGCTTCAATCAGAGATCGCAATCGGAAACAATAGAAATAAGATTCCATAATTGATCGAAATGGAATAATAGAACATAAGTAGCAACGTCCTAAGAAAATCGTCAGAACAAACCATACAACATAGTAAAAATCAAGACAAATACGGAGTGACCAATGACCAGTGAGTGTTCCTTAACATGTAGAAGAAAACCTTGGCCGCTGTCCTCTTACCTTATTCAAGACTCACACTGTGAACCAGACACAGACACAGACACAGACACAGACACAGACACAGACACAGACACAGACACAGACACAGACACAGACACAGACACAGTTTAAAAAACCACCGAGTAAAGAAACACATCATCACTCTTCCTCGGACTCAGACTCAGCGTTCTGGAGCCACTCAATGAACGGAGTAACATTCTTCAACACTGGGGAGCCTTTAATTCCTTTATTGTACCATTCAACAATCACATCCTCTTCCAAAAGGTCTTCATCATAAAGCCCTTTAATAACAAGAGCAACTTCTTTGGCAGCCTCTGCGCTCGCCTTCATGCAGAAAGATTCTATTCCATTAAGCAAAACCATCTGCTGAGGAGCTCCTGCATCTTCTTGTATCATCATCAAGGCCACGAGATATTTCTTCTTCTTGATCACTTCTTTAGCAAATCCCTTGCCTGCGCCTCCAAAGAGGGCAGAGAATAAGGCGTCCATCTTCTCCTGAGGGGTTGCGGAGTTTGAAGCTAGGGCTGTTTTGAGTTGTGTAGGAGATGAACCACTGCTCAGAAGCTCTTTTATCTCACTCACAAGCTTTTCATGAGCATTATCAGGAATCTTGCTATTGCCATTCTCATGCAGCACTTCTGGTGCCTTCTTCACCTCAACTGCTGGCTTTTTTTCTTCAATTGTGGACAGCATCACCATATCAGCTGTTACAGCGCTGAGCTGTTCTTTCATTCGTTTCTCAGCAGCCTCCCTGGAAGTATATGTTTGCCACTGGACATCATCATCATCTTCTTCACTGTCTGCTTGCTCATTCTCATCAGACTGGCTTCGAGGTGGGGAATGATCTTTCTTCTTCAAAACTTTGTCTTTCGAAGTACCTGTGGTTGCTGCTTTCTTCTTACTAGCAGCCTCCTTCTTGATTTTCCTCAGCTCCTCATCAGCTGCTTCACCTTCTTTCAGCCTTTCTTTCTCAGCTCTCCTCATTGACTTCTTATCCTTAGACGACTTCTTTTGCTCTGGAGGATTCTTAAGAATGAAGGACGTGAGCTTGTCCCTCATATCGACATCCGAGATAAACCCGCAAGCCGCACATTTCAGCTGGAGCATCTGCGTCTTTGTGATGAGTATCTCAGTTTCAGGATTCCCACATCCGTAACACTGAACATATTTTTTGATGAAGTTCTCCAGAAGTCCCGCAAGCTTGGAAGTGTCATGGGCCCCATTGACCAGAGAGGTTCCAGTCTTCTCATCAAATTTGGACTGCGCACCAAGCTCACAACCAAAGTACTTAGTGGTATAAGCAGGAGGTCTCCCCAAGGCCTTAGCAATGTCAACCATATTGACCACATTAGTCTTGATACCGTTGCCCCTGCCTTCAATCTTGGTCATCATCCTCGGCATCTTGTACCGGTAGAAGGCATCATCGCGGTTGGAAGCACCAATGTTTTGCAAAGCCATCTTGATTTGACAAACAACACGTAAAACCGACGAGGAATGTCAGAAGAGACAGTGATAATCACTCGGTTGCACAAACTGAAAACCGGAACAGCTTGTGTTATTCTTGACAGGCTCAAAAGATCCAAGACGCAAACCACAGACTTTACGAGTCGACTTTTTCCTAGATATAGGACAGTACTCCCCTAAAAGCCGGATAGATGATTGAAAGAGAGAAGCCTGTTCAGACATAAAAGATTCTTCACACTCCACTTTTGACAAACTGATGATCCCAGCAGCTTAAACTGCCCAAACTTCCCTGAAAATATCATAAACACAACAAAGAGGTGAGTGAGCCACACATATACACAGAATCCATTAAAGAGCCCAAATTTCAAAGTTATTGATTCATTCTCCTCTTAAACGAAAACAAAGACTTGACCTTTTCCAATTCAATCAAAATACTTAGATTCACCAATTCAACATGAATAACCCTAAATCTTGAAAAAATATCAAGAACCCATGACAGGAAACAAAGGAAAGTTCCAAGATTTACTAATATGAAAACCTAATCTAGCATCAACGAATCAGATTCAAAACCATCTCTTTCCGAATAAAAAAAAAACAAATCAGATCAGAGGAACAGATGCACGGCAATCAATATTCACCTATTGGAAAAAGAAGAGAGATAAAAGGGAGAATCTTGAAGATGGAAAAAAAAAAGAAAAAAAAAAAAGGAAGAATCTTGACCTTGTAAGATGACGAAACGGAGGATGATCTCTGAAGAGGTTGAGAGAGCTTGAAGAAAGAAACGTGTTTGTTGCGCCGATGAGATTGAATAATGAGAGAACCAACGAAGCAAAGAGATGCTTTTGTTGTAATATATATATATGTATATATATATATATATTTATTTATATAGAAAGGGTAAGGGAGGCTGAGAGACAAGTAGACGCGTGAGTTTGTGGTAAGTTTGTGGTTCATCCTTTTAGGGCAAACTCATCGTTTCGGATCCAATAATTTATTTATTTATTATTTGTTATGAATATCCCCTCTTTAATAAAAGGAAAGTACACAACTTCAACTTGGTAGACCATATAATATTAATGTAGGTTATAACTAAGATTAATTATTTGATAAGTTATATGGATTAATTATTTGATAGATTATATAGATTTAGGATTATAATCCTCTTAAAAAGATATTCCAAAGAATAAAATAAAATCTCAAATAATAATGAACTAACTATATATAGACAAAAAAAATTTCAGAATGTAATAGAAATTAATCACTCCTCCGTACATTACAAATCATTTCCGATTATACTAAAAAAAAAAGTCTTACCTAACTTTATCAAAAAATTATAACTGGGTAACAGGTAAAAATTTGAATATTTAAATTCATTTCATATATTTTTTTGTTGAATTGTATAGTTTTATATACTATAATAAACTTTTTAAATAATTTAATTTGGAATCTTTAAAAATAGTTTAATTTGATATTTTTAAGAATATCATAAATATATGATAGATCAAAAAGTTAAAAATTATAAAAACTCTAATTTGATTTGTTATAGCACAGATCAATAATATGAAAAAATTTCAAGAAATATGATTTCTTGCTAGAGCATGGGCTAAAATTTCAAAAATATGATTTCTTAGATTAAATTTAACTTTGAAATAATGTTGTTTGGTAGGCTTTCTCAGTCATGATGATTTTGACAAACATACGTTACATATTTGGTCCTAAAATTAATATGTGTTATACTATAGGTTAAGTAATAGAATTAACAATCAAAATACAATATATAATTTTAAACACTAAACAAATCAGATAAAATTAACAAACAAAAATTGATTTTTTTATTACACAACTTAATCCGCGTTATACCACGGGTTAAAATCTAGATATACTAGAATATATCATACATAATAGATGTTATTTTCATAAGTCATATTCAGTATAAGATTTCATGCCATAGTATTCCATAAAAAAAACCTTATAAAACAAATAAAATAATCATATACACAATGTTTTAAATAAAAATTACCAAATAAACAAAAAGAAGGAATTTTAACCTGTGCTCTCTAGCACGGGTCATATTCTAGTATTGTATTATGTGGATGCCCATTACCGGTCCATTAGTAAACATGATATACAACCTAAAACCCTAATATTGTATCACTATATATATGTTATATCCTATAGTAGAGATTAATAACACAAGAGAATAATTCCCTAAACCTCTTGTTATAACACGTTATCAGCACGCTCTAAAAAAAAAAAAAAATTGTATGTGTCTCTTGTCTCTTCTGCACTTACAAGTGGTTCTTGTTAAAATAAAGTACAAGAACAAGTGCAAATTATGTTGATGATGAAAATATTATCTGATCTCCGGTAGAAACAATCAATGATGAAATATTACTCCTGAAAGATGGAGGTTACAGATTTGACATCTGATGAAAGAGAGTTATCTCAAGATGCTTACATCATCTTACATAAAAAAAATGGTCTTGTAGTATCATACTAAGAAGAAGAGTTGAAAGAGAAAGTTTTACAAGGAGATTATGAATAACTCCTATGTATAAGATGATTGTTTGGAAGATTGTATGTAAAAGAAGATTTGGGCTTAAAGTTCAAATAGATCTTCTATATGAAAGAGGTTTAAATGACTTGAAGTTCAATGACCCAGTAGAATATATGATGATCATATGAGTTTGTACCTGAAAGTGTTGTTTATAACAGTTTAGAAAAGATGATATATATGATCATAATGCATAACCAAAAGATGATGCTTTCAGGGGGAGAAATATGATCATAAGCGTGGTTGTACTCTTTTTCCCTTATCATGGTTTTTATCCCATTGGGTTTTTCCATGAAAGGTTTTTAACGAGACAACAAAAGAAAACGCAAAAGATAAATGTCGTGAGAGGAATATTATGATTCTAATGGTGAAAGACTATCATCTTCAATTTTTTTGACATACATTGATGAGATCATAAGAGACCAATAGCCTGCAGAAGAATGGTGATGTACGGTGATATACATGTCCTATAAATTTGTTCAAGTGAAGATTTGGCGAACCATTTACCAAGGCGTTTCCAACCACTACTTTCAAGAAGTTACTTCATCATATTGGATCGGTCATCTCGAAGATTTCAAGTGATGTACTCAAGAGGGGGAGTAAAAGCGCGCTGCACTCTTTTTCCCTTAACTATGGTTTTTCCGATTGGGTTTCCTAGTAAGGTTTTTAACGAGGCAACATCTCACATGCGCATTTGGGACTACATTTTTATAATGGTTATCCAAGGGGGAGTGTTATGAATATATTGTATTATGTGGATGCCCATTACCGGCCCATTAGTAAACTTGATATACAACCTAAAACCCTAATGTTGTATCACTATATATATGTTATATCCTATAGTAGAGATTAATAACACAAGAGAATAATTCCCTAAACCTCTTGTTATAACATTATTTTTTTTTTAACGGCAAATTAATATATTAGATATCATAACGAGTTTATACAATACATAAGCAAATCAAATATAACCGTTATCGCAAATATAGGAAATTGAACACAATTTCGATGAAAAAGTGGATATGATCCTGCTTTCCAAACGGAAGCCTTACGGGCAAACAAATAACATCTGTTACATCCCCCTCTCATACACTTGAAAATGGCTATCATCTTCTTGATGAAACTCCAAAATGCCTTTGGCATAACCTTGATTAATAAACATAACTTCAATGTTGTTAGACTTGATTCTGAAACTTGTCTTCTCCTTGATATCATAAGCAGATTCACCTTATTTATCCATAATCTAATGTGATTTTCATCTTTGGTTATCACCCTTATATAACTCCAATACCCTCGCCACACATACTTTAACAATGCCTTTACATAAGCCTCGTTACAACAAATAATAACATCATTCAAACCCATCAGCGGCAAGAAGAGAGCACCAACCTCACTTGAAATTGTAGACTGCTTCCGAACAGAGGGATAATAACCCATAACCGTCAAGTAGATTATTAAGCGGTCATTGTTAAAGTGATCTGTCCATAACTTCACTCCATCATCTCCAATTTCGAAATTTGATATTCCCGGATCCCAGATCTGGTTTTAAGAGATCTGATTCTAAATAGAGACAATAGAAATCTGGAAGCCGCTTAGGATAATTCTTAGCGGGATGACGTCGGCACTGCTCCGATGGTATCATCGGATTGTGGTCGGAAGATATATCACTCTATAAGAGAGGAGGATAATTAACCATTGAAAACTCCACATCGATCTATGAAACGATGTAAAAAAACAAAGAACTAGAACGAAAATAAGGGGAGACTAAGCCGACCGGCGTTGGAGAAGCCAACGCCGGCCGGATTCAAAGAAAATTATGAAAGACGGTTGATTGAAGAAAATGTTGCCTGTTGATCGCCCTTGGCGATAGAGAGAGCCGTTTTTATATTTATTTATTTTTATTTATTATTTATATAAATAACTAGGATTTAACCCGTGGTACACCACAAAATAATTATTTAATTTTATTTATAATGATGTTTGATTTCAACGGTATTTAATTTAACCCGTGGTACACCACAAAATAAATTATATATTTTTAACTTTTAGTATTTTTATATTTAAACGGTGATACAATTATTTTTAAAGTATTATAATTTTATCAGGATAAAACACTAAAATTATGAAATATAACTGTTTGTATAATGTATAATTAATCAGAATAATATTTTGTATATATTTTAAATAATACTATTATTGTTTTGTTTAATATGTAATTATTTAATATAACTGATTGTTTATTTTTCAGTGTATACAGTTTAATGATTGATTTTTTATTATTTTTTTAATTTTGGGACACATATATAGAAAACAAATTTGCTATTGATAGGGAATTTAAGTAGAATTAATTAGTTTCAATAAAAAAATTGATTTTGTCATTTTACAATATTTTACTTATTGCTTTTAGTGCAATTTTATAGGGAATAAAATTTTAAATAAACAAAATTAAAAAGGTAGAACCCAAAATCTATACTAATAAAAAGTAAAAGCTATAAGCTCCTAAGACTGTCCACCTAAGCTTTAAAACATCCAATCAGAATTCGACATGTCACTGATTAACATTTTTAAAATTCCCAGAATTATCTATATTAAGATATTTTTTAAACGACCAATTAGGATTTGACATGCCATTGATTAACATTTTTAAAATTTTCTGAATTTTTTTAAAAAAGGAAAATTTTAAATATAAGGAAATAAAAAAACTATGTACAATATCCCATATCGGATAGAAATTTTTTAGACAATGGTTCAGAACTATTATAAATAAGATTAATATGCTTCCAACAACGAATGAGCAGAAAAGCTTGATTTATCAGGCATCCAAGTTTAAAAGTTTTATTCGGTTTGATCCAGTTTTTTATCTGATCAAACTAAAACTTCAAAAAGTTTCAAAAAAAATCTTAATATATTTAAATTTTTAAAAGTGTAAATATTATAAATATTGAAACTTTTAAAAGTTCTTAGCTTTTAAAAAGTTTTTAAATTTATAATTTTTAAATTTAAACAGTTTCAAAATATTATAAATATTGAAACTTCTTAAAAGGTTCAAATATTATATTTCGAAACCTTTTAAAACTTTAAAATATTATAAATATTGAAACTTCTAAAAGTCTTAGCTTTTAAAAGGTTTCAAAATATTATAGTTTTTAAATTTTAAAAATTTCTTAACATTTAAAAAGTTTTTAAAAAATTATAATTTAATAATTTTAAAATTTTAAAATATTATATATATTGAAACTTGAAAATTTTAAAAGGTTCAAATATTAAAAATATTTAAACTTCATAGAATGTTTTAAAACATTACAATTACTTAACTTCCATAGAAATTTTAAGGCATTATAGCTTCAGATATTGTACATAATATTTAAAATAAAAGTTGAAGCTTCTAAGGCTGTCCACCTAGGATTTAAAACATCCAATCGGAATTCGACATCTCACAAAATTAACATTTTTTAAATTTCCAGAATTTTCTATATTAAGATATTTTTAAAACGACCAATCTCGATAAGACAACTCAATATTTAACATTTTTGAAATTATGTTAAATTTCTAATAAGAAGTTTTTGAAATTATAGCCGAAGTTTTTATAACGGTTATTTATAACTATAAGAAGTTTAAGTATTATTAATATTTAACTCTCAAAAACTTAAAACATGTTTTTATGTATGACTTTATAGATGATTGATATTGTTTATGTAAAATTATCTTTTGGGTCAAAGGAAGAAGGATTGAGATCGCTAAATCTTGATTTGATGTTGTTTGAGTTAATTTTTGAAGTTTAAAGAAGAATGATCGATGACAAGCACAAATGTTTTATTAGCTATACATGTGTTCATATTACTTTTTCTACAAGTAATTTGCAATTTTGTAATATCAAGGATTTTGTTTTGAAAAGTTTTAATATGTGTGGATCTAAAACCGAGTAAGTATACAGGTGAAAGTATCAATTATTGGGTGCATGTAGTTGTAACATCCGCGAACCAATTTTTGTAATTTTGGTGTGGGTGTCGATCGACACCCTTGTTAGCATCGATCGACACCATGTTTTTCCGGTTTGGTCGGGTTTGATTTAATTGCTGATTGGTTCGGTTTGGTTCAATTAAAACCCTAATCGTTTTGTTAAGTGTCGGGGACGAACTGAGGGTTTCAGAAAGTCTCTTTTGTCGCCGTTTGTGTTTTTGGAGAGAAAGAAAGAGAGAAAAGGGAGAAAACGTTTCTGTGACTTTCTGGGTTTGTTCTTGGGGTTTTTGGAGAGATCTGAGGCTGTAGGAGGGTTAGCTGTTGCTGGAAACGAAGGGGGAGCTTCTGGAGGTGTTGTTTTCCACGTTTCTCAATCCAATCTTCCTGTTCTTGAGGTGAGTGCTTGACCATGGTTGATCTAAGCATGAGATCTCTCTTGTTTGTGTGTTTTCTTTGCTGTTTGTGTTGTTTTGTTGCTTGGGTTCGTTGTTTTTGTGATTCCCAGTGATTTCTGAGGTAATTGGGTGAGTTTGAGACGGATTCGAGATGATTGGGAAGGAGAGTTCGATGTTCGGTTTCGCGCAGATCGTGTCTGCAGAGGAGGCATCGATCGACACTAGGAAGCATCGGTCGACACCATTTGGAGTGGCATCGGTCGACACTGTTTAGCATCGGTCGACACCATTGTTTGTAGCATCGATCGACACCGTGAGGCATCGGTCGACACTGGTCTCAGTCGAGACTTGTTTTCCTGGTTTGATGTATTGTTGTGTGTTGTTTGTTTTGCTTAAACTTGAGGGTCTCATATGCTTGTGTGTATAACCCAGTAGATGGGAGGACGGCCTCACTAAGTATTTATGATAATACTTACGCATCTCAATTGTTGTTTGTGGTGTGCAGGTATGTGACGTGGAATCATGGCGATGAGGAGGAGGATGATCTAGGGTCTCGTTTGTGTGTTGTTAGTCTTTGTTATATTTTTTAGGATGGAACCTTGGATAGAGATATGTTAGGTTGCTGGATAGAATGGATAGAAATGTTATTGTATTGGCTTTGTAATATTGATATGTTTCCGCTGTGCATGTAATTGGTTGTTGGTTTATTATTGGTTGGTTACTGTGTGTGGGTTGGTTTGTTTAATTAAGTAGTATGGGATACTTAATTATATATTGTATTTAATTAATAAAAAGAAAAAAAAACGGGTCGGGTTGTTTCAGTAGTGACTAAGCTGGTCCGTAAAATTGCACAAATTTTTACGAGATAAGAGGCAATGATTTTGGTATTAGAGTTTGATGGGTAAACATGTTGTGTGGCAGTCTAAAAAAAGGTTTTAAATGTTTATTCAACGGAAAAATATGAGGAAGCTGATGAGGAAGAGGAAGAAGATGAGTATAATGAAGAACTGGACAGTAAAAATAACGATGACATTTATCATAAAAATTTGATAATAAAAATGATGAGAAAGAATATGAAGAGTAAGATAACAATGAAAATTAAATCACTAAGTCATAGATGGTGGTGGTCAATTAAATATAAGAAAACAAGATTAATTCATGATTATAAAAATATTTTGTTTGTCTGATGGTCAAAGAAAAGATTTAGGATATGCTAGGTCACCAGTTCAATCTGCTTCGCCTGGACGTCCAATTAATTTCATGATTCTTTTGATCAGATTTGAATTTTTAACCCAAGTGACTTTTATATTTTTAAAAGTAAAATTTTTACCAATCAATTGTAATTTAAAAATTTATATAACCTAATATTTCATAACTTTATCACTCATATATAATTTTTACAAAAATATATTAAATAAACCCATGTATAGCATGGATTCAAAACTTAATGTAATTAAAAATGTATATATAGATTTCTTTATTTTATCACATTTCTATAAAAGAAAATTTCAGAACACAGAGTAAAGAAGAGTCTAGAAAGACGAACATATTTATTAAATAGTCATGTCCACCGATTGTTATTTTATTATTTGACAGAATTTTTTAGAAAAAAATTGGACCAAGATTATATAATAGTAGTGAAATTTCAATATTAAATGAGACTCATTCTTTTTTTTTTTTTTTTAAATAACAATTACGTCTCTATTCACTACAGTCATTAAACGGCTGATTAAAAAATGGCTTTGACGCTAACCAGTTTGGGTGGGTCTAATGCCTAAAAAAACAGAAATTAAACAATAATTAATTAATAAAATTAATTATTTTATTAAATTAAGAAAAATAAGAAATATATGGTATTAATTAAATTTATAGTTTGGTTCCTGTTATTGAAAACCTACAATATAAAATAAAAAACTACAATTACATAAAAATATATTTTCATGTGTTTACTACAGTTTTGAAAATAATATTATAGTTTTGTATTATTATTTTTTCAAAGTTAATTATCTTCACTAAAATTTTGAATTTAGGTTGTTGTAAAACATCACAAACTCTTAGTCTAAATGTTTAATAACTGAAGAAAAAAATTGTTTTATAATTGTAATCTAAAAGTACTCAGATTAGCTAGGAAATAATCGAATTAAGTAGAGAGTAATCATATGACGGATTTTTGTAAAGGATTAGTCATTACTTGAGGCAGACATGACTGGACATAGCGATTAAGTGAGAAGTAACTAGACCACATGACATATGGTAAAGATCAATTCTATATTCTTCTTCCGAGATCGAACGCTTCCAATTCTCCCACGTCAAAGCCATAAATATTAGGTTACACTCTTCCATCTTCCCTCCTCTTTGAATCTCTCCGCCAAATGTCACTTCCTTATTAGATCCTTCTACAAAAAGTTTTTTTTTCTCTTTTTTTTTTTGTTTTGGTACGGTCTCTCATTGTTGTTGTCGCTAGCTTCCGATTTGTGAGGGTGTTACATGTAGAAGATGCTTTTCGATCATGCAAACCAAAGAAAAAATCCCTTTACTGTTCCAACTTGCAATTGCTGATCAACAATCTAGATTTTACATATGTTGAAACGACTCGATTTATTTTTTTTTTGTTTTTAATATAATAAGTAACTAGTTATTTTATACTCATTAACATCCTAAATCCTAAACCATACAACAACGGAAATAAATAACATCATTAAACCAGAAATACCTCAATTAATCTAATATCAACTAATCTAATATCCATAATCCAAAACAATCCAACAAATCCAAAAGAATAACATAAACCAAAGAACCAACAATCTTAGTTAATATTCTAAAAACTCAACTCTAACAACCTAACAAAAGCCAGACATCAACCAGTCGAGCCACTAGAGCATTTTCCTCTTCATTTTCTTGATTTCACAATCACACATCTTTATCTGCATCACAAATAAACATTGAGATGCATGAGTATTATCACAAATACTTAGTGAGGCAAGCCTCCATCTACTGGGCTATACACACAAGCAATTGAGAATCCAATGTCAGACAAACAACACACACCACAATCAAACCAGGAAACAAGTACCAGCCACTGCTGAAGATTGGTGTGGACCGACACCCTCCTAGTGTCAATCGACACTGATACCTAGCGAAGGTTGTCGACCGACACCCTCCTGGTGTTGATCGACACTGGCAACCTGGTGTCGACCGAAACCTACCCGACATCCATCAAAAACCCTAGTTGTGTCGACCAACACCTCTTAGAGCCCTCGCGCCGTCCTTGCATTGGTTAGACCGACACCTACGATCTTAAGTGCATATCTCCGTCTCATAACGCCTCCAATGCGACCAAAGCTCACCCAGAAGCCACAAAGGGCCATGGGAACCACGAAACAACCACAAGCAAGCAAGAAAATCAATCAATCACACATAAAACACATAAACAAAGAATTCCCAAGCTTAGATCAACAATGGTCATGCGCTCACCTCTTAAACAAGAAGTTCTGACCAAAAACCGACGAAACAACATGATAACTCTCTAATTTACATGTTTTAGCATCCTTTTTTGTCCATATTTTGCATTGTTATATCCTTATCTTAGCATTTTTAGGTCATTAACTGTAGGATTTCACTTTTTTAATGGGGAGAAACAAGGACAAATCCGAGCATGTACCCGAAGGAGCCATCAAGCTGGAAGAACAGTCCGAATCCCAACACGATCGAGGAGGATCCAAGAGCAGGAAAAACAACCCGAAGATCTACCCGAGGAGTAACCCGACCTTATCCTCGTGTACCCCATTGAGTGGACCCTCGCGCAGGACTGGGAAGCTAGGTCAAAGGGGTTTCCATATATAAACCCCTCCTCTTCTTCCTCGCAAACGAGCACGCCGCAGACCCTCAAACCAGAGAGCGAGAGCTTCTGAGAGAGAACTGAACGACTCAAAACACTTTTCTTTAGATTTCTACTTTGTACTCTTTATCTTCTACTCTATCTTTTAATACAATGCAATTTTCGTTCATATATGCTTTTATGTTTCTTGCAATGATTTCCGAGTAGTGTAGTAAAGTTTCTAGGGATGGGATAGATGATTTTGTGTTCTTGATCGGTTAGGATGTCTTAGTTTGATTGTTTTTGATTTATAAATTCCTTTCTAGATTGGTGTTCTTAATGCTGTCAACAAACCGAGAGGGTGAGATTAGATCTAGGGTGTTTTACCACCGAGAGGTGTAGATGAAATGCTTGAATCAACCAATGCTAGAGGTTTACTCACTTAGCCTAAGAGATTAGATGAGTAAGGGGTTTACTGACAATAATGAATCGGTTCTTATTGCCTGCTTGGTCATGTTTCTCCAACGAGAGTTGGGTAGGGGAGTGATCAAGGTTGATTGTTTCTATCACGAGAGTGTTTTAACAAGATTTTAGAGATTCATTGTCTAGGGAATATTTGCTTGAGGCATGTAAGACATATGTACTGGTCAAGAATACTTACGATTCGATTACCCCATCCTTAGAAGCTTTTGTATCTTAATTGCTTGCATTTTCATTCATCACTCGATCCCTTACCCGAACAGGTACACGATCACCTGCTTCGTGTAACCCATCGAGTTGTTCATACTTCATTTGTTAACTCGATCACCCCACCTGATCCTGTACTCGAATGCTTGCATCGAGTGCTTAGGTCGTGTGGTTTCTTTGTTTATATTCTTTTCTTTCATTATTTTAGGATTGTTAGACAAAGCCCCCAATATTGCTTGGCTTGACTTGCATTGTTCTGATTGCATCCTTCCTGCTAGCATAAACAACTATTTGGATTGATAACCCTTTGTACTACAACTGCATAGGAAATTGATACCCTGGGTGAAAATCCGCTTATCACAACCTCCTAACTCGCCTCTTGCCTCAGATCTCCACTCCCACAGACAGATCTCACAGGAACATGCACAAAAAGTCCAAGGAAAAGGATTTTAGAACTCTCAAGAACTTGTAGGAATCGTTAAATGACTAAGGGAGGTGACATAGCAGGGGTGTCGATCGACACCCATACCAAATTCCCAATCTTTGGTTCGCAGATGTTACAATTCTCCCCCACCTACATAGATTCATCCTCAAGTCTTGAACAACCATCAGCCAAGGACTCCCTTGCAACCGTCTCCACGGCCTGCACCTCCTCCGAGCAATCTACGAAGGTTACCTCCAGGAGATAGACTTACGTTGCAGCCATTATTTGCTCTCGACTTTTGGACTTTCCTTACTCATAGGTCTCAATCTTGAATTTTTGTTGGCTTTTCATCAGGCCTTAGCCTGCATGCCATAGTATTGGCTCCTCATCGAGCCTAAGCCCGCATGCCATAAAATATAAGGAAAATCCAATATTTGTTTCTTGGGTTACCACCCTACAGCGCGCCACCAGATCGTCATCCGAAGTCGATATATCAATCATAGTCTTAAGCCACAAAGTCTTAGAATATGACAGTACTAGGAGAACAAAAGTTCCCCAAAGAGTCATTCAGGACCAACCGTTCTGAACACGTCTGAGTCTTATCTCCTTACCAGGTCTCCCTCCCGTGCCTCACTTAAAACATCACAATGTCCTACCAACCACATATTACTTCACTAGAATATCTCATGACCACACAAGGATCATCGAAATGCGACAAGGGCCGCCACTAAGGCCGACAAATGTCCTAAACAGGACCGCCACAAAGACAAAAAAAAATTCTAAATAGACCGCCACCAAGGCCAAACAAATGTCCTAAAGAGGACCGCCACGAAGGAACATCACGAAGACCACACATCCCGATGGACCATCAGAAAGACCAAACATCCCAAAGGACCACCTAAACAGGCAACACATTCCGAAGGACCGTCACAAAGACCATACATCCCGAAAGACCGTCTAAACATGCCACACATCCTAAAGGACCGTCTAAACATGCAACATTGGCTAAACAGCCCGCCACAAAGGCCACACAATTGGCTAAATAGTCGGCCACAAAGGCCACAAATTGGCTAAAGAGCCCGCCACAAAGGCCACACAGTGTCTCAAAAGACCGCCACACGGGCCACACGATGACTCAAAAGTCTGTCATGAAGGCTACACGAGCCCCACCTATTGATCTAGGACTTGATATCAAGGCTGGCCGTACGAGTGTCCGTACAAGCGTCCGTACAAGCGTCCGTACAAGCGTCCGTACAGTCGAGGCCTTCTTACCGTTAGGCCACAATGGCTATGAGATCGAGTTGTGTAGTAGCAGCCTGGTAACAAGAAGCCCTTGAGTGAGAAGGATCTAGAAGAGATAAAATATCTCACATAGAGGAAGAATCACGTGTGGCGTTGGTTGGTGAAGCATAGCGAGTCAACCAAAGGAAGGGAAGGTCGCTTTCACTATGCACCAACTCGAGACAAGCCATATTATGTCCCTTTCAGTCTTTATTCTAGGACTAACGGCTATATGCCCTTTGTATCTCTATATTAAGTTGTATAACAAACATGAGAAGAAATCTAATTCAAGTATTCTATTCTTCATTCTCTTTTCTTATTATTCTCTCAATTCTACCTTAGTATTTTCCGCAATTCTAACACCACCAAAGCTCACAACCACTAAAAATGGACAAATTCTAACTCAAATAAAACTTTTTGTTTTTAGAACTTTCCACTTTTGCAACTTTCCTCTTTCTATAACAACTTCACTCCAAACACTTATCCTGAAAACCACCTCATCTTAGTACTTAGTCGCACAACCAACCACCCCTAAGCGACCAAGTATCAAGAGAAATGGGCTGGAATACTCCTTTCAGCTTCAGTCACAGACTTCTCCTCACCAACAACCACCACGACAATTGGGACCAAGGCTAGGCAAGCTCAAGCCTCGGCCTGCTTCTTGAACCACTTCTTGAACCTTTCTTCAATCCTTGCCTCTCGCTCCGAAGTCTGCTCCTCAACACCATCACAGTCCCACAGGACTCTCCTCAAAGGAACCTTCTTCCTCCAAAGTTCCTTGACTCTCCTCTCGAGCACCCTCACTAGCCTCACCTCCAAAGTCATGTTGGGCTGAAGATCCTCTGGAATCTTAGACAACAACTGATCATCCTCGTGAAGACACTTCCGCAACATTGGTACATGGAAAATTTTGTGGAACACACGCATA
>NC_025689.1:20714508-20727190 GCF_000633955.1 Camelina sativa
AGGCCTTAGCCTGCATGCCATAGTATTGGCTCCTCATCGAGCCTAAGCCCGCATGCCATAAAATATAAGGAAAATCCAATATTTGTTTCTTGGGTTACCACCCTACAGCGCGCCACCAGATCGTCATCCGAAGTCGATATATCAATCATAGTCTTAAGCCACAAAGTCTTAGAATATGACAGTACTAGGAGAACAAAAGTTCCCCAAAGAGTCATTCAGGACCAACCGTTCTGAACACGTCTGAGTCTTATCTCCTTACCAGGTCTCCCTCCCGTGCCTCACTTAAAACATCACAATGTCCTACCAACCACATATTACTTCACTAGAATATCTCATGACCACACAAGGATCATCGAAATGCGACAAGGGCCGCCACTAAGGCCGACAAATGTCCTAAACAGGACCGCCACAAAGACAAAAAAAAATTCTAAATAGACCGCCACCAAGGCCAAACAAATGTCCTAAAGAGGACCGCCACGAAGGAACATCACGAAGACCACACATCCCGATGGACCATCAGAAAGACCAAACATCCCAAAGGACCACCTAAACAGGCAACACATTCCGAAGGACCGTCACAAAGACCATACATCCCGAAAGACCGTCTAAACATGCCACACATCCTAAAGGACCGTCTAAACATGCAACATTGGCTAAACAGCCCGCCACAAAGGCCACACAATTGGCTAAATAGTCGGCCACAAAGGCCACAAATTGGCTAAAGAGCCCGCCACAAAGGCCACACAGTGTCTCAAAAGACCGCCACACGGGCCACACGATGACTCAAAAGTCTGTCATGAAGGCTACACGAGCCCCACCTATTGATCTAGGACTTGATATCAAGGCTGGCCGTACGAGTGTCCGTACAAGCGTCCGTACAAGCGTCCGTACAAGCGTCCGTACAGTCGAGGCCTTCTTACCGTTAGGCCACAATGGCTATGAGATCGAGTTGTGTAGTAGCAGCCTGGTAACAAGAAGCCCTTGAGTGAGAAGGATCTAGAAGAGATAAAATATCTCACATAGAGGAAGAATCACGTGTGGCGTTGGTTGGTGAAGCATAGCGAGTCAACCAAAGGAAGGGAAGGTCGCTTTCACTATGCACCAACTCGAGACAAGCCATATTATGTCCCTTTCAGTCTTTATTCTAGGACTAACGGCTATATGCCCTTTGTATCTCTATATTAAGTTGTATAACAAACATGAGAAGAAATCTAATTCAAGTATTCTATTCTTCATTCTCTTTTCTTATTATTCTCTCAATTCTACCTTAGTATTTTCCGCAATTCTAACACCACCAAAGCTCACAACCACTAAAAATGGACAAATTCTAACTCAAATAAAACTTTTTGTTTTTAGAACTTTCCACTTTTGCAACTTTCCTCTTTCTATAACAACTTCACTCCAAACACTTATCCTGAAAACCACCTCATCTTAGTACTTAGTCGCACAACCAACCACCCCTAAGCGACCAAGTATCAAGAGAAATGGGCTGGAATACTCCTTTCAGCTTCAGTCACAGACTTCTCCTCACCAACAACCACCACGACAATTGGGACCAAGGCTAGGCAAGCTCAAGCCTCGGCCTGCTTCTTGAACCACTTCTTGAACCTTTCTTCAATCCTTGCCTCTCGCTCCGAAGTCTGCTCCTCAACACCATCACAGTCCCACAGGACTCTCCTCAAAGGAACCTTCTTCCTCCAAAGTTCCTTGACTCTCCTCTCGAGCACCCTCACTAGCCTCACCTCCAAAGTCATGTTGGGCTGAAGATCCTCTGGAATCTTAGACAACAACTGATCATCCTCGTGAAGACACTTCCGCAACATTGGTACATGGAAAATTTTGTGGAACACACGCATAAGACAACTCCAGCCAATATGCAACCGGTCCCACCCGCTCAACCACTCTGAACGGACCCATGTACCTCAGACTCAGCTTAGTCTCTCTGTCAATGATCTGTTTGGACCCTGCAACATGGCCATCTTGAGGTACACTCTGTCTCCAGCCTCAAACTCAAGATCCTTCCTCCTCCTATCAGCATAACTCCTCTGCCGATCATGAGCCTTCATCATGTTTAGCTTCAGAACCCTAATCTTTTCCGAGGTCTCCTTAACAAAATAAGCACTATATATGTTCCTCTCTCCCACCTGAGTCCAGCATAATAGTGTCCGACATGGCCTCCCATACAACGTGGTAACCCTCCTGGTGTCGATCGACACTGACACCTAGCGAAGGTTGGTGTCGACTGACACTGACACCTGGCGAAGGTTGGTGTCGACCAAAACTGGCCCAAGACTTGCAACCTAGTGTAAACCGACACCCTCTTGGTCTCGACCGACACCCTCTGAAACGACCGACTCTTTTTTTTTTTTTTTTTAATAAATAAATAATAAATATTATATAATAAATAACTACAACTAGTGGTCCCATACCCACTAGCCACCTAACCACAATCACAATCAACAGCGGAATAAATAATAATAACCAATATCCATAACATCAACAATATCCAATAACCAAATAACATAAATCATAGAACCAGCAACCTAGCAATGTTCTAATGACCCAACTCTAGCAACCTAGCAATGCCAGACAACATAAAACCGAGTCCCTAGAACATCCTCCTCTTCATTGCCTGGATTCCACGATCACACTTTGCCTTTACCTGCACCACAAACACATATTGCAATGCATGAGTATTTTATAAACACTCAGTAAGGCAATCCTCCCATCTACTGGGCTATACACACAAGCAATAGAGTATCAATAACCAACACACAACAATCAATAAACGACCATAACAAACCAGGACTTAGCATCGACCGACACCACACATGCATCGACCGATGCCAAATGGGGAAGCATCGATCGACTCAGAAGCTGCATCGACCGATGCAAGTGTAACTTGCATCGACCGATACCCAGTCTGCATCGACCGACGCATGCTCGACGCAACACGAAAACCCTAGAGTTTTACGCGCCGTCCTCGCACTTGCATCGACCGATGCATGATATGCATCGATCGACGCAACATCGAGCACCGTGATTTCCCCAAGCTTCTCGCCGGATTTCGTTCCTACAACCACAGAAACTCATTCCCAAGCCACAAGAAAGCTTCCTAACGCCCATACCAACAATCTAACAAGTCTAACAACACAAAACAAGCAAGTTAAAGGTTCCTCTAGCTTAGATAAGCCATGGTCATGCACTTACCTGTGCCAAGACGAATCTGAACAACAAACAAGCAAGAACACGCTTCTAGGAAGCTCCTACAACAATCCCAGCTACAGATCTCACCAAGAAACGCCTCAAATCTCCAGAAAACTCCAAGAACTTTCAAGGACTCTTTCTCCCTTCTCTTTTCTCTCAAAAACGGCCACACACGTCTAATGAGACAAAGACACGACCCTAAGGGTTTTCCCCTTTCTCCTCTGACCAAAACGCAGCGTTTGACTTAAGTCAAAACGCAGAGAATTGCACATGCATCGACCGATGCACCTCTTGCATCGACCTATGCAATCCCCTAAACCGGGATTTTAGTTCACGGATGTTACACCCTCCTGGCCTCGACTGACACCCTCCTAGTCTCGACCGAGACCCTCCTGGTGTCGACTGACACTAATGCCGAGCATCATTTTCTTGCGATCTCCAGCGCAGATCTCTGTCTCCAAACGCCTCCAATGCGGCCAAAGCTAACCCAGAAGCCACCAGGGCCATGGTGATACGAGCTTAAATAGGGGGTGAGTTAATAGCTGGTCTAAGGACCTCTCTAACTAACTCGGATAGGATGGAGATGAATAATGGAACGAAGTTCGCCACACAAAATTGCGGATTGACTTTGTGATAAGAACACAAATCAAAATCTAAGTTAATCGCACACAAAGATTAAGATTCAACTTGTTTTCTAAAGGAATCACACACAATAGAAAAGACAAGTAAAATAAAAGCCTAAGCTTCAAAAGTAAGAAACTCTCTCTTTATTTTTTCCAAAAATCTATATCTTTACAATGAAGGAAAACATGAGCTTATATAAGCTCAATTTACAAATCAACTAGATTAAGACACGTGCTAGAGCACGGGTTGAAATTCATTTTATTTATATTGTAATTTTTATATAAAATAAAATTTATGTGATTGTTTTTTAAAAAAATTTGGCTAAAACATTATGCAATAAAATCACATGCTAAATATGAAGGCTTGAAAAAAGACACCTATTTTGTAAGTTTTATATTGTTAATGTTTCTAGATAAGTACCGTGTTATAACACTGGTTAAATTTTATTTTGTAATCTATCTTTTAACCCACTATTTAACTTGTAACCAATTAATCTATCAATTTCGTAATCTATCTTTGGTTAAACGTTGTGGTCTATCGCTAAAATCTGTAGAAAATAAATTTGTAATAATGTGTTTAAAAATCTTTGAAAACAACGTGATATAGGACTAAAATCTTCCGAAAATACAGTTTGGAATATCCATGAATTTATTTGTTACCATTAATATATCAATTATCAATTTGGAATATCCCTAATATTTAGGTGTAACCAATTAATATTAATATATGGATTAATCTATAACCTATCTATAACCTATTTGTAACAATTTGTAACCATTTATTAAAAATATAAAGTCTACAAAAACTATGTTGTGTACTTCCCTTTTATTAAAAAGCGGATAACCTAAATACAAAATAAATCAAATTAATTACATAAATTAATCAAGAATAAATTTGAGAGATTTTAATCATCATTGATGGAGATTAGTTCTTTGTATCTAGACACTTTCTTTAAACATCTTTATAATTTGATCTTGATTTGTCTTGAACCAATTCTTTACGAGTCATGGATATTTATAGGATTGCATCACACTGGAACCACAAAAACACCATACATAAAACACAGAAACAGAGAATTCTCATGCTCAAATCTGCCATGGTCATAAGCTCTCTCCTCTTCAACAGGAATTTCTGACTAAAACCTGGCGAAACAGCCTCCTAATAATCTTCAAACACACCTCTTGCCACAGATCTCCACTCCCAAGGACAGTCTCACGAGAACAGACACAAAAACTCCAAGGAAAATGATTTTAGAACTCTCATAAACTTTTAGAAATCTTTGAATGACTAAGGGAGGCGACAATTAGGCTATTCCCCCACAAAACGTCGACCTCTCCCTTATATATGATCCCTAAAAACGAAACAGTTCAAACCGAGAATTCTAAAAATTGAACGGAACCATCTGCTGACTTATTGTGCGATCGACACCTCTCTTGGTGTCGATCAACATCCATACCAAATTATCAATTTTTGGTTAACGGTTGTTAAATACATATCCTTACAAATTAGGAAAACAAGTTTTAGTCACCATACCATGTGAGTTATATTTAGTTGTTGCTGCCAAAAAAAATATTTAGTTGTTGCTGCCTATACCTCTATAACGAATTTCCAATTTTGGTAATGACTTTGACAACACTTGATAATTTAGATCCCTTGCGTTCATTGACGTTTCACAAGTTTCTATGACTAGCACACTGGGTTTTGAATCTTTTGATCATAGTCTTGTGAAGAGGCAGATTGACTTACACTGTTGTCAAACTAATATTAGTCTTTTTAAAATAGTTTAATTTAATAGAAATAAAAATGCTAATTTCATCTATTTGATTAATAGAAATAAAAATGCTAATTTCATCTATTTGACATCGTTCTTCGGAAATATCATTGTCATATCTTACAAGGTACTCTGTTATAACTTATATATATCATTGTCATGCATTATAAGGTACTCTCTTTATATTATAACTGTCTCACTCAATAGTTAGATCTGGTGCAGTTGTGATTTTTTTTTAGCAATGTTATTATGCATCATCATCGTAAACTCTATTTATTCAATCATTTCGTCCTAAAACCATAGAACAAAATGATTTATGTTTTTATACTACATAATCTTAAAACTAAATGATATGTATTCATACATATATCTCACATTTTCTTGTTAGTTCATATTTTATTAAATTAATTTGGATTAAAAAGGATAAATATTGAATTTTAGGTGAACATGGTGCAAATTCACCTCTTGCACCATGTCATCAACGACTCATATATATCATTGTCATATATTATAAGGTACTTTGTTATAACTCATATATCACTACATATATTATAAGGTATACCCCTACTATTAATTGAAAAGTCGTTTATAAAAGAAACATTAGTTTTTTATGTAATTACATCATAATGTCTTTGGAGATAAGGCAAAATACTTCATTAAGAAAAGGGATAAAATCGTCAATTAAGCATTTATAATTCGAATAAATACGCGGGTTACCAGGTCGGATCTAAGATTTTTTAATTTTAACAATACTTTCCGTCCTCTTTAAAAATGTTGTGTTCCGTCTACTATTCAAAAATATACTAATGATCTATTGGTCAAGGACATGGATGACATGTTCGATCCCTCAGATTGTTTATTATTTTTTTCTAATTTTTATTTGGTTTTTATTGATTTATTCTTTGGGACGGTTGCAAAATTGGACCTTTAACTTGAGTCAATTGTAAGACTAGACTCCTCTTTTTCTCTCTCCAACATTTTCTACTTTCTCCCTATTAAATCCTCTGCCATTCAATGTATTCACAGAAATGCTTCTTTCGAAAATGTTAATTACATCCATATCCCCATCTTCTTATCTTATTTACGGTTGTACCACCGCCATCAATTTTCCAACCATCATGAACAACTAAATTTGAAGCTCTTAATGCTTCAACAACCCGATTTTTGAGCTTAAATAACACCCAATGCTATGAGAACTTCATTTTCTTCCATATCCTCTCCATTTTAATCGAAAAAATTGAAAGTTCGTTAATCTTGTTATATCTCGTGAACAAGGAAAATTGGCGCTGTGTTTCTTCAATGGTGACTAAATACGACGTCCTCGGTGCTTGACATTGCGAAAGAACCACCGATAAGGTTATTTTCCGGTAGATTTCATGATTTTCTTTATTTTTTGTCGAAATTAGACGTCATTTGTTAGTCCAACCGTCATAATATCATGTAAAGTCTACTATGTGGTCAGTTTTGCAATTTAAAATTTTTCGACTTTCGAGCCCGTAGACCAATGTTTTTAAACCCGACCCGAAAAGCAACCCGGACAACCTTCTGGGTCACCGGGTCATCGGGTCGACCCGGTCTGACCGTGGGTCACTAATTTACTGAATTTTAATATATATCATATACATATATATATGTTCATCCTTTGGTTTTATGATATCCAAACAAAAATTTGTCATATTTATCAGTTATTGATTAGTATATATTTTTGAGCAATAATTATATAATTCTATTTCTTATCATTTTAAATCTAAACAAGGACAACAAGATATAATAGAAGAACATCAAAATATTAATAAAAAAATTATTTCTTATCTTCCACATAAATTAATATTTAAAAAAATTCTGACTGAACTATAAAAGAAGGAAGCCACACCCACATACACTCAAATTTGTCCCACATCGAAAGAGAATGGAAGACACAGTACATGATTTCGTATTATATATGCTCGGTTAAGTTATTTATATGTGCTGAACTTGACCCGGACCGCCGGTTCAACCGCCGGTTTGCGGGATTTAGCCGAGTTTTTTCCGATTTTATCTGGGTTTGTTAGTATCCGGTTTTAAAGTGATATCCGGACCGGGATAGCTTCCGGTTCACGGTTAAACCGGTTCGACCGGCCGGTCCGGTCCGGGTTTCAAAACATTGCCGTAGACTTAAATTCCAGTCTCCTTAATTTTATTTGAAAACAAAAAAATATAGTGTAGACTGCATTAAAATATTTCCAACCGATACCTCGTTTGCAGTCTACTAAGGTGTATTTTTGCAATTGACCAAATTCTTGACTTTTTAGTGATGACTGCAGGACTAAGTCTTCTTACGATAATAAACGAGTAGACTTCTATAGTGACTATTTTTGGAGTTGACCAAAATATTTAAGCATTGACCGTAATATTATTATATTAAAATAATTAGTTGACTGCAAAAGAAGTCTACTAATTAAAAAATTAAAATGTTGGTCAACCCCAAAAATGACCACGACAGACTGCAAACGAAGTCATCATTAATGTAGACTTTGTACGTAGTCTACTTGGCGAAAGTCAAACTTGGTCAATTACAAAACTAACCACGACGAAGTTTACTTTATCTTATTGATGGATAGATGAAGTCTATTTGTTAGACAGAAGTCTACTGTAAAGTCAATGGTTTGCTCAATTGCAAAAATAAGCAGAGTAGACTATAACTGAAGTTAACCCGTTGAACTTTCCATTGAAGTCTACCTAGTTTTATCTATATAATTGCAAAACTGACCAAAAAATTAACAAAGGAAGACCACAAAAGAAATCAACTGGTTCTGGTAGACTTCTTTCGCTGTCTGCTTTGTTAAATTGTAATTGCAAAAATAGACCACAAGAAATAGACTTCATTTGAAGTTATCTTTGTGTAGTCTTGTTATATGTATACCCGTTGACGTCAACATGAAGTCAGCAGAATTTGAAAACCAAATTATTGCAAATTGGTGAATAATTTTTTAGATTTTCTTGTTGTATTCTTTGATATATGTTATTTACTTGCATCTGTATGTTTTTGACATGAATCCATATTATACATATGGAGAAAGCAAGTTTTTGGTTTTCATAGGCAGTTAGATCATTAAGGTAGACTAATTTAGGAAGTCAAAGTGTTGGAGTTATCTGTGAAGTCTGTATAAATGAAATAGTGTTTAATTGAAATTTTTCAATATTTCTTATTGATTTTGTAGTTCATTTGTTTTGTATTGGTTATGTACTTGCCTCAGTATATTTTTTTCANATGTAGACTTTGTACGTAGTCTACTTGGCGAAAGTCAAACTTGGTCAATTACAAAACTAACCACGACGAAGTTTACTTTATCTTATTGATGGATAGATGAAGTCTATTTGTTAGACAGAAGTCTACTGTAAAGTCAATGGTTTGCTCAATTGCAAAAATAAGCAGAGTAGACTATAACTGAAGTTAACCCGTTGAACTTTCCATTGAAGTCTACCTAGTTTTATCTATATAATTGCAAAACTGACCAAAAAATTAACAAAGGAAGACCACAAAAGAAATCAACTGGTTCTGGTAGACTTCTTTCGCTGTCTGCTTTGTTAAATTGTAATTGCAAAAATAGACCACAAGAAATAGACTTCATTTGAAGTTATCTTTGTGTAGTCTTGTTATATGTATACCCGTTGACGTCAACATGAAGTCAGCAGAATTTGAAAACCAAATTATTGCAAATTGGTGAATAATTTTTTAGATTTTCTTGTTGTATTCTTTGATATATGTTATTTACTTGCATCTGTATGTTTTTGACATGAATCCATATTATACATATGGAGAAAGCAAGTTTTTGGTTTTCATAGGCAGTTAGATCATTAAGGTAGACTAATTTAGGAAGTCAAAGTGTTGGAGTTATCTGTGAAGTCTGTATAAATGAAATAGTGTTTAATTGAAATTTTTCAATATTTCTTATTGATTTTGTAGTTCATTTGTTTTGTATTGGTTATGTACTTGCCTCAGTATATTTTTTTCATGATAATATATTATACTTTTGGATCAATCTTGTTTTTGGTTTTGTTAGGCATCTAGGTTATTGATTTTAGACTTCTACGGATAGTCTGTTCTGTAATGAGTATTTGACTTGCTGCTTACTCTTTCAGGTAAATGGCGCAAATACCTGTTGTTTTCGGAGTATGGGTGACGAGAAATGGGTCTTGGCATTTTAATATGGATCGACGCAAAGGTGGGATAATGTTTTTTTTGCGACACGGTTGTACATACGCTGAGCTTCTTGAAATGGCTGTAGAAGATTATCTCATTGACAAAGAAACAGAGATGGTTCAGTTATCATATCCTTAAACCGAGGTGATGCTTCAGCAATTGCCCCAAGATACCCCTCCTGTCTATGTCACAAATGATAGATCAGTTCAGAACTTGATAGATTTTAGTAGTAGGAATGTTGTTCGCCTTTGCGTCTCTACGCGATGCATGGATGGACAGCCGGTTAAGGAATGTGTTAATGATATAAACAACTCTCGTTCTATCGACAATGGGGAGCCAACAGATGAATTTGATTACGATGTAGATCCAGGTGCCGATGAATGTGTAGAAGAATGTCAAGAAGCTCTTCATGATACTACATATGAGAAGCCGAAAGATGTTGATGACATGGATTTCGACTACAGTGAGTACGGGAAATTTGAAGATGAAGATGATGATGAAGATGGAGATCACCTGGATGTAGATGCTGAAGAAGGGAAACTGTTTGTTGGTGGTATTCATGGACAGTTAAATAATCCTTGGATAGACCAACTGAAAGTAGGTCATTGCTTTCCATGCAAACATGATGTCATAACAGAGGGGCGTTTGACCGCTATTATGTTAAAATTCTCTTTCAAAATTAAGAAGTCCACAAAGTCTCGGTTGGTGGCAATATGCTCTGTGCTAGGATGCACGTGGAGGATCGTGGCCACTGTGAAGAATGATCCAACCACTTTTTGGGTCACCAAATATCTGAACGTGCATACATGTTCTATTGTGGACCGCGTAGCTCACCATAGGCGTTGCACCTCCAAATATATTGGGATGCTTTTTGTAGACCGGGTAGGAATAGTAGATGGTGTTATCCCACAACATATCGAATACTCAATGAGGGCAATGTTCGGCATGACATTGGATTACACAACTTCGTCCAGGGCTTTACAATATGCCTTGGAATATGTGAGAGGAAACGCCGAATCTGGATATGCGAAATTGCTTTATTGTCTTAGAAAAATAGAGCAGTCAAACCCGGGAAGTGTTGTTGACCTTGTTGTTGATGACGAGCATAGGTTTAAGTACCTTTTCCTATCTTTCGATGCTTCAATCCATGGTTTCAATTACGTGAGGCGAGTTATTGTGGTTGATGGGACCCATCTCACCGAAAAGTATGAAGGTGTATTGCTAGTCGCTTGCGCACAGGATGGTAATTTTCAGATATTTCCGTTGGCTTTTGGAACTGTCGACTCGGAGTGTGATGCTTCATGGGATTGGTTTTTCACCAAATTAAGTGAGTGTATCTCGGATGAATATCCACTGGTAGTAGTTTCGGATAGGTGCAGTTCAATAGCTAAAGCATGTCGCAATGTTATGCCATGGGCAACACGAGGGATATGTTACTACCATCTCCAACAAAACATAATTTCTAATTTCCGTGGGAAGCAACTGATGTACTTGGTGAAAGGGGCAGCATATGCGCATACGCATGATGATTACAACCGCTACATGGCTTCCCTTACTAACGTAAATCCGGCCCTTGCAGCGTACTTGAATGAGGCAGATCCAGCTTTATGGTCTTGGGTTTACTGTCCAGGAGATAGATACAACATCAAGACCATCAACATTGCGGAATCTATCAACTTCATGCTAAAGAAAGCCAAAGATTATCCCATCACATATCTCATTGAGTTTATTACGAAAAAGTTAGGTAGGTGGTATTGGAAAAGACGAGAGGATGCACTTAGTCTGACAACCACTTTTAGCCGGGGTGTTGAGTTCTTATTGGCCGTAAGAGAGCATTACGCAGATATGATGACGGTAGAACGCATTGATGGTTGGCGTTTCTAGGTTAGGGGTGGGCACCGTGACTGTTTGGTTGACTTGGAAGCAAAATCTTGTTCATGCGGGGTGTTTGATGTTGAGAAAATACCATGTTCACATGCAAATAAGGCTGCCAAGTCAAGCGGATGGCATATGTCTATCGTAGTCAAAGCTTACTATAGAAAATATTATGTCTATGCGTCGTACGCGGCTAACATCATGCCCAATATCGAGCACGATCCAATTGGGCCAGATATACGATGTATACCTCCCATACCGAAGCGGAAGCCTGGTAGGCAAAAGAAGTCTCGTTGGCTAACATGGCTAGAACTGTCACGTAAAAAGGGGAGCAAGCCGAGGAAGTCTCATAAGCAATATGCTTGTTCAAAATGCAGACAGTCTGAACATACTCGACCTCATTGTGTAAGTAACAATCCCACTTGATACATTTTTAACGTTTTGTATATGATCGTCGGTTACACTAACAATTATTTTTTCAGGTTGCTGAAGATGACGAGTAGAAGTTAACTTCATCATGAAGTCATCTAGAATTTTTGTAGCAATAATTTGTCTCTGTAATATTTTTAGGGATTATCCCACATGTTCAAGTCGACATTATTAAAGACTAGTATACTTAACTATCATTTACTCGTAAGACCATTTTATAATACTCCTCTTCTTAACCAAGCACCAACAGCTAGAGAATGATGAGTCAAGTTTCCGATACAAATTCGCAAATACAAATTAGTGGTCAATTCTGCAACTACTGCAGTAGATCGACGATAATTGTGAAATCATGGAAATATGCAAATCTGGGAAGAAATTTCTTCAGATGCACTGTTCATGGGTTTTCTCATTGGTCAGACGCAGAACCATCATGTGGTTGGCAAAGGCGGAGCTTATTGGATGCAAGGGATGAGATCCGTCGGCAGAGAGAAGAAACCAAGGTACTTAAAGAATCTATAAGAGAAATGAAAGAACAAGCTGTTAACGGTTTGGTGAACTCTGGGGTGGTTAACACATATGAGGAAGACAAGAAG
>NC_025689.1:20727296-20728079 GCF_000633955.1 Camelina sativa
TCACTCTGTTTTAAGCTTACCGTTTGAAGTTATAAATATGAAACGAAAACATGACCAAAAAATGCCAATATCCCACATATAACTAGTTCTTATCAACAAGAACAATCATCCTTACACATTAGAGTTTTAAAGGAGGGTCATACAAAAAATATCAAGATCCCGCCCATCATCAGAGTTTAATCACTAGGATCCCACCCACAAAATATAAAGATCCCCCAACAGAAACAAAACATCATCCTACATCATCATACATCATCCTAATGAGTCATACATAATACAAAACAAGAGTTTAAGTCTTTCAAACAAAGTTTATAATTAGTCCCGGATTGGGGGAGGATCATAGAGCCCAAAGTCATCCATGTAGTTCTCCTCATTTGGTCCTCGGCATTCAATCTCGTGAAATAAGTCACAAGCCATTTCTTCCTTATCCATGTGATGTTTGCGTCGCATAAAGTAGTAGGAAAGGTTATCCCCAGAGTATGACATTCTATGTACTTCTAAGTATACACACCACAGTCACCTGGCTTCCTGTTCGGAGGCACTCCCTTTATAACCCGCTCATGAGTGAACTTCTCGTACGACCACATTTTCTTGTGGTCAGGGCTGGCTAACTCCCGCAGCACGTAGGGAACCAACACGACAATAGGCTCGATGGCAGATGCAAGCTCTTCGTCGCTGGTGACGCTCGGGATGCTATCCCAGACGATGATGTGTCTCATGGAATCAATATCTGATGTTCATATATTTTACCATGTTTTCCCTTAGTTTATTCACATCTTTTGC
>NC_025689.1:20729894-20730020 GCF_000633955.1 Camelina sativa
CCAACTGTAGCTAACAACAACTTTGAAATAAAGAGTGGATTAATCTCCATGATCCAGGCCAACAAATTTCATGGATTGCCAATGGAGGACCCACTTGATCATTTGGATGAGTTTGACAGAATCTGT
>NC_025689.1:20732057-20732359 GCF_000633955.1 Camelina sativa
TTAAGGATCCTGGACCTTTTTATCTGCCCTGCACTATCAGCTACCTTCACTACAATCAGTGCCTTTGTGATTTGGGAGCTTCAACAAGTGTGATGCCATACTCCATAGCTCAAAAGCTAGGGAGAACTGATTTCAAATCTACCAATGTCCATGTGCTTCTAGCTGATGGGACAAATAGAGAGGTAGTTGGGAGGTTGGAGAATGTCCCACTCAAGATAGGGAAAGCAAGGATTCACACTGACTTTATGGTGATATAGATGGGCAAGGAGCCTGAAGATCCAATCTTGTTAGGGAGGCCATTC
>NC_025689.1:20732459-20759742 GCF_000633955.1 Camelina sativa
AGGGTAACTTGGATAACCTGGATAAGCAGCTGGAGGTGGGAAGCCATAGGGTGATCTGGGAAGGTGCTCGGTCGAGTACGTCGGTGGTGCTCGGTCGAGCGGGTGCTCGAGTGACCCGGTCGAGTGCCTCAAAGACTGATGTTCTCAGGTACTTGAGCTCCTCTTCCTCTGATTTGGCTCATACATTGAAGCCCTAGCTGGTTCCAAAGGGTTTGCAACTCTTGAAAGTGCTCTAGTTGAGCTACTTCTCCTCAAAGGGCTTGATGGTGAAGGTGAAGAATTCCCACTCTTCAAGTCAGCAACCTCCTTCTTTAAGCCCTTGATAAACTTAGCCATGTTGGTCATCTTCTTCTTTAGCTTATCAAACCTCTTCCCATGCCACTTGTTCCACTTTTGCAAAAGTGTCAACCTCTTGCTAGTCTCCCTCACTCCTCTACTATCCCTTGGGTTGGGCTCATAATCCTCAAAATAAAACTGCTCCTCCCCATTAGCCACTTGTGCATTCCCAGCTTCCTCAACTCTCGCTTGAACTACTCCATCAAATAAGTGCTCCTCAGCTGGCCAAAAGTCAATGTTGGCTCCTTCTTGAATGGTGGTGAGCTCTTGGTTAGGCAAGATCAATTGTTTCTTTCCAAGTGTAGGAAGCTCAAAATTGAAGATGTGATTTCCTTTATGCATCCCCTTGGCTAGGATGAGAGTAGAGGTGAGGTAGCTTGAGTCAATCCATCTTGGTGAGAGCCTTTCTCCTCTAAGTGGGACCTTGGCAGCTTGTAGAATTGGAGTAATGATGCCTCCAATGGTTAGTGCTCCTCTTGAGCCTTTGTTCTCCAACTTGCCTACCCAACTTCTCAAATATATCATATGGTCTATGAGCACCATTGCAAGATCAGTCTCTACAGTGCTCCCAAGGATGATGGTCCCATCTCTTGCTTTGAGGATGATCCCATTGAGATCCATATCAATCATCTTTAGCTCCCCCTCATTGATATTCCCAGTTTCCTTCCTTGCAAAGAAGGTGTTGGCAAGAGCTTTGTGGAAGTACCTTAGGACTGGGCTCCTTATCCTTGAGCTCTTGGAATTGGAGGATGAGTAGAGTTTGTTGTCCCCAATGGTTTCCCAAACTGAATAGAGCTCCTCTCTTGGTATCATCAAGCTCCTATTGCTCCCAACTTCAAAACCAAACACATTGGCTATCTTTCTCATTGAAAGCTCATGCTTCTTCCCCTTGATTGTGAAGGAAATGTGACCAGCTCCAGCCTCAGCATCCTTCCTTGCATATGTATGCAACTTGACAGTGGCTAGGAACTCACAACTTTCTTCTTTGTAGCCCTCCATGCAAAGCCCCATGAACTTGGTTAAGTTACTTTTCTCAAAAAGAAACTCCACATCTTCATCAATGGCAAGCTTCTCCATGGTTTCCTTGTGAGGATATCTAGTCCCCAAGAACTCCATTCTCATGAAAGCATCATAAAGCTGCCTCTTTGACAACCCACAAGATTCTGCTTCCCCATCATCCTCTAACTCTTCTTCTTCACTTTCTTCCTCACTCTCATTTCCACTCTCCTCTTGCTCAACCTCAACTGTTGGCCTCTTCCCATTGGCCTTGTGTCTCCTCATAAACTCATTGAGAGTTGGCTCCCTTTCCTCCTCACTTTCAGTCCTCTCAAAATCTTCCTCAACTGATTCTCTCCTTGGACTCGGCATCTGGCTCGACCGGCTGCTCGACGCCCCACTCGGGGAAAGCAAGAGAGTCAAGGCTGAAGAACCAAGGTCCAAGGTCCAACTCGACCCCACACTCGACCAGACACTCGGTCGAGCTCCTTGACCCAAGTTTGAAAATTTAAAATTTTTCTTCCTTTTCTCCCTCCACTCGATCATTCTAGAAGAATGGGAATCAAATGGGCCTCACTCCTTCTCCAGTTCGGTCGAGTGGGCCTGCGAATCTCCTTGCCCAAGTCCAAATCTCTCCATACCCAACTCCATTCTCACTAAAAGGCCTGTCCAACATAAACATAAAAGAAAACACATCAAAACTACTAAGAAATTAAACCATATTTACAAAGGATACCTTAGGGACTTCCTCCCTAGTGAGCTTGTTTAGAGTCACTAAGCTTGACTTTGGTTTCCTTCTTAGACTTGGTCTAGATACCAAGGAGGTGATGAAATCCTCCCTGGAACCTCTTGGTCACTGTGAAGTTGATCCTTGATCACCTCACCCTTAGCACACAAACCATACTTCTTCTTGATTTTGAGCCTTGGTCTTGCTTTCCTCAAAGACCTCTTGTTCAGCTTAACTTGGAGATCCTCAACCATACTAGACAGCTGTTGAACTGACCTCTTAAGCTTTTCCACATAATCTTCTTGAAGAGAGAGCTCAGCCTTTGGAGTTGCCTTATCACTTAAGACCTCTTGACCACCTTTGTCTTTGATAGTAAAAGGCTGATCATCAATGGTAGGAAGGTTGGTTGGGTTATAGATATTGAACTTCATAACTATACCCTCTGCAATATTCAAGGTCACAAGACCTTCCTTGACATCAATGACTGCTCCAACAGTGGCTAAGAATGGCCTCCCAAGGATGATTGGATCTTCAGGTTCCTTGTCCATCTCCAATACCACAAAATCTGTATGAACCCTTGCCTTCCCTATCTTGAGTGGGACATTCTCCAACCTTCCAACTACTTCTCTGTTTGACCCATCAGCTAGGCATACATGGAGGTTGGTGGATTTGAAATCAGTTCTCCCTAGCTTTTGAGCTATGGAGTATGGCATCACACTAGTTGAAGCTCCCAAATCACAAAGGCATTGGTTGTAGTGGAGGTAACTGATTGTGCAAGGCAGATAGAATGGTCCTGGATCCTTAAGCTTAATTGGGATGATCACTCCTCCAAGGTTCTCAAGATCCTTCTCATCTTGAGCTTGAGCCTTTTTCTTTGACAAATCAAGCAAAAAATCTCTATAGAGAGGATAAGGTTCATACTGTTCCAAGGGAGGTCCTCTCTCCTCTTCTTGGTAAGCAATGATGATCTCTTGAATAGCCATCACTTCCTCTTGTTTCTCAACCACAACCTCTTCCTTCAAAGCTTTCTCATCCTCTTGTTGCTTAGCCAACATCTCCTTTTTCTCAATTATTTCCCTTAATTCCTTGATCCTTTGTGCTTTGAAACGTCCTGGGAATGGTAGAGGTGGTTTGTAAGCAGGAGGAATGTACTTAGCAGGTTTAACAGCTCCTGATCCTTCAGCTCGATCGACCACTCGATCAGGCACTCGGTCGAGTGCTGGCTCGAGTACCTGGTCGAGTGCAATGACGGATTCAGATTTCTCTGCACAAACTTCACTCAAAGCTTCAATAACTGACCAATCCTCCCCATCTTGAACATCACTGTCCTCAGTGACTTCCTCATCAGAGATATGGATGGCTTTTGCAGTGAACTCCCTTGGATTTTGAACAGATTTTCTAGGGAGTTGGTTGGGTTTAGGAGCTAAGTAGAGGCAATGTTGCTCTCCATATACTTCACTCTAGAGTTGAGACCTTCAAAATTCATGTTAAGGTCATTATACTGGGATGTGAGCCTTTGATTCAATTCAGCAAACTGCTTGGCTTCCTCAATCTTTCCTTGTGTTTGCCCAATCAACAACTGCTGCATCATGGCTCTTAAGTCTTGTTCCTGGCCTTGGTTAGTCTGAAACCCTGGTGGGGGACACAACTGAGGCTGGAACACTTGATGTTGTTGTTTGGGGACATAGTTTTGTTGCTGTTGAGGCTGTTGAGGTGGATAGACTTGGTCTTGAGGATTAGCCACATTGGTACTCCTATAAGAGAGATTGTTGTTCTTGAAACCTCCTTGGTTGTAGCCTTTGAATCCTCCCTGGTTTTGCATGTAGCACAACTCAGCAAATTCAGTCTCCCCCTCTTGAACTGGAACCTCTTCTTCACCAATGAAGTGAATAGACTTTTGTTGGCTAAGAAGGATCTTGTCAAGCTTCTCATTGACCATCTTCAAGTCCTTCTTGTACTTGTCCTCTTGATCAGTTGATGATGACCTTATGGTTCTGTCATAGTCCTCATTATAGTTGCCATCTGACTGAGCAAGATTCTCAACTAACTCCCAGCCTTCTTCCACATTCTTGTTGAGGAAGTTGCCATTAGAAGCTGTGTCAAGAAGCATCCTGATCTTGGGAAGCACTCCTCTATACAATGTACTCAAGAGTGACTCATTGCTGAAGCCATGATGAGGGCATTGAGTCTGGAATCCTTTAAACCTCTCCCAAGCTTCACAAAAGCTTTCATTGTTTCTTTGAGCAAACCCAGAAATTTCATTTCTCAATCTAGCAGTCCTTGCATTTGAGAAGAATTTTGCCAAGAAAGCCTTCTTGCAAGCATCCCATGTGGTTATTGCTCCAGTAGGAAGAGTCTTCTCCCAAAGGTGTGCCTTATCTCCAAGTGAGAATGGGAAGAGCCTCAACTTGAATCCATCTTCACTCACTCCATTGATCTTTGTAAGACCACAGATTCTGTCAAACTCATCAAGATGATCTAGTGGATCCTCCAATGGCAACCCATGGAACTTGTTGGCTTGAATCATGGAGATCAATCCACTTTTGATCTCAAAGTTGTTGTTTGGCACTGTTGGAGGCACAATACCAGCCCTTTTGTTGTGGGTGTTGGGTGCATCTCCAGCACCAATGTGCCTTGGTCTCTGCTCATGGTTAGCTTGTTGCTCCATGATCACTGGATCCTCTTACTGAACTTGAACTACTCTTCTTCTCTGATTTCTCAAACCCTTATGCTTCCTATGGATGTTGTCAATAGGCCTTTGAAGATTGTCTTTCCCTTTAGACCTTGTGTGCATCAACAAACGCGAGTACAGACTCGAACAGGTTCACAATTGAGCCCAGGCTCGTGTGGGTGGTTGAGTCGACTGGGAAGTGGTGTCCAAATGTACACGGCTTCTGACTCGATCAGGTGCTCGATCACTGCTCGGTCGAGTGGTGGTCGAGTGGTTGGTCGAGTGGGTACCTGAAACTCAAGACAACCTAGCAACAGAAGATTCAAGTCCAACAACTTCACAAGTGTATAAACGAACTTAATCTTAGACTAATATGGATCCTAAATGTCACAAAAACACACTCAAATAGGCAACGGCGCCAAATTGAAACAAGATCTTTTTGGTGTGGCTGATGAATGTATGCAATGGTGAGATATGTAATGGATGAATGGGTGTTTCAATTCCCCTTATGCAGTTGTAGAATAAGAGGTGTCAATCCAATATGAGTGTTCTGTAATCACTAAGGATGTACTTATTATGCCTAAGTCAAGCCAAATGCAAAGGATGTTTGGCACTAACAGTCCTATGATGAAATATAAAATGCAGAAAGTAAGATAAGACAAACACAAAACATAAACAAGAGTTCTAGGGATGAACTCAAGCTAGCACTCGATCGAGTGTAGATCGAGTGCAGGGTCGAGCTAGATAAATCCGGGAAACAAAGCAACACAATAAAAACAGAGCAATGCAAAAACGAATCAAACAACAAGCAAGCAACAGGATTAAGACTTAAAAATCAATAAACAAAGAAGGCCTTGAGGAGGGATTCATGGGCTAGACTAATGAATGAGGTTATCACACTTTGGCCAACAAATCTCAAGCAAAGCTTTGAGCTAATCTCTAGACATATAAATCTAAGACAAGTTTCTTCCACTCTCATGGCAAGAATCAATCAAACCTATGCATCTCTAGACTTGTTCTTACAAAGTAAAGAATCTACACAAGATGGCATTAAGCAATACATCTCATACCAAACAAGACCTCTAATCTCTTAGCAAGCCTAATGGTAAGCTCTAGATCTAGCCTTATCTATGCTCCTTAAACATTGGTGTGATGCTAAGATGCTTGAAATCAAACCCTAACCTCTCAGTTCAGGATTAGCATTAAGAACATCTAGCCTAGAAGAGATTCTACCACAATCAAGCTTGACCAAAGCAAACAAACCTCAAACACAGCCCAGCCTAACCCATCCTCAAGATCCTAAGCACTACTCACATGAACACATGATGAACATCAAAGTCATAAACCCAGAAAATCTCGAAACTTGCATCAAATGAAAGATAAGAACAAGATCTACAATGTTGCAAAGGAATCAAACCCAAATTCTTAATATATTGAAAGTTATGGAACCCACAATATTGAAGAATCTAAGAGTTTTCTTAAAAAGGGTACAAAATCTAAGAAAATAAAAAGGCAAAGGGAATAATTCCCTAAAAAGTAAAAACTAGGTTTCTGACTCTCTAAAAAAGGTTGGACTCTTTGGTGGCTGCAACCACGTGCTCGGTCCAGTGACAGGTCGAGCTGGCTTCTGTCGTCTTGGTTCCACTCGGTCGAGTCCATCTCTCAACACGGTCGAGTGTCTGGTTGAGTGTGCGGTCGAGTTGGACTCTGGACCTTGGTTCTTCAGCCTTAACTCTCTTGCTTTCCCTTCATGATTGGCTCACTTCTCCTCAGCATTGCTTCCATGCTCCTTAAGCTCCAAAATCACCTGATTATGCATGAAAAGATGCAAATGCAATGCAACTAAACTCTAATGCATGATTAGTGCTAAAGCTACACAATAATGGCCTAAATGGATAGCAAAAGATGCAAAAGATGTGAATAAACTAAGGGAAAACATGGTAAAATATATGAACATCACCTCCGTTCGTTGAGTACAGCCGGGTCCATCGTGTTTGGCCTAAGCATCTCGAACTCGGCCTACAGAGATCTAAACTTGCCAAAGTGCTTGTTAAACTCCATATCTTCTTGATTCAAGTCATTTATTGCTTTCTTGACTTCAAAGACACGAGTTAGATTGGAGATGTTGCCGAATACATTCTTAAGAGTCTCCCATAGCTCGGTTGTTGTCTCACAATATGAGTATGCCTCGAGTATTGGAGCTTCGAGAGAGATTTGGAGGATGGAGAGGACGGTCTGATCTTTTTGGAACCATTTGGCTTCGTCTTCGAGTCTAGCCTCCTCTTCATCTTCTTTGATGGTTTTGTTTCCATCTTCCTTGGTGGTTTTTCTTAGAGCCTTACCACCTTCGATATGGCTCCATAGTCCACGACCACACAGTGCGGTTTTGGTGGTTCTTTACCACACAAGGTAGTTTCCTCCCTTGAGGACGGTCGGTAACACAAGTGGTTTTGAGTTTTCCATGCTTGATTACTATTGACCGTTGGTTAAAGTCTTTACCCGGAGAATTATAACAAGAACAATGAGAATCGAGTGAGAAGAACTGAAGAATAAGAAGAAGGATTGAAGAATAAGAGGAATAGAAGAGTTAGATTGTCAAGAATCAACAACCTAGCTCTGATACCATGTAAGAATTGCGGAATAAGAACTAGAACAAGAGTGAGAGAATCGGATGAGAGACATAGAAGAATGAGAGAAAAATATATGTCTTAGATTAGTATTTTACAAATGTGAGATACAAGTCGTCTTATAGCCATACAATCGGTCATAGAGCCGTTATAGAAGAATTAATGAGGAAAGGGACAGGAAGAGTGATTCTCTTGAACAAGAGAATAGTGATAGCGACCGGTCATAGGTTTGACCTTGCTTAACGGTCGCATGTGACTCTAAGCCACCAACCACTTGAGATATTTTGTAGCTCCCATTCTCGATCCTTCTGCTCATCTTCACAAGTCTCATAAGGCCTCATTTCTTCTCCAATATAGTTGGTTTGTAGCCCATCAATCTCACTCTCGTACGGACGGTCGTACGGACGGTCGTACGGATGCTTGTACAGACGCTTGTACGGACGCCCTTGAACAAAGTCCTACTCTCCCTTGATCAATATTTGTTATCCAAAGAGTTTGTTAATCATACAGATCATGAGACACTCAAGCACCTAAGAGGACAAACTACACTTAAGAAGAGACATGCAAGGTGGCTTGAATTTATGGAGACATTTCCATATGTGACTAAGTACAAGAAGGGCAAAGAGAACATTGTAGTTGATGCTTTATCAAGGAGACATTCTTTGATCACTAAAATGGAGGCTAAAGTCATGGGATTTGATCATATCAAAGGTCTAAATGTGGAGGATCCATATTTCAAAGAAGCCTTTAAGGAAACAAGCAAAGCCACTTATGGGTCATACTACCAACATGATGGAATTCTCTTTAAGGACAAAAGGTTGTGCATTCCTCAAGGATCCATGAGAGAGCTGTTAATAGGAGAGGCACATGGAGGAGGACTTATGGGACATTTTGGGCGTGATAAAACTCTAAGTGTTCTTATGGAACATTTCTTTTGGCCACATCTGAAAAGAGATGTGGAAAGGTTCTGCACAAAGTGCATCACTTGCTTGAAACCAAAATCCAGGTCACATCCGTATGGTTTATATATGCCTTTGCCTATTCCTAACCTACCATGGGTAGATATTTCTATGGATTTTGTTTTAGGGCTACCTAAGATCAACAACCGAGATTCTATCTTTGTTGTGGTGGACCAGTTCTCCAAAATGGTGCATTTCATTCCATGTAACAAGACAAATGATGCTTCTCAAACTGCTGAACTCTTTTTCAAAGAAATTGTGCGTTTACATGGAATCCCAAGGACCATTGTTTCAGATCGAGACACCAAATTTCTCAGCCACTTTTGGAAGACTTTGTGGAAAAAGCTAGGAACTAAGCTACTCTTCTCCACCACTTGTCATCCTCAAACTGATGGACAAACTGAGATAGTTAATCGTACTCTCTCCACTCTTTTGAGAGCTGCGGTGGGTAAGAATCTCTTAAACTGGTTATCTTGTTTACCCTATATTGAATTAGCTTATAATCATGCTAAGCATTCTGGTACCAAATTCTCTCCATTTGAAGTTGTCTATGGTTTTAATCCTCTAAACCCATTAGACATCACACCTCTGCCCCAAGCTGTTTATTCTAATGAAGAAGAAGTCACCAAAGCTGATTTTGTGAAGAAACTCCACCAAAAGGTTAAAGAGAATCTTGAGAAGAAGAGCGCAAAGAACAAAGAGCATGCGGATAAGCACCGCAAGGAGCTGACGTTTGAACCTGGAGATTGGGTCTGGTTACACATGAGAAAAGAGGAGATGGACCATTTTGGGTCTTAGAGAAAATCAATGACAATGCCTACAAGATTGAGCAACAAGGTGAGTTGAACATTTCTCCTACCTTTAATGTTGCTGATTTATCTCCTTTCCATGCAGATGAAATAGTTCTGCGGACAGAACTTTCTCAAGAGGGAGGGAATGATGAGGACATCAATAGTAAACTTCAAGAAGAACCCGTTCTGCCATTTCCCGAAGAACCCGTTCTACCATTTCCTGAAGAACATGTTCTACCATTTCCTGAAGAACCCGTTCTGCCAACAATGATACACAAACCTATGCCAAGGCTGGAAGCAATAACCTTAAGGGAACAATTCAACAAGTCCATTGAAAGTCTTATTACTCTCATTGAGCTAGAAGATTCTAAAGAAAAGACTCCAAAAGCATCATTTTTGCCGGTTTTACAAGGAATTAAAGAATCCGTTCTTTTCATCATTTCCGAAGCTATCACTGAAGGATTGGAGCGTGCATGAGAGCTATTTTCAAGGTAAGTTTTTGAATTCAAATAATAAATGGTTCTTTTCTTGTTTTGCAGGAATTGACCGTTGGGTCTTTATGAGTCTTTTCTTTATTTATGTCCTAAAATCGAGTCTGTTGTTTTGCAAGTTTAGTCCTTTTATTTGTAATAAATTTTGACCCTAGAAGGTCCCCCGATGTTGGATCGTTATATAAGGTCCCTTCTCAGCATTGTAACCTTTCAATTTTTCTATGAAATAAAATGAGAGTTTTCTTAGGTTTACTTCTGAGATAGAAGCAACCACCCTTTTCTCCTTCTTCTTGTGTGTGATTCCTTGAAGACTGAGATTTGACTTATCATAGATCCTTTCACAGATCTTTGTGGCGTCCTTCACTCCACCATCTATCTCTTCATGTTCCACTGCTACCGAATAGACAGAGAGGTGTTATCAACCATTTGTCTATTGACCATCTCTTCGCTGCGTTCCATCTATCATCCACTGAATAGGCAGAACAGTGTTATCAACTGATAACAGGATTTTCACCCAGGGTATCAATTCTCTATGTAGTTGTAGTACAAAGGGTTATCAATCCAAATGGTTGTTATACTAGCAGATAGGATGCAATCAGAAACAAGCAAGTCAAGCCAAGCAAAAGCGGGGGTTTTGTCTAACAGTCCTAAAATAATAAAAGAAAAGAATATAAACAAGGAACCACTCGACCGAAGCACTCGATGCAAGCATTCGAGTACAGGATCGGGTGGGTTGATCGAGTTAGCAAGGAAATTATGAACAGCTCGAAGGGTTACTTGAAGCAGGTGATCGTGTACCTGTTCGGGTAAGGGATCGAGTGATGAATAAAAATGCAAGCAATTAAAATACGAAAGGTTCTAAGGATGGGGTAATCGACTCCTAAGTGTTCCTGACCAATACAGATGTCTTACATGCCTCAAGCAAATATTTCCTAGACAGTGAATCTCTAAAATCTTGTTAAAACACTCTCGTAATAGAAACAATCAACCTTGATCACTCCCCTACCCAACTCTTGTTGGAGAAACATGACCAAGCAGGCAATATGAACCTATTCATTATTGTCAATAAACCCCTTACTCATCTAATCTCTTAGGCTAAGTGAGTAAGTCTCTAGCATTGGTCGATTCAAGCATTTCATCTACACCTCTCGGTGGTAAAACACCCTAGATCTAATCTCACCCTCTCGGTTTGTTGACAACATTAAGAACACCACTCTAAAAGGGAATTTATAAAACATAAACAATCAAAATAAGACACCCTAACCGATCAAGAACACAAAATCAACTATCCCATCCCTAGAAACTTTACTACACTACTCAGAAATCATTGCAGAAAACATAGAAACAAGGATAAACGAAAATTGCATTGTATTAAAATATAAAGGAGAAGAGAAGAGTATAGAGTAGAAATCTAAAAGAATATCAAAAAGATGTAAAATAAATCCTAACAAAAGTGAAAAGAAGTTTGAGTCGCTCTAGATCTCTCACAGAAGCTCTCGCTCTCTGGTTTGAGGGTCTGTGGCGTGCTCGTTTTCGAGGAAGAAGAGGGGGGTTTATATATGGAAACTCCTTTTACCTAGCTTCCCAGTCCTGCCCGAGGGTCTACTCGATGGGGTGCACAAGGATGAGATCGGGTTACTCCTCGGGTAGATCTTCGGGTTGTTCTTCTTGCTCTCAGATCCTCCTTGATCGTGTTGGGGTTCGGACTGTTCTTTCAGCTCGATGTCTCCTTCGAGTACATGTTCGGATTCGTCCTTGTTTTCCCCCATTTTAGGCTCTTAAGCACCTGTTTTCATCCAAAGTATGCAAATGCAAGAATGCAACATCCTAAATGGCCTAAATGCGAATACCTACAGTTAATGACCTAAAAATGCTAAGGTAAGGGTATAAACAATGCAAAATATGGACAAAAAAGGATGTTAAAAATATGTAAATTAGAGAGTTATCAGACCCCCAAACTTAAATCTTACTAGTCCTCTAGCAAGGAAGTAGGAGGGTGCGGTTTAAAAACAGGGACTTATAACCTTTTTATGCTAAGCGAAGGATTCAAGCTATAGTCCTTAAAGATAGTTTAATGGTGCTAAGATCAATCAACATACTTACAAATATTTTTCTATGCTTATTACCATGCATCGATCTAGTTCAACCTCCAACTAAAAGTATAGACTTGCAATTCCAAAGAACATCTCTTTCACATTCATTAAAGTGTTTGGCGAATTCTAACAAATGGAAGGTGAATCAAGCTCAGTCGGTTTCAAGGGTAAGGCTTTTTGGTAAAGTGGTTTTAAACAAATTCTTTGGGTGGTTTTCTCTCAAAAGAAGGAATGCTAGACAGTTGTGAAAACTATCTAAGATTGAGAACAATTTGGGCATACAAAGCTTAAATCTTGATAATCTACCCTTTTCTCATTCATCTCTTTTTTAATCAAACCCCCTAGAACAAAACTACCCCACAACCTTGATTTTAACTCTTTTGTTTTTTTCTAATCCCTAAGATCTAAACTTTTAAACATCTAGCTCTTTTTTTTTTTCCTTTTTCTTTCTTTGCTAAACTCCTAATATGTATATATATTTTTTTCTTTCTTTCTAGGAGACTATAGCAAAATCTTTTTCTGTTTTTTTTACTTAGAGCTAATTGAACTAAACTTTAGGGACTTCTTTTCTCTTTTTTTTTTTTAATTTCTCAACCCAACCCTAAATAAACATGCTAACCACCTATCTTTCAAAACCGATTCTATTAGCTAGTCCAAATGATTCTAACTTAGCTAAATCAAGAGCCAGTTCTTTGTCGTTCTCAATACTCTCAAGGTTTCACAACCTATAGCACAATGAAAAGACCTCACTCAACAATTCACAACAAGGTTTGAAAGAAAGGTTTGGGTTCAAGGGTAGGGAAAAACAAATAGGGTTAAACGAAAAGATTGGTAAAAATGGAGTGCTAACCCGAGTTTAGAGTTATCATGAACAAGTATTCAAATTCCATAAGCAAGACAATTTAAGTTCAAATTAAATCCAAATAATATAGAGATGATTCAATGTTCAAGCAAGTGGAGGAAGCATTCAAAAGACACAAGGTTCTAAGCAAATATTTTTCATTTTTTCTCAAAGATTGATCTAGCAACAATGAACTGTGATTAAGGGCTATAGCTTCAATCCTAAGGTTTGATTTTAAACAAGGTGGTTTTAATCATTGTCCCCTAAGATGCATATGCAACAATCCTATATGGAGCAAACTAGACTCAATCCTAATATGTAAATGAAACTACATGAACACTCTTTTTTTTATTTTGTGAATTTTTCAAATTTTTTTGGTTTTTTCAATGCACATAGATGCAGAATCAAATGAATAAAACTAGCATGCAAAAATTTGAAATAAGAAAATGAGAAAATAAAACACAATGTTAAATACATTCTAGGACTCTCCCCCAAACATAAATTACAGTCTCTGTGTAAATAAAAGTCTGAAAAAGAATCCAAGAATCACACAAAATGAAATAAAACTAAATGCAATGTTATTTACAAATATTGGATGAATGTGGTACCTCATGCTTAAGTGAAGAAGGAGGTTGTAGCAGCCTCCATACTCGCCAAAGTGTAGACAGTGTCGTCTCCGGCTTCAGCAGGTGCCAGGATTCGCTCATCAGAGAGCTCGGTGATATGCACAGACGACTTGCTCGGACCAGCATCCGAGGGGTTGATCGGGTAGGGGATCGCATAACTCATCAGGTAGGGCATTGGGTAGTATGACGGGTATGGCGGGAGAGGTCCGGAGTGATCACCCGTATAGCCACTTGCAGGGTTCATCGAATACGGCGTCGGATATGGCATTTGATACGTCGGAGGGAAAGGCCCTGATTGCTCACCCGAATAGGTGCTCGAAGGGTGCATTGGGTAAGGCATCGTGTACCCCATCGGGTTAGGCATCGGATAGGCTTCTTAGTGGCTTCTCCGCGATCTGTCGGGTCTTGTGATATCCCCCTCCGGTTGGGGCTCGTAGGACGATGCTCTTTGAGGCTCTGGAGGTGTCAGTCCTCGAATTCCTCCTAGTGGTCCACTTCTCCCCATCCATGTGGGTGCATATTCCGAGGTGGAAGCTGAGGCAGAGCTTGCCTTGTCTTGCAGCTCCTTTATCTGACCTCCCATCACCTTCACTGAGCCGGTAAGATTCTTCACCTTCCTAACCAGAAACTTGTTCATCCTCTTCAGCCATCCGATCCTCTTGTGAGTTTCCTTCACCCCAACAGGCTGCTTTTGTGAGCAGACATACTCCTCAAAGTCGTAATCTTCCGAGTTGTCTCCTTGTTCTTGACCAGTCGGCTCTCTCTCTCTTCAGCTTCGGATTCCTCCTCCGGGTTGTACAGCTCCTCTAGAGGCGGTGCAACGTCGATGTTGTCCCCCAGCCGGACCTTGGTGCACACTACATTGGGCAGGATCATTTGGGCGGCTCCGGCAGTCAGATGGACAGACTTGAAGAGTAGTATGTCGTTTAGCCTCTCATAAGCCAAGTATCTTGCCAGTGTCAGGTACTCGATGTCTAGCCATCTCAGGTCATGTACCACTCCTTTCAAAGGCACATCGCACGCCACCAAAATTGGTGTAACCAGTCCTCCTATGGAGATCTCTCCAGCTCCTTCTCTTCTCTCTGTTTTCATAGCCCATGCATGACTTGAGGTAAAGGAACTGATCGAGCAGCACAAAGACCATGCTAGTATCTGCAACATCTCCTACTAGCGGTGTACCATCCCTAGCATTGTCTAAAACTCCACACAAGGCAATGTCTAGCAGCTGGAGCTCATGATCATTCACATTCCCAGTATCCTTTCTAGCAAAAACAGTTCATGCGAGGTATTTGTGAAAATACCTCAAAACAGGGCTCCTTATTTGAGCGGATTTGGAGCTTGTAGACTTGTAAAGGAGCTTGTCGCCTATTGTCAGCCGTAGGAACTTCATCTCCTCGTTGCTCACCTCCATGCCTTCTCCACTCCCAGCCTTGAAACCATACAGCTTCTCCATCTCCTTGAAAGTAAGCCGGTACTCCTTGTTTTGCATGGAGAATGTGATGAACCCGATCCCCCCATCTGGTAGTAGGGTCGGGTGGTCCTCAAAGTAGTGCAACCGCAGTGTTGAGAGAAAGTGGACCGTCTCCTCCTCGTAAGCTTCAAGTTAGGCTCGCATCATATGGCCCAGGTGGCACATGTCGAACAGGAACTCGACATCTCTAGCGAAGCCCAACTGCTTCATCGTTTCTTGGTGAGGGTAGCGGGTACCAATGAAACTCATCTTGCGAAAACCTTGAAGAGCTTTTCTGGAGTCTCCACTTCTTTCTGCTTCAGCCTCCGCGAGGCTTGGCTTGTGCATTCTCTCTGCTCCTTCTCTCGCTCATGGTTCTCCTCCTCAGTGTCTCGATCCTCTTCCTCAGCAGATCTCTAAGCTACCTTCTCAGCCTTTTCAGAGGTTGGTCTCTTCCCTCTTGCAACCGCAGCTCTGCTCCTTAGCCGCGACGTTTGGATCTCCTCTGGCTCTCCTCCACCAGTATCAGAATCGACCTCCATAGGGTTGGTAACAGTTCTCTCGGACATAGACAGGTCCCTACGTCGAGGAGATCGGCGAACAGCACTCGCCATCGGACTTGGTGAGCGAACTCGGGGGTCTGCTTGATCGGTTGCTCGAGCACCGGATCAGGCGACGGATCGGGTTGAGCATCGGGTTGGAGAAGCAAAACATCTAACCAGCGGTTGGGAATGCGGAACGTCTCCTCTTCCTTGTGATTCGCGAGGTTTGACGGCATCACCTCCGGTTCTTGCAGCGGCGGAGGTTGATCTGCTTCCCTTCTTTTGGTATGTTTTCGTCTTGGGTGCCATTGTCGAATTCTTGAAAGTAAAAACAGAGACTAAGCCGAGATCAAGAGGGTTAGTTCCCAAAAAATACAAATCAAAGAGTCTTGATTCCCTTGAGAGAAAATAGAAAGTAGGAAAACAAAAAGCTTTTAGGTTTGAGAGACTTATCGGTTTGTGCTGCTGAGGCAGAAGGGTTCTAATCCCTTTAAATAGAATAGGGTTAGCAGCTTGGGCTTCACCGAGGTTGACTTGGGTTTGTCGAATTCGGACTCCACACGCCACCCGAGTAGGAACACGATCAGGTGCGTCGGGTACGTATTCGGGTAGAGCCTCGGGTTCCCCAAAATTTCCTTTTTCACTTTTCTTTTTTTTATATATTTTTTTATGTTAATATGCAAAAATAGAAAATAAGATAAAACAAATAAATCAGAATTAAAATAAAACAAAAGATACCTTTGGGACTTCCTCTCAAGTGAGCTTGTTTTAAGTCACTAAGCTTGACTCTTCATGCTCTTTAAGCATGGGATCTAGGAGGGAGCGGTTCTAGAATCCTCTCCACTGTAGCAGGCTGATTCAATGGATTCTCCAAGTCTTGTCCAGGTTCCACAGCAAATGTAGTGTTGACGTCTTCAAGATGCTTGACTTTTCTCTGCTTTGTCTTAGTGGAAAAAACTTGATCATCAATGGTTGGCCTTTTAATTCCTTTCTTGACATCAAACTCCATCTTGAAATGCTCCTCATGCTCAATTCTGATCTAGCCTTGTTTCACCTCAATCACTGCACCTACTGTTGCCAAGAATGGTCTCCCTAGGATCAGTGGATCGTCTGGTTCCTTATCCATATCAAGGATCATAAAATCAGTAGGGACTTCCCCCCTTCCAATCCTGAGAGGCAAATTTTCCAGGATCCCAATCGGATGTCTGATTGTTCTATCAGCTAGAACCAAATACAGACTACTCGGTTTAAAACTGCTGAAACCCATCTTGTTGGCAACTGATAGTGGCATGATGCTGATTGAAGCTCCCAGATCGCACAAGCATTTTTTGAAAATCCGAAGTCCTATCAAGCATGGCAAAGTAAAAGAGCCAGGATCCTTTAACTTCTCCTCGATTCGCAGCTCAGGATCTAAGCACACTCCACTCCTGAGAATCTCATACCCAATCTCCTTAACAACTTCCTTAACCTCAATCTCCAGCTGAGCTTCCTCCTTGGTGATTTCCTCTTGAAGTTCATGTGGTGGCAAAAGCTTTGGAGGAGGAGCTTTACGCTTGGCCATACGCTCTGCAAGCACCTCCAGTTGGATGTCAAGAGCAGCATTGAACCTTTCCTCTAGTTCCCCTTCTGCTGCTACAGGAAGTCGAGGTTGATCTCTCATCTGAACATCTACTCGATGTATCATCCGATCACCATCATCGGGTGAGTCATCGGGTTCTACTTCGGGTGGTTCTTCGGTTTGTGATTCTCGGACCAGTGCTCGATCATCAACTCGATCAGACTCCTCGGGTAAAGGCTCGGGTTCATACTCAGATATATAGTACTTGGCCTCATTTATCCCATAGTGGTCCATATCCTCTCCATCTTGAACATCACTGTCCTCAGTGAGGTAATCCTCATAATCATCACCAAGGAAGATGGCTTAGGCAGTGGCATAATCCTTTGGGTTCTGAACAGCTTTACCTGGAAGCTGGTTGATCTTTGGAGCTGGTTGGTTGTTGTGGTGGCCCTCTAGGTACCTCAGCTTAGTATTGAGCGAATCATACTTGGCAGTCAAGTCATTGTATCCAGAATCGATCTTGTTGCTCATCTCCGCAAACCGTTTTGCGGAGTCCATAGCTGCTGATGCCTGATTTTGAATCATCTGCTGAATTAGGCCGCGTAGGTCAGCTTCTTGCGATTGGTTCTGCGGGCCTTGTTGTTGTTGTAATCCAGGTGGTGCAATGGGTTGGTGGTAATTTCCAGAGTATTGATGTTTAGGAGCATAGCCTTGATTGTATTGGACAAAAGGCTTCTGCTGGACCTAGTTCCCTTGAACTGCTGATGGGTAGATTTGGTCTTTAGGGTTGGCAACATTCGGGTTACGGTATAACAGATTCGGATTCGGCTTGTAGTTGTTGTACCCTTTGTTGTAACCTCCTTGGTTGTTGATGTAGTTCACATCCTCTAGCTGAATATTCTCCCCATCTTGTTGTAAAAACTGCTCTTCCTCTAAGATCGCATGAACATGCTGCTGCTAGTTGAGGAGCTTATCGAGCTTTTCATTGAGGGCTTTCATGTCCCTCTTGTACTTGGCATCTTCCTCTCCAGTAGATCGCACAGTGCGATCATAATCCTCATTATAATGCCCATCAGATTGAGCCAAGTTCTCCACTAAGTCCCAACCTTCATCAACATCCTTGTTGAGGAAGTTACCATTGCTTGCGGTGTCCAGCAACATCCGTATCTTGGGGACCACTCCTCTGTAGTGTACTTAGCAATGAGGGCATCTGGTAGTGTATCCCTTGAAACGTTCCCAAGCCTCACTGAACATCTCATTGTTCTTCTGAACAAAGCTGGAAATCTCTTTTCGTATCCTTGCGGTTCTGGAGTTGGAGAAGAATTTGGCTAGAAACGCCTTCTTGCACGCTTCCCAAGTGCTGATGGACTCCTTGGGGAGTGATTTCTCCAAGATGTGTGCTTTTTCTCCCAAAGAGAATGGGAACAGCCGGAGTTTGAATCCATCCTCACTAACTCCATTTATCTTGGTGAGGCTACAGAGCCTATCAAATTCATCCAGATTATCCAATGGGTCCTCCATTGGCAATCCATGAAACTTGTTGCTTTGTATCATCTGGATGAGACTACTCTTGATCTCAAAATTGTTGTTTTGGACAGCAGGTGGCACAATGCCATTCCATTGAGTATGAGTAGATGGAGCATCCCCTGCTCCTATCTTGGTCCTTGCTTGAGGAGCTGGTGGACCGTTCATTGTTTCCTCAATTGTTTCTGGTTGCGGTTGTTGAACTTGTTGTTGTTGGAGTAACCTTGGTCTGTCGATGTTGTCGATGAAAGGATTCAAGTTTTGGCTACCCTTGGATCGTGTTTGCATGCACAAGTAGGTGACCGAGTGAGTACACGAAGGTCAACCCTATCTAGGTGATCGAGTGACGGGTTGGGTGGGTGCTCGGGTTGTACCTGAGATTCAAAACAAACAAATACGAAAGCAAACAAGTCAGATGCCGAACCAATAAAGATAAGAGAACTTGATCTAGCAAGTGCTGAAATCCTAAACGTAGCAAATTAAATTCAACCAAATGGCAACGGCGCCAAATTGATCACTAAATTTTCACCCAGGGTATCAATTCCCTATGCAGTTGTAGTACAAAGGATTATCAATCGAAATGGTTGTTATGCTAGCAGATAGGATGCAATTAGAAACAAGCAAGTCAAGCCAAGCAAAAGTGGGGGGTTTTGTCTAACAGTCCTAAAATAATAAAATAAAAGAATATAAACAAGGAACCACTCGACCACAGCACTCGATGCAAGCATTCGAGTACAGGATCGGGTGGGGTGATCGAGTTAACAAGGAAAGTATGAACAGCTCGAAGGGTTACTCGAAGCAGGTGATCGTGTACCTGTTCTGGTAAGGGATCGAGGGATGAATAAAAATGTAAGCAATTAAAATATGAAAGCTTCTAAGGATGGGGTAATCGACTCCTAAGTGTTCTTGACTAATAGAGATGTCTTACATGCCTAAAGCAAATATTCCCTAGACAATGAATCTCTAAAATCTTGTTAAAACACTCTCGTGATAGAAACAAACAACCTTGATCACTCCCCTACCCAACTCTCGTTGGAGAAACATGAGCAAGCAGGCAATATGAATCGATTCATTATTGTCAATAAACCCCTTACTCATCTAATCTCTTAGGCTAAGTGAGTAAATCTCTAGCATTGCTTGATTGATTCAGGCATTTCATCTACACATCTCGGTGGTAAAACACCCTAGATCTAATCTCACCCTCTCGGTTTGTTGACAGCATTAAGAACACCAATCTAGAAGGGAATTATTAAAACATAAATAATCAAACTAAGACATCCTAACCGATCAAGAACACAAAATAATCTATTCCATCCCTAGAAACTTTACTACACTACTCGGAAATCATTGCAGAAAACATAGAAACAAAGATAAACGAAAATTGCATTGTATTAAAATATAAAGTAGAAGAGAAGAGTATAGAGTAGAAATCTAAAAGAATAACAAAAAGATGTAAAATAAATCCTAAAAAAAGTAAAAAGAAGTTTGAGTCGCTCTAGATCTCTCTCAGAAGCTCTCGTTCTCTGGTTTGAGGGTATGCGGCGTGCTCGTTTTGAGGAAGAAGAGGGGGGGTTTATATATGGAAACCCCTTTGACCTAGCTTCCCAGTCCTACGTGAGGGTCTACTCGATGGGGTGCACAAGGATGAGGTCAGGTTACTCCTCGGGTAGATCTTTGTGTTGTTCTTCCTGGTCTCGAATCCTCTTCGATCGTGTTGGGGTTCGGACTGTTATTCCAGCTCGATGGCTCCTTTGGGTACATGTTCGGATTTGTCCTTGTTTTTCCCTATTTTAGGCTCTTAAGAACCTGTTTTCATCCAAAGTATGCAAATGCAAGAACGCAACACCCTAAATGGCCTAAATGCGAATTCCTACAGTTAATGACCTAAAAATGCTAAGGTAAGGGTATAAACAATGCAAAATATGGATAAAAAAAAGGATGCTAAAAACATGTAAATTAGAGAGTTATCATCAACCATTTTCCTATTTCCATCTATCCACGTGGGTTCCCTCATATGGGTTCCTATATCAAGTTTTAACTCGTATGAGTTAATTGTTGGGAAAAAAAATATTAGTCAAAAAAAATTGTTACCACTTACTATGAAAATTTGTTCACTTCTTCTTTTTTTTTCCAACCAAACAGTAAATTAAAAGGTGACTCCAAGATTGGTTGCCCAAACTGGAGGAAAAGAGTTAACAAAAGTAAGTTCAGAAACTAAAGATCTCGAAGAACAAGCAAGACAATCTGCCCTCATGTTTGACGTCCTCGGAATCTGGGTCAGAATGAAGGAGGGAAAGGATAGTCTGAGAGAATGAAAATCTTCCAATAAATTCGAGAAGGCGGGCCAATCGTCTGGGGCCTGCACCATCGCAACTAGCTCTGAGAAATCCGTCTCAAAATTCTGACAGTCCACACCCACCGCCAGAAGAGACTGCATTGCCCAAATTAAGGCTTGTAACTCCGAATGAAGAGGTGAAGGGCTGCGTCTAAGGCTTCCTGCTCCCAAAAGTAGTGTCCTATCTTCACTATTACCATACCACCATCCCAAACTCACCAATGGATCTGAACCTTTCCAGGAACCATCAACCTGGCATCGGAATAAATATCCCGTACCTCTAGGGTGGCTGAGAATCCAAGTAATTCGCAGAGAAGGACTTGGCCTCCTCCCATAGAAGTTTATCATTAGCCACCTGATTTATAAGGAAAAAAGATGGCTAGCTACATGAAGTAGAAGATAAGACATGGTCACACATACGAAGTACAATATTGTATCTTCAACTACACGAAGTATATGTATTACATGACCACATGCATGAACTATATGACGTCATGTGATCAACACCATAGACATACAATCCGGTTCACTGGTCGATTGACTCCGGCGAAGACCGACGTTGACTCCGGCAAAGACCAACGTTGACTCCGGTGTCAACACCGGAGTCAACGTCGGTCTTCGCCGGAGTCAGTTGACCGGTATACCGGATTGTATGTCTATGGTGTTAACCACATAACGTCATATAGTTCATGCATGTTACCATGTAATACATATACTTCGCGTAGTTGAGTATACAATAATATACTTTGTATGTGTGACCATTTTTTCTCTTATATTTCATGTAGCTAGCCATCTTTTTTCCGATTTATAATATCAATTGTCTCTACCTCGATTCCCTGAAAAACCTTCTTATTCATGTCCTTCCAAATTGACCACAAAATCCATGGAAGCCTATAACAGATATCTGAATACAGGGAATGGGATGATGCCTGTCAATAGAGAAGTCTAAGTTCGAATACACTGATCCATAAGGGAAGCCATCCAGGAGTAGTTGAACCGGAGACAACTCTTATACCTTACGCGAGCGGACACACTCAAAAAGAGCATGATAAATAGACTCTGCCGCAGAGCCACACCGTTGACATGTAACATCGCATCCGACACTCTGATGGGCGATCCGGTCCATCACAAGAAGAGTACCAGACGCCACCTATCAGAAAAAATGTCGAACATTTGGAGGGACTTCAAGTTTCCAAGCTTGTGCCCACAGGGCCATGCACGATGGCTCGTATTCAACTTCCTTAAGTAATTCTTGTGCTAGCCGATAACCCGATCTGACCGAATACTTCCCGGATTTAGTATAATGCCAAATCAAACTATCCGGTTTAAAAGATTTACTAACCGCCATACTCCGGATAAGCGGAATGTCCGCCGGATCCATAAACTCCTCAAGAATAGGCATATACCAATCCACCGTAAGCGGGTTAATTAAATGGTTGACCATCAGATTAGGATGTAGAACTCTCCCCCTACCATTACCTGGTCTTGGCTGGTGATCTGGTTTCCAAGGATCCCCATACCGAGATATTACATCCAGAACCTACATCCCACCTTGCCCCTTGTTCCACAAGTCATTTAGTTGAAAAGATACTCCTCCACGCAATACAAGGAGAATATGGTTTAATTGCCAATAGAGGATGTTCATTCCTAAAATATCGACCGCACATCACCCGAGCCATTAAAGAGTTCGGATAATGGATTAACCGCCAATACTGCTTAGCCAGCATCGCATCATTAAATTGTTCCAGATAACGAAAACCCAAACCCCCATCGCATTTCTCCTTACACATCTTATCCCAAGCTGCCCAATGCATGCCCCGTGCCTTATCATTAGACTTCCACTAGAAGTTTGATATGGCACTTGTAAGTTTGGACGTTAACGCTTGTTGCAATTTATAGCATGACATAACATGGGTCGGGAGGGCTAACGCAACTGATTTAATCATAATTTCCTTACCCCCTTTCGATAAATACTTCGCCGACCAGCATTAACTCGCTCGTCCAGGCGATCATTAACATAACTAAAAACTTTAGGTCTCGAACCTTGAAGACTTTCAGGGATACCCAAATAAGAACCCATACCGCCTTCTTTAGAAATACCAATGACTGTTTTTAACCGATTCTTACATCAGACGGAACTTTCTTACCAAACATGATAGAGAATTTCTCCAAATTTACCTCTGGGCCCGACGCTTTCCCATAATTACCTATAATATCCATCACGTTTACATTCAGTCTCCTCTGCTTTACAAAAGAACAGACTATAATCGGCGAACAATAAATGCAAAATTGTGGGACAGTCCCGAGCAATCGTGATACCTGTAAGTTTCTTCTCTCGTCCCGCCTTTTTAATATTCGCTATCAAAACCTCTGTGCAAAGTATAAACCGTTGGGGACATAAGGATTGACATGTGCCGAGACAGCTGCAAAAATTGGCGAAAACAACAAACTGTCAGTAAGAATTTCATCTTTCGACCAAAAACAAGCAAGGGGCGATCTACTAATTCTTTGATTCCAGTTAGTATACTTCTATTAGTACACAATCTTTTTGAATATAGATCAGCAGAGGGAAGGGATCTCTTTTCTGCAATGGAAAAAACTATTATTGAATTCACCCGACCCGATAGTACCAATTTTGTAACGGAAGATCCTGAATTTGAGACTTTCTACACCAAAAATCTTCTTTCTAAACTTCTATAGGATGCCGGATTGCCAAATATGGCAGACCTGCTTAATGCAGCACACCGGATGTAGGTAGTAACAGCTACTGCTTGTTCTGTAACTCACATTCATTGGGTTTAGGGATAATCACAGCACAGAGGTCTCAGTCCCCCGGAAATGGAATTGGAGTCGAGGAGAGCTGATTTCAAGCCGCCGAAAACTGTCTCATCGTTTCCCATCAGAAATTGGTGCACTTTGTCCGGGGCTAATAGTTTTCATTTCCCGTCTCATGAAAAACCCTGGAAATATCTCCTTCTTCCTTTGACTGTCGATCTCGGTGTGGCTCAATCAGAAGAAGCTTTCGGAAGTTCATTGGCCTCCAATTGACGACTAATCTCCCAACATGCTCAAGAACCGAGAGCCGTCCTGCATGAAAGGATTTGAGTCCATCCAAATAGCCCAGAAAATGACAGCCCCCTAATTAGAAGATGGATTCTGGCTTACTTTCTTGGATTTCAATGGAAGTGTCGGAGTGTGGCTGAAAAGCCAATCAACTCAATTCATTACCTCGACGAAGTTTGATTCTTCGAATCTTTCTAGAAACTTTAATGCTCAGATAACTTTCTTTCAAAGCCGTGCTATCTAGCTCATCTTTATAGGAACATATTTGATAAATACTGATAACTCTCGCGGCACTAGTGGTACACAGAAGTCATGGGTGATCATTGGTCCGATGCTTCAGGCGAAAATAATTCCCAGGGTGTGACGGGCGGTGACTTGGGAAACCCTTTCTTCATTCGTTTGGCGGGAAAGGAGAAACCATTTCTTCATTCATTGGCGGGCAGCAGTGGGCATCTTGGACAATGGGCGAAAGCCATCCAATAGAGGTGCCTCAAATGGCTAAATGGATTATATGAATGGAGTTCAGTTAGACTACCCCTTCTTTCTGGTGCTCTCCGCTCGTCACACCCTAGGAATTTTTGTCGGATTCACAGCTGGATGGAAGACAAGTCGATTTACCGCTTCCCTCAGTTCAGTCTTTTGGTTCTTGAAAATGGTCAAGAAGGAATCCGCCCGAGGAGGGGCTCGCGTCTGATTAGCTAGTTGAAGTTTGCGAGCCCACTCGTCTTTTCCTATGGCCTGCTTGCCTTCTATTTGACATCCTTATCACCTGGCGGCTAAACCGTCATCACTACGGAGAGAGAGACGAAGGCGATGCTCTTGATTTCCGAGTTGTTTGCAAGGTTGGGAAGTAGTACGCCCGGTTCACGAGGTTCTACCACTGCAGGGCCCAATAAATACCTTTCTGGCTATTCCTCAATGCCTCGGCTATTCACGGAACGTGAGAAGCGGCGGGTAAAAGAGTAATTGAACAAACATACGGGTAAAGAGGGTCGCCCTGACGTAAACCCCTCTTCGGTAAAATAGAACCCCGAGGCTGACCATTCAGAAGAACTTGATACGAAACCGAGGAAACACACCACATAATCCATGAAATCCACATCCTATCAAATCCTAATTTAATCATAACAGCTTCCAAGAAATCCCATTCAACATGATCATACGCTTTACTCATATCCGTTTTGAATGCCAGAATCTCCGACTTGCAGCGTCGGTTAGTATTTAACCCATGGAATATTTCCTGTGCAACTGGAATATTATCGGTAATCAAACGACCAGAAACAAAATCCGATTGAGTTTCTAAAACCAGAGACGGCAAAACCCGCTTAAGCCGAAAACACAAAACTTTGGAAATAATCTTATAACTCACGTTACAAAGACTGATCGGCCGAAATTCCATCATACGCTGCGGTCGGTCAACTTTAGGAATGAGACAAATATTCGTCTCGTTTAGACAAGGATCAAAATGACCCGTTCGAAACAAAACTTTAACCAACGCCACAAGATCTCCTTTTAATAAAGACCAAAACCGTTGAAAAAACAAAACCGTCATACCGTCAAGACCTGGAGATTTCTCAGGAAGCATAGCAAATAAGGCTTTACGAACTTCTGACTCCATAATATCTCTAGTTAGACTTCTGTTCATATTATCCGTAATGAGTGGGGAAATCTCTCGAATCATCTCTGGTATACAACTTACTTCTCATCTTTTAAAAAGCTCCTTAAAGTATTTAGAGGCAATATTCTCCATTCCCAAGGACGATTCATCCCAGACATTGTCTGAGCCAAATAAGCCAACAATCTTATTCCTCACCCTCCGCTTCTTAGTAGAAGCATGAAAGTATTTTGTATTTTTGTCTCCCACTCGTAACCAGAATTTCCTACTCTTTTGTTGCCAATACAGTTCCTCATCCCGAAAAGCCTCTTTTAGTTTTCGCTCAATACCCCGGATTTCTTCCTGAGAAATCGAGTCATCCATCTTTGCCTCCTGCAAATCTACCTTTAGGGAAGAAATAAGGGAGGGACGAGAAGATATATTATTCCTTCGCCACCAACAAATCGAATTCCGGCAATTCTTGATCTTATCCACAAAAGCCGGCATCCGAATATTATTTGTGCGCGTCCACCCTGACTCTACCGCCCCTAATAAACCATCCTTATCCAGCCAGCTTTTATCAAAACGAAACTGCCTATTCCGTCGCGAAACTGTTTTCAGGCAAGTTGCCAAAATTGGACAGTGATCAGAGCCAACCATCTCCAAGTATTCAACCTTCGAGTTAGAAAAGAAACCATGACAGTCCTCATTACCTAAGGCACGATCTAATCGACACCAAACCACCTGATTATTACAACGATTACCTCTCCAGGGTAACTGCTCCCCATAACAAGGGAATTCGAGCATACCACAATGTCGAAGCTTTAATATAAAGGCACAAAGGAAGAAGCTGGTCGCAAGGCACCAACCCTTTATGATTCCCAACAAGTTCATTAAAATCACCAATCATAAACCAAGGATCAATGCGAAAAGAACCAATATCCATTAACTTCTCCCATACCTTTCTTGATTTTGCGGGACAGGATCCCCATAGACAAAACACAAAAAAAAAACAAATGTTGACCAAAGAACGCTTGTACATCAATGATTCGATCACTATCATATAAAACAGAATGTTTTATTTCATCCATGAAAAATAAAGCTATCCCACCACTAGAACCGTGGGGATCAACAGTATACAAATTATTATAACCAAACTTCTTCTGAAATTTTTGTAAATAAGAATAACTTTTTTTGTTTCTGATAAAAAAAAATGTCTGGCTGATGCTTCCACAAATCTCCCAACTATTCTTCTGTCAGATCAGCCCATATGCCCTGACAGTTCCAACTCAGAATCTTCACGTTCTAGCCGGCAGTTTCGGGAGAGCCCCCATCCCTTTCTTGCCTAGACGACCACCATCCGAAGGTTTACCGCCCATTGTAGTCTTACCCTGTTTCCCCATCATCTTTTGTTCGTTCCCATCACCTGCAGGTTTAGACAAAGCCTTAGCAAGTAAACGTTTCCCGGGGAAGCCAAAGCCAAAGTAGCTATCTTAGAGCCACTAGCACCATTTCTAACGGAAGGACTAACAGTCCTCCTTTTATGACCACTCTTTTCTCCAATCGTAAAAGCAGCCATAGCACTATTAACTACACCCACAGCAAGTTCAACCGGATCAGAAAGAAAGGAATTACCTTGCGGACCACTATCGGATTCACCCTGAAGTTCAGTCTCCTGACCAGCTTGTAACTCAGTCCCTTGACCAGTATGTAACTCTGTACCCTGTACTGGGGAAGCAACCTCTTCTTGGACAGCCTTGAGATCACCCTTGGCATTATCATCAAACTCACCATCCTCAAGCAGATCATCAGTTTCTACCACAAAATCCATAGCCATAGAAGCCACCCCATCACCCTTATGAGAATATCCCTCCAGGTCCCTAACTGCTTGTGAATCACTAGTTCCGGAAACCCCCATATCATTTTCAAGACTTAGCTAAGGATGCTTCTCGATAGAAGCCTGCTTCACCTTATATAAAGGTTTGGGCCAAACCGGCCCAGCACCTTTCCTATTAAGGTGGAAACCGAAAGCCTTACCCGATGATTCCCCACCCCCACC
>NC_025689.1:20760253-20774907 GCF_000633955.1 Camelina sativa
CCCCCCGATTGAAAGCTACGACGAGTCCCTTCTTCACGAACAACAACCTCCCCAAAACTCCTCTTTTGACCCCAAACCGGACCGTGAAACCGCTCTTGTTGAAGAGGACCATAAGGACCACTACCACCAAAACGCTGCTGCGGGAAGTAACCATGCTCACCAGCCTCCGCAGACTGGAAGTCTAAAGCTCTCTTAGCATGCTTCCTAGGCTTTTCCCAGCACCCAACGTTATGATGCAACTCTTGCTTCCACCCCTTTTATCCGACTGCTCATCAGTACCATGACCCGTACCAACCTTATGAACCTCTGGACACACTTTCGAATCATGAGTCATCCTAGAGCAATGATCGCATACACCCACCAATTTCTCATACTCTAGGGAAACTACAATTTCATCACCAGTAGATAAAGGCACCACCATCTTGAAAATCAGAGGATTAAACCCATTGACAAAAACACAGAGACTGCCCGCTTCCTCATCAACCTCTTGAATCTTCCCAATCTTCTTACCAATGGCTTCAAGGGTTGCCACCTCCCACAAGTGCATAGGAATCCCAGTCACCTTCACCCAGAAGTTAATCGCAGAAGGATAAGAGGAGGAAATGATCGGCTCCCATCTCTCCAGAGAAACCATCCAACCATCAAAATGGTACGGACGATTCTGTAAAATGGACGGGATATCCTCTTCATCATCAAAATTGAACTGAAAGACACCTTGTCCTAGATCTGCTCCCACTACTTTCTCCTCTAGTTTCCAAATTTTTGGAAAATTAGCTACCAAGGACTCCATAATCTGACGAACCGGATTCATTAACCTGCCAATGAGGGTCATTGAAAACTGCTGAATTCTCTGAGCCAACACCGAATTGGAGATCGTCACTGTGTCGGTACGAACCAGGGAAGCTTTACTCTTGTTGGACGCTAATTGAGCCATATCTCGCGATAGTAAGAAACCTTGAACACCACCCAAGAAAAATAACCAGGGAATGCTGAGTGAATTGAAGCGAACTAGAGGCAGCCAAAGGGAAAAAATGAGATAAGTGATTCCTGAACATAACCCAAGTCATCGCATAAATACCTCGTCTACAACCCTTACACCAAAATCGTAAACAAATCGAATCAAGGATATGCAAATCGCTAACCAAACCAAATCCAATAGTATCATCATTGCTTCGACAATCCCATTTTCCAATAATCTTCAAAGAGAAATCCTGAGTAATGGAAGCACAGAGAGATCCGCACCCCGATCCGGAGTAATGGAGTCGCAATCCAGATCAGACCCGAATCCCATGAAATAAACCGAATCTGCCCAATCATAATCTCATCAAAATTCAGAATCATAAATACATCAAACTCCAGATCCATAAGAATTGTGGAATTAAACTCCACAAAAACCAGTCTTCCCCTTTTGAAACCAAATCCTAGCAATAAAAAACGGACCTTGAACAAACTCAAAGGTGAAGTTTCGCTCCATCCCCGAGACCTAACTTCTGAACAAGAGAGTGAGAGACCACCTCTCCCTCCCCCAACAGCAACAAGAACACCCATATCAGATCCTGAAACCAGTCGTCATCGCACACTTTTACAGAATTATTCTTTTTAATGCACTATTTTTTAATATTTGTTCAGTTCTTGTCTACAACATATTAACATATTTTTTTTTTTTCATTTAGCTCACTTTCCTTTATTGTTTTATCTATTTTCCTTTCTATTTTCATAAATTTTAAAGCTACAATGCTTACATTGCACAAAAGAAAAATACTTATGCAAAAATATTCTTTTTTATATATCTTGTTGTCTATTTTCAATATTACTCTTTTATATATACAAATACAACTAAATACTAAACCTGACACTCAAAATTATAGCCTAAAACCTAAACTTAAAATAAATAAAAAAAATAAAAAAATCTGAAAATTAATTTAACATTATAATTGTACAAGTAAAAGTAAAAATAATTATATATATTTTATAATCATTTTTACTTTTACTTTTTTTTTGACGTTAAAAATAAAGTATTTTATATCTATAAAAAAATATATCTATAAAAAATATATCTACAAAAAGGTATTTCTACAATTTCTCCAAAAGAAAAAAACTACCTAAATGAATTTTACTATTTAATAATATTACAATAATGTAATTAGAAGGTTTTATGTTTTAATATAGTGGCAATGGAGAGAGTACGCAATAACTAAATATGCATAAAATAAAACCCCTTTGTTACGTAAACAATATAACACAAAAATGTAGTAACAATATATCAAATAGAGAAAATGAAATCAACTATGCTTCCCAACCAAGAACACAAGGATCCGATACAAGATCATGTATATCTATATATAGTAATATCAACTTCTGTGCATCTACATTCTCATGCGAAAAAAAATGATACAGTATCATCCGCAACTCAAGGGATAAACGCTGCTGCCGTAATGAGCCTCTTCTACAAAATGGATTCAACAGCGATATGGAGAAGACAGTTTCCTTCCTACCCAATTGCATTATCATCATCACTTTCGCTGTCGTCGCTGCAAATGTAACTAATTGTATTTAGTGCAAGTCCAAGGAAACTAAATTTACCCATAACAAGAAAGATTTGGTCATCATAAGAATTTCATATGCGAAGAAGATTAAGTACCTTTGTTCAGGAAACTTGGATAACCGTCGGGCATCCAATCCTGTTATATATTTTTGAGCTGCTTGAACATTTTCTGCGCCTGGAGAGACAGATCAAAGACATTAGTAAAATATATCCCTGTTACAGTTTCAAGAAATACAACTACAAAGAGAGATAGATGCAAAATGCACCAATTTGCCAACATACTGTGGGCATAAAAAAACTGAAAGAAGTTTTGCAGATTCAATACCCTTTGTTAATTGGAACACATGCAAAGCACATCTTTCTGCAGCAAGTCTCACTGGTGTGTTCCCATCCCTCAAACATTCAGCAAGAGGAGGCCCAATAACACTTACATTTGCAATGGTTGCTGATGGGTTATCCTGTAAAATAATGTCTTCCATTACCACTGCACGTATCACTAGCAATTATATCCACTTCGATATTACTCTTGTAGCTTACACTTACTTTTGCAAAAGCTTTCAGTGAAGAGAGTGCTCTTCTTCGAACCTCACTAGAATCATCATGCAAAGCTGAAATAATGGATGAAAGGACATCGATAACCACTTTTGTGTTGGAAGGATCTATTGCAAGTTGATGTAGCAAAAGCCTTCCCAAAGCCTTTGTCGAGCTTTCGCGCAATGGAAACTATTCAAAAGAAGATGTCAGAAAACCAAGATTATCCAGAATAAGAGGCCAACATTTTTTCTCACAAAGGTACCTTCTCATCCTTCAGAGAGCTCTTAAGAGAATTTAACATAGAGGAAAAGAGTGACGATGTCATAATGGTTGAAGGATTGTGCTTCAGCAAGGATGAAATACAGAGAACTGAGCCATGCCTAGCACACCAATTTTGTGAAGCAGATAAATCTCTGACTTCCTGAAGCAGAACACTGAGTTGTGCAGCTTCCAAGTACTGCAAAAATAGGAAAGTAAGAAGCTCAGGCTTCAACAAAGCATTATAATCCTAAATAGTCAAACATACCCAACATACCCTAATTATGCTTCTATCAAAATACACTAAAATGACGGTATGCTTAAGTGCTGCAACGTTGCAGCATAATAGATCACAAGAGAAGTGTCTTACATAGTATCGAGTATGTGGTGTGAATCATAGGGCTAAAAAGAAAAAATTCCCTATAGAAGAGACCCTACCTGTGATAAAACACCCAGCATGGTTGTGGCAGAAATTCGAACTTGGTCATCTTCATGGTGCATTAAATCCTTTAGGAGATCAAAAATGCGTAATCTGACAGCTGGCCCAATGCTCTTCCCAGCATGCTTAATTACACCTCTCATAGCAAAGAGGATAGCCTCCCGTACCCCAGAATCTGCGGCCTGATAAAATATAACAAATTCTTCATAAACAATTAAGACCTACATGGACACATTAAGATAATCTGCATTAGTTGCTGAAAGAAGTACCTGGAAACTTGTCATCAAGTCACCAACTAATGGGTCAATCCTCGTGCTTAATGCACTAAGCTTTCCCAGGGCAAGCGCAGCACTAGAACGGATGGTCCTGCAGTTGTAAAGGTGTTAAATCGATGTACACATGTCAAATGGAGCATAACTATTATATGTGCTTAAATCCAAACTGTTAAATCCAAATCGTCTACCATAAGATGTAGTCTTTGCCTGTCATTAGACATTCATAAACTTCACTTGCATTCAAGTTGAGACAAGGACTAACCTTGAAGAATCTTGCAAACACTTGACAAATGTTGTTTGAAGTTGAGGGAGAAATGGCTTAAGCGCCATCCCACCCCTTTGTATAAGGATGATTAATGTAGCCAAAATAGCGCTTTTGACCTGCCACGGAAACCGGTCTCCTATGATTCGAATAAGTGGCCTGAAACAACAAGAAAATGTAACTTAACACAATAGACAAATGATACCTAATAAAATTTGTTTTTTTCAGTCAAAGTTCTTCTAACACCATGCACAGTCACGTCTAAGCCTAACAAAATAGAACAATATGACCCAAGAAAAGTGAAAAATACTTTGTAGCAGAAGTATCGACACAAGGAATGAAGACTGCATACCCTGTTATAGGTATGACGAACTCCTTCAATGCTTGCTCACTAGTAACTTCAATAAGCTCACCAAGACCAAGTGCAGCTTGCTCTCTTAACTCGGCGGATCCACTAATTAAACCCTGAAATCATAACACCAAAACAATACAAGGTAAATCTAAGTACAAAGTACAAAACTGCTTGATTGCTCTTGTACGAGCATGCAATCTAGGGGAATATTTTGTGCGAAGAAAAATGTTAAATGTGCGATAAGCTCAAGCCACCCAGAAACCACTACTAATTTAAATTATCTGACTAAAAGTGGCCTTAAGAGCAAGAAAATCAAGGTATAAGTTATACCTGTAGAAATACTGGAAGTAATGGCTTAAGGGATTTAGGGAGGCATAGACCAGGAATAACAACATATCCTCCCTGCAATTCAAGTAGCACAGTATACTTTACAGATATTAGTCTACAATACATAATATGATCCCTCATTGATCTCTTATATAGTGAAAATCTGGAAAATAGCACATTCACCTTCCGCTTCCTGCGCTCTTTGTCCCTAGCGGTAGATACAGCATCACGTACAAGTTTTATATATGAAGGAAGTACTTCCTTTGGAACTGAACCAATAACCCTAGCCAAAGCTTCCCAGGAAACCTGTTTAAAAGAGAATAAGTTAGACAAGACATGCTAATTTTAAATCTTTTCTTTCTGGTCAACTACCCTACCGCAACAGTTGTTGAATCAGAATCACTGAGCATAACAATCAGGGTGGATATCATGTTTGGAGCTTCATCAATCAAGTAAAGCTTGCTACTCTTGAAGAAGTAACCAATCAGATAGGCAGAACTTCTTCTAATTGAAGCCTGAAAACAAAAAAAAATAAGAAGCCTAAATTACTTACAAGCCAAAAATATACATACTAATTTAATGAGGTTACAAGCGAACCTGAATATCAGACACTCCTTTGAGAAGTTCTGATAATAGAGTCTCAACTCCTTCTTCATCTATCACCAGCACCACTCTCTCTGCAGCCTCTTGAGCCAATGAATGGACTTCCTGCATAAAAGAAAGGGAATCTTAATTATAGATAACAAGCTTTCATAAAATTTAAGGGTGAAGAAAGACGATCATAATTTTTTACCTTGTTTTCATCTCCCATTGCAGAGAGCAAAGCAGGAAGTATGGTCCCAAGATGAGTGTTAAAACCAGCACCAGCAACCTCAGCTAAAGCTCCCAAAGCATGTGCATTTAAGGCACTAGACACGGCATTTTAAAACGTTTGAGACAGCCAGAAAGTAATTCATCATGCTTGATGATGCATATCTAGATATAAATATAGACAAAAGGAACACATACGAGAGAGGAAGGTGGACAAGCTTGGGCAAGATGTGTGGAAGAACAGCTGATGTCCTAACACTGCAATTCCAAAAGTTAATTCAGTAAACCAGAAAAATTAGAACTGAGTAGAGGAAGAATAGCCAGAGTAAACAGTAGAAGAATACCTTATAATTTGTTTAAGGCCATCCAGTGCAGTAGTAGACATTTCATCATCCTCTAACGCTTCCAGAAGAGTTGGGATAATCTCATCCATTGCTTGCAATCCAGCGCTCTACATTACAAAAGTAGACGAATGATTAATATAGAGTGAACTAGAACAATCTGATATGAAACACAGGTCAGTAAAGGTTACCTTATACAGAGTGCTGAATGCTAGTCCAGCAGATTCACGAACCTCAAGAGCACTGTAGACGAACGTTGTAGAAGTTAAGAAATGTTCATTTTTTCATTAACATAAAAATATGCGAAATTAGAAGCTGATGCATGAAGAATAAATCAAACCTATCACAAAGTGCCGTCCGAATTGTGGGAATGAGCTGATCCATGAAACTTAGCAACTGACTCCTCCCAGCACTGGCCATCACTTCATTCAGGCCAATGCATACACCCTGTAAATCATAATTATATAAAATCAAGGACACGAGATAGACATGTGCCGCTTAGCATCAGCTGATCGACATGAAAACATTTAAGCATCACATATGCACATAAACAATGCAGCAGGACACAAACTTAATGGAACACAAAGCATGCAGTGATACATGTCAAAATATCTAGAACACAGAAACGATCGCATGGTTAGCACGGGCGCAACAATAACTTTATACCAAAATAGTTCCGGTTGAAAACAAAAAAAGTATGTTCAATGGTGTAAATTTGTTTTAAAAAAAAAGAGAGATTCAATTGAAGCTTTTACTTGTCTTTTGTCAACATCTGGATCTTTCAGTCCCTTAGATAAAATCGGAATGATAAGAGGAAGCACCCTTTCACCAAGCTTCCTAACCAACTCTCCAAGTGACCTCCCTGCTACCTACACAGTATGATAGACTCATACAACTGCAGGTTATAAGGAAAGAAACATAAGAAAAATAGGATCCAAACCTGGCGCCTCTCGGAGGATGGTGATGCCAAAGAAGAAATTAAGGTACTCATCAAAATTGGCATTATTTCCTTCAAAGTCTTTGGTGTATTTGCTACAATGGTTTTCCATACATGTAGTGCCGCCTGGAAAAAAGCAGAAATTTTATTTTGAACTCAATTTAAGTACAATCGAACAAAACTCGTAGATAAAGCATTAACAACATTACCTGACGAACAGACAAACTAACATCAGTCCGGACCATATATAACGCAGCAAGAACTTCATTACGCTTGTCCATCCCTAAAATATCAATAATTGCACGACCCTGGGCTTCAGTACTTGCACCTTCATCATCACTTCCACCCTCCAGCAGAGCTTTACCCGATGTACCAGCAACCTAGTACAAAAGATACAAATATCAAGAATTAGGGCAAGTCCTAGACCTATTAGTGCTGAAACTGATAGTACATTCTTCCATTTTCTAACCTGTATATTTACTAATACACACTAAATACTAAGCATTGTACATATACTAGGCTAGGAGGATGAACACATTGGTTACCAAGTATATACTAGGCTACAGGTTTCGAGAGGAAGGATAAACAACAAGAACACACAACACAAAAGATGATGTTAACCTTGAACAATAGATCCCCAAGTAGTTCGACAGAACTTTGACGGATACGCCAATTATCATTGAAAATACCATCCTCCACAGCTGGAAGAAGAAGAGGCAGAGACCTGTAAAACCAATCATGCTACTATCAAGACCTAAGATCTTTAATAATAAAAGACGCTTCTATTAGATTTCAACAATCTATTCAAACAGAATTTCTCACTAATCTACCACAGATTCAAGGAAAAATAGTGGCACATAGGAACACGATTCAAATAACTAATTAAATGGGTTAAAAATCTAATAAATCTACGTATTATGGTAGCCATATTAAATAATCTAGTTAAACATGCAATAAAAAAGTCAGAGAGAAGTAGATTGTAGATTTAGTGTAAATTTATACGTTGTTGCATGGTGCTCCACCAGTACATGGCCAGCCCCAAGGGCTGCATCACGAACAGATTCATTCTCATCGGCAAGACCTAAAACATTATTATAGAGCACCATCAATTTAGGCAATAAGTCAACAGCTATATTAGAAGTTAAAAGTCTGCCAAAAAAATTATAGGTTCACCATCCAAAATGGCCGGTAAAACAAGCTGCAAGTACTTCTGGAATTGAGCACCCAGGGATCTTGGTAAGAACTGTAAATAGCAAACAAAAGCTTTTAGAACTTTTTTATAAACTGACATTTGAGGAACATCTACGAAGCGACAGTTCACCTTAAAAAGCGTAAGGTATCCATCTCGGACTGATGCTTTTTGATGAGAACAATGACGAATGAGATCAGGAAGTAGATTCTCAAAGTAATCTGTCCCAAGAGCTGCTAAAACCTGAATCATAAGGAGAAAATGTGTTAACAGATGCAACTACAATATTTGGAAACAATTGTTATGGAGAAGCTGAGAAAGATGATTTTGCAACTTGTCATACACCATATCAGTTTTAAATGTACTTGATTGAATTACAAGAAGTAACAAGAAGCATATCAACAGAGACGTTTCGCTAAGTTATATGTAGATTAAGAGAATCAATCTACTTAAAACTAAATAGTAAAACCCTGATATTTCTGCAATGATGTATTGAAAACTGTGAACATAACAAAATTAAGCTCAGTGTGTTAAAGCTAACAAATAATTTAGTGGAAACATCAAACCAGGTGTTTTGACTAAAAGAAACAATGCCACACAAAACACATCTTATTCTACATACCTCACTTAATCCCTGAGCAGCTCCAGACCTTTCAACATTGCTTGTATCAGATTTTAGAGTTTCAAACAGCCATGGAACAAGATCTGGGAAATTATCCTCTCCCATTCCTCTAATAAGTGATCCAACAGCCCTTGCTGCCACAGAACGTACCTCGGGAATTGGATCCACAAGAACCTGAATGCTCCAGTGTTCAATTAATATACATCTTATGCAAGAGATAACTCATTATTTTGGTAAGAACAGGAAATTACCTTTTTAACCTCAGGAAGGAGCAATCCTATGTAAGGAATCATATCCTTTGGTTCTGTCACCAAAGAACACATATTGCCGACAATCTGAGAAGCTTTCTTTTTTGTTTCAGAACTTCTTTCCCTCAATCCTCTATGCACTATTGGTACCAATAATGCAAGCGACGGGGCATCAACAGAATTAACAAATGTTGTCTGTAATCAGAGAAGAAAGATTTAGATTTTAAAAAAAAAAAAAAACGGAAAACAGATGTACAAAAAATCACGGGCCAATACAAACAAAATCCTTACTTGGAGAAGGATGTCAAGAGAATGTCGTGTGTACTCATTGGGATCTGTTAAGGCCAACAGAAGAGTAGGGACAAGAGAGGATATCTCTGGGTTCTTTATGACACTTCCAACCTAAATATAACCGTGAGACGGAAATCTAGTCAGTAAAGTCCATAAAATATGGTATCTTTTCTGTTATATCAGTCTAACCTGCTGAAGTGCTAACTGCCCAGCTGACTGGACTTTTGGATGTGTATCCGTCAAAACCTGTATAAATTTAACTCATGACATCAGATAATATCAATTAATCAAGTGAGGCAATCTTTCCTAGGATTAAGGTTAAGAAGCAGCTGAAATTTACATGCATTACACACCTCTGTGAGTTTTGGAACAACCCTAGGAAGGCATTGAGAAAGTTGCTGAGGAGCACAAAACGCCATAGCACCGAGAAGCTGTACACTGCTCTGCTTTGTTCTCCATGCTTTATCTTCAAGGCCCTGTCAGAAAGAATGAAATCAACAGAAAAGTACCTGTCATGTACGACCGAAAAATATATACAACCAGGTATACCAAGTTAGTAACTGAACCTTATTTCTAAGGTGCAGCACTCATACAGGGTACAACTAGCAGAAAAAGGCGTGATAAATAAAAACAATTTTAAAAGCATCAGTAAATTTTCCGTCTTTCCTGTCAAGCGCAAAGAATTACAACAATGAAAAAGAAGATAGCATTGCATCGTTAACCAAATAAAAAAGATGATCATGAGGTGGGCACATGGTAGTGCACAAAACCTTAGTTATGGAACACTGAGCTTAAGAATCTTAAGAATTTAATAAATAATCACCTTGAGCAGAGAAGGAAGGACAAGTTTCACACCATATGCAGATAGTTGAGACATCATAGCTCGAGCAGCACATTCTGCTGCTTCACGAACTACTCCAACTTGGTCAGAGAACAACACCAGAAGTAAGGGTAACATCTTTATCACATACCTAAACCAAAAGAATGTATATTAGCAAGTTGCAACATTTGCTTTTGGCATATTTATCATTAGAAAGTTCTCTTACGGTTCAAATAATTTTCCAAGCTTCTCGCAGAGACATTCAAATGCAAGAAGTGCTCCTTCACGCCGTTTCGCAGAATTTCTGCAGCCAAAACACAAACAACACAGCAGAAGTGAAGTAAGGTTAATAGTGAACTTCTACATATTATAGATGTTATACAAAAAGACAAAGCATCAATGACATCAGAAATAACTAGCAACTAATTAGCACTTCAATGGAGTATTGACTTGCAAGGCAGCCTTTTTATTTGAAAATAAATCGATTATGTCAACAATGTATCACTAAAGAGAATAAACAGAAGAGCTAATGAATCAAAATGGACGGACTCTATGCAGAATATGTTTGGTCCCTCAGTACCATAGTGAACAGCTACATAACCTCAGAAAAATATAAATTAAAATACCAAAACACAAGCTTGAATGGCATCACAAGCCAACATGCACTCCTAAAACACTGATACCATAAACTTTAAATACCACAAAAATATAAAGTTAAAAGAATGCATAAGAAATACCTGTCAATAAGTGCCTCTTGCAAGGTGACTATAAGACCATATTTCTTCAAGCTAGAAATTCCAAAACCCGTAATTACTCCCGCAAGACCAAAAGCTGCCCCTCTACGCTCACCATATTTATCACTCTTCATTAGCTTATCCAAGAGCCTTGAAAAAAGGGCAGGGGCATCCTCCTAACAAAGCATCAGAGATTAACGAAAACAGAATGAAATACTACCCATGCCAAAGCCATTAGGTATAGCAAAAAGTGTTTAGGTAAGATCTCAAAATTTGTAGGAAACATACCTGCTTTGATAGCACAAGTGGAGAAAGGCATGTTGAGACTGCACGTTGCACAGATTCCGATGGTGTATTCAACACCTCCAACAGCTTTTCCACAACAGTGTGGACTTTTGGATCACCCTGCCATCAATGTTGATATATAAGATAGAGCAGGAAATCATGTGCACTGTGACGAGATTTAACAAATGATAGAGTTAACACTTTTGCTAGGTGCTTTGCCAGTGCTCCAGTGAATATAACAACACCCTCACGAACAAGGTCATATTCCTTTTCATCCGATGCCTGCATGATAACAGATATGATGAAGCTTCAAAGCAATTCGTAATAATCATGAAACACACACTTTATCGAGCAGGTTTTCAGTTGCTAGTAGAACAAACCTCTTTATTTAAATAATTCTCAAAGATGGGGAACAACAATGAAACGTTTTCTTTGCCATGCTTATCAATAATCATGATACCAGCATTGATCATCCTTCCACGAACATCTGTGTTGGGATCAGCCTGCACTTGGGAAAAAACCACTCAGTTTCAAAAGCTTCAAGCTATAGTTTCCGAAAACAACATAAAATGTGGGTTTCTAGGTAATATGACTGAAACCCAAATCCTTTGCAACACCAACATGGCTGAGAAAGGGGAGATTTATTTCATTTGAGAAACATTCATCTGACAAGTGGAGAAGACATACCAGTGCACGGGATATTAAAAATGTCATAACAGCAGGAAGGTCCTTTGCTGTCACTACATCGGCAGCAGATTGCAGTGCTAAGGCTATTCCTTGCCTTCCTATCCAACCAGCATCAAAGACATCCTCACCAGACGTAGCATCACGGATGTACAGAGAAAATAAAGTTGAAAGAGATAGCTGGAAAACCAATTAATCTTTAAAAACCATACTTCTTGCCACAAAAAAAAAAGTAATGATTAAGGAAATGCAGTGACCTGGATTGATGCCGGGCTTTCATGAAGAGCATCAGCCAATGCTTCTGCTGTAGCTAATCGGACATTGAGATTTGTATGAGAAAGTGCTTTAAAAATTCCTGAATAATCAATCCCCAGATCATATCCATAACGGGACCATATATCATCTGCTGCTTCTGCTACTGACTGCAACCATAAAGATCACGGAGCATCAGATGGAGGAATAACAAAACAAATAAGAGGACAACAACTTTGCTAGCCCCAGTCAAGTACATGAATTTAACAGTTAGGACATGGCAAATAGTTATATAACCAGCAGTTATGTACAACAAAAAGACAATATAACTAGATATCACAATTATGTACAACAAAAAGACAATATAACTAGATATCACAACAAATTACGAAGGTTAACCTTTTCAGGGTCATGTAAAGCTATCCAAATGTTTGTTGCTATATCAACATTCTGAGGAAGGGAGCATTTGGAAACAGCTGGAATGCACTTTACTGCGTTTAAGCAGGCCATTCTGACATGAACGTCTTTTGAATATACTCCGTAGAGTGCCTGTAAACAAAAAAAAATGAAATATAACTCACTAGAAATGGAAATTTTGCTCACATCACGTAGTTAAAAGAAATACATTTGCGACATCATCTGCTTGCAATCCAAGACACAATTCATTAAGTGCAGGTCCAACTGATGCTTGATATGCGGGAACAACACCTAGCAGATGATAAAGAACCTGAAAAAAAATAGTTTAGATGCCATATTTAAGAAATAGAAGCTGGTTTGTAACATCAGCTCTCACAAACAAAAAAAACGGTAAGAAATGAGCACATGTAATAGACACTAAAACTCAATGGATGTACAGTGTATAATTGACAGGGTTCAAGTCACCAAACTGATATCATCCGGAGTCTTGGAAGTGGCAGCATCGGATCTAGATGCATGCACAGAATATGAAGCACATCATCATGAAGTTTTGTCCGCTTTGATGACAGTAAAATTCGCTCCAGTATCTGGCAAGACAAAATCACAGCTCGTTCTAGTGAAAGTAACTACCAAGTTAGAATAATGTAAACAAAAATGGTAAGAAACACACCGGGAAAATAAATGTGAAGGTATCTACAGGAAGTGGTCCGGATTTACAAGATATGGATAACCCGTTTATAATCCTCTCAAAAAGACCCTCATCTGTTTTCCCAGCCTTGTCAACTGATGGACGAAAATCAGATGAAGTATCGACTTCATCAATCGCGATCAACCGCAGAGCAGTTGAAATTTCTAGAGCCCAATTACGCAGTGGCTGAACTGTACACCTTGCAAGCTTCATCAAGTTTTCAAAAGCTGTAGCACTTACGATAGGTGATCGCAGCAATGGATCCAAAAAGGTAGCCTGGTAAAGAGATATGGTGAGTGTAAGAGGTTAACAATTGTTGCTGAAATATATTCATTGACTCTATAGCATATAGATAAGTCAAACTGTTACGGAACTGAGTAAGAAAGCTTTTACATACCAAAAACGGTAACTGGCTGTGACAAAACACAGGATTAGCAAGACCCATCTCCCCAAGAGCATGGAGTACCAACGAAAGACTTTTTTGTATCCTGTGAACATTTTCCCGTGTTGAGGCCTCCTCTTTGAGCATCAGTTCCCGTGCTTCTTCCTTTGCAGTTTTTCCTTTGTCTGAAATTATTAATTGGCTGAAGAAAATATATATGCAGGGGCATAATAATCAAAACTATAGAGGGCTTCGATAGATTTATACCAACTTTCTTGGTCAACTTTGAAGTGTCCCTTCTGCCTGAATTTGCAGCGTCTCTACTAGCCAATCCTTTCTTTAGAGAATGATTAGAACTCTACATGAGCCGCCAAGAAGGATATGTTATTAGATCCCAAATGCTAAAAGGGGGAATCAAGTATCAAGTATAAAACATCTAAAAATAGAATAAACCCATTTAATTACCGGCTCCTGCTTTGTGTACTTGGCACCAATCGTCTCAGCAACATATATACCTTGCTCACTTAAAAGCATCCCCTCAGGTGTATGGAATATCTGAATAACAACATGAGAAAATAAGAGTAACAACTACCCATGTATGAAACGTTACAGTGAAATGTTAGAGCTCAGTAAAAGTGAGGAGATTTACATTGATGTCGGTCACTGAGAGCATATCATGAGAGAGTCGATCTGGAAGTTCTTGCAGATGCTAGAAAAATAAAACATAAGACCTCAGGAAAATTAAACAGGACAACCTCTTTGATTAGTAAACAAAGTTTCTTAAAATAAATATACCATCTTAAACACTGTAAATGTATCCTCTGGCGCCAGAGACATTAATGTGGACAAGGAAGATACTGCCGCTTGCTGCTCGGGAATTTTAGGACTCATTAAACCCATCGGTCCAAGTAGACTCTGAAACAATCATTCAAATCAACAGTTAATTAGTAATGCCAAGAAAA
>NC_025689.1:20775391-20777542 GCF_000633955.1 Camelina sativa
AAAAAAAAAAAAAAAAAAATCACAGGTTTTGGTGACATAGGTGTCATTGTTCGTGAGATTACCTTGCAAACACTTCCTCCATTGGTAGACAAAAAAGTAGCAACATCAAAACCACAAGTTTTGAGACACTTTTGTAATCTCTGAGTATATCAGAAAATGAAAATCAATGTTAAAAAATGCAAATAAGAGATACGTAGAATTAACCATGTAAAGAAACCAATGTCAAGATTACCTTCCAAACAGCGTCTCTTTTTGCAGTCCCAACTATGCTTGGATGGTGCGAGCAAAATATGCCACGAACAATCCATGAGCTTGGAGGTCCAGTAACTGCTGCCGATGATATGACAATCAAAGCCTTCACTAACACCTCTACAGAAGGAACGAAAGGAGCTTGATGATCCGCAGGATTTTCTGCGTCACTACAGAGGTGTCAAGTTAGTGCCTAGAACGAACAAGTTGCTATTGACATTGAGGTCCAAACCTTTCAAAACGTTAAATTAATCGAACCGAATAAAAAGCCAAGATCAGAGAAATAATAGGAGATAAATCAGAGCGCACCAAACACAGAACATGAAAGAATTTAAGGTACAAAAAGAGCTTATCATTTGTACCTGGTTCTAGGAGAAAAGATTTGGTCCCCAGTTATGGAAAGAAAGTCCGAGAACTCGTCTAAAAGAGTAGTGGCTAGCTGTGAACTTGCGAGAAAGATCTTTGTAACAGAATTGTAAGCTGTTTTACGAACATTCCAGTTTGGATGGCAGAGTAGAAATAGAAGCAACTGCATAGAAAAGAGATGATACATAAGTCCAGAACAGGTAGAAACGGGTCAGAAAACATGAACTCACTAACTACCTTTGATAGTGATTTCAGTGAAAATGCTTCCAAAACCCTGAATTCAGGTAGATAGTCAAACTTCCAGAAACTGTTCAACCAATGAATCTCACACATTAGACAGGAGTATTACCTGGAGGAATGTTCCACGAGGAGAACCTCAAGAAGCTCAACACATACTACACAATCTTCACTCGAAAGTTTTGAGGCCTTTCATTTGTGACATGCAAAGATAAGAGAGAAACGAAGAAAATGGCAGCAAAGTAAAAAGTAAGTACCCTGCCATAGCAAGAGCAGATCATAGAATAAGTACCAAACGAAACCTTTAGAAAATATTACCAAACTAATTTGCACAAGTGAAGGCTCATTTAGAGATACCAAAGTCCATAATTTCTCCTTCACCATAGTATCCTCTGGAGTTCACAAAGAAGAAACACAACATTAAGGAGAAAGTAATGCAGGACCTTATGGTTAAACTGCATAAGAGGAGTGTGACACGTAAGTTGCTGGTTTGAACCTGCTTTGATGTCACAGGCAGCAATTTTGGAAACGGTCAATAGAGCATATATCCCATCTAGACGTTGTACTGCCTTTGTAAATCCTGTCTTTACAAGTTGAATTAAAGGGGATAGCAAGGCTGATATCTGTAGGATAAATTCGGTAGCATATTTAGTTAATGAGAGGGTTTATACAATATAAGCCAGAAAAGTTGTTTGCAAGGATACCTGTGATATAGTATCAGGATTTCTGCATATGATTCGTAGACAGCGGAGATGCCCCCTCCTTAGAGTTTCTTTCTCCTTGAGGCCGGTAGCAATAAAAGAAACTAAGTTTGGTTGGATAGCATCAGAAGATCGTGATGCCCAGGAAGCAACGGCAGACAAGATTGAAAGTTTTACGTCTTCATTTCCTATAAGATCAAAAAAAAAAAGTAATCAGTAAGCAGACGACATAAGGTAAAGAGTTGAAAGATAACTGCCAAGGATGATAATTGAAGTAGGGAAAAAACAAATGTGGAAATTACGGAAATGAGGACATTCTCCAACTGTATTGTTAACTTTTGGTGCACACAACGGGATATGAACAACAACTAATACTTTACCTTCATCCTTGTAGCAGGCTATGAGAAAGCTGCATACTGTCGTCGACAAACAACCAATATACTTTCCTTCAGGAGCACTTGCAAGTTCTTGCACTGCATTCAGCATTCCAATTCTTTGATGTGGAGATTGAAGTCTTCCTTCAGAACCTTAAGACAAAAGTCCACAGTAAATCATATAATATCAATCAGGAAAATAACTCAACCACAACCCAGCCTAT
>NC_025689.1:20779261-20792698 GCF_000633955.1 Camelina sativa
TGGTTTGAACCTGCTTTGATGTCACAGGCAGCAATTTTGGAAACGGTCAATAGAGCATATATCCCATCTAGACGTTGTACTGCCTTTGTAAATCCTGTCTTTACAAGTTGAATTAAAGGGGATAGCAAGGCTGATATCTGTAGGATAAATTCGGTAGCATATTTAGTTAATGAGAGGGTTTATACAATATAAGCCAGAAAAGTTGTTTGCAAGGATACCTGTGATATAGTATCAGGATTTCTGCATATGATTCGTAGACAGCGGAGATGCCCCCTCCTTAGAGTTTCTTTCTCCTTGAGGCCGGTAGCAATAAAAGAAACTAAGTTTGGTTGGATAGCATCAGAAGATCGTGATGCCCAGGAAGCAACGGCAGACAAGATTGAAAGTTTTACGTCTTCATTTCCTATAAGATCAAAAAAAAAAAGTAATCAGTAAGCAGACGACATAAGGTAAAGAGTTGAAAGATAACTGCCAAGGATGATAATTGAAGTAGGGAAAAAACAAATGTGGAAATTACGGAAATGAGGACATTCTCCAACTGTATTGTTAACTTTTGGTGCACACAACGGGATATGAACAACAACTAATACTTTACCTTCATCCTTGTAGCAGGCTATGAGAAAGCTGCATACTGTCGTCGACAAACAACCAATATACTTTCCTTCAGGAGCACTTGCAAGTTCTTGCACTGCATTCAGCATTCCAATTCTTTGATGTGGAGATTGAAGTCTTCCTTCAGAACCTTAAGACAAAAGTCCACAGTAAATCATATAATATCAATCAGGAAAATAACTCAACCACAACCCAGCCTATTTGCTGTCTATAAACAGAGACGTATCAGACTCATATATATCTAAATGAGGTATTATTAATTAAATAACCTGTAAGAGTGATGTAATTAAAAAAAGTGATCAAAAAGGCAGAAAGACCAACCTCCAATTATGGCTTTAACTGAAGCAAACATTGCTTCTATAGTATCAGGATTACTTGATTTTTCACTTAAGCACCTAACCATTGACAAAGCTCCAAGACGCCTGTCTTCATCCACATGTCGAGCTTGTGGTAATATAACTGGTAGCAGTTCCAGGGCATACTTACTTAAATCAATGTTAACATTAGCTAATAGAAAGCCAACAGATTCCAAGACAATTTCTGGATTGCGCTTCAACATTTTAACAGCTGCTGGAAGGATGACAGTTTGAAATTCCTCATGCGACAACCGTTGAAGAAGAGGTTGGAAGCATTTACTAAGATTTTGTTTCTGCTTTTCTCTGGCATTCAGGACATCTTTAACATAGATATCAATAAATATGGCCTGCAGACGAGAAACAAACAGATTGATAATTAAACAAGAAATAATAGAATTAAGAAGGGAAAGGAAAACATTTGCAAATCTAGTTTTGTTTAAGAAGCAGAGAATAATGAGTGCAGTGAATTAAAATATACCTTAGACTGTTCAAATAGAGCAGGAGACGAACAAGAGAACTCTAGTAGTAGTCCTAATAACTCAGGGGCATCCTTACATGGAATCCGGGAACCTTTAACTTCATCCATATATAAATTGTAGATAGCTTGTGACTACAAAAGAACAACCGAATTCTAAATCGATATAGTTTATACAATTGAATATTTCAAAAAAAAAATGTACAGCGTGAAGCCAGCCAGACCTGAGAGAACAAATGAAACATAAATCTTTTACAAGCCCTCTGCATGCGGAAAGAGCTCTCCATAATAGTACGAAGTATGGAAGCCTGTGTTGATGCTACTCTAACAAATGCATTCTTCGAAACTGTAGCGAACTGGCTATTTTCCAGAAGAAGACATGACCAAGTTAGTAGTCTGTAACAGACGGTATCAAAACAACATTTCAACTGCTTTTCCATAACTTGTACAAGCATGGCCGCAAAAGTTTTCATGAAAGTAACATTTCCGAGGCCCTTAACAATCAAATCATCCACAGCTTTCCGTGAGCTGCGGTCATCATATATAGCCAATGTTTGAAATATTATGTCAACCAGAACGGGTGCAATCTCAGACGTCATATCTGCAAATAAATCATTTAGATAACCTGAAATTAGAATGCTGTGCAGACTAAAATTCCCAGCGAAGAGGAAAATCTATCACAGCATGTTAACACCAATCAGTATGCCATGTGCAGGAATCACAAAATATGAAATTTACAATCTCCTGCAATGGTCCATCTGCCTAGACTATTTCGAAGAACAAATCCAGTTCAATGATGATAAAGATTCGATCTTTACACTTCAACTAACTAGGATTTATTAACTTCAGTTCACAATCAATTCTACCATAAGTCAAATATTAGCATCAAGCTGTTAAACAAAGAGAAATAATCCTAAGCGGAACAAACATTTACAACAGTCGAACTATTAAACCCATATTGAATGTTTACCGGAATTCTGAAGAATCTCCGGGATATCATGGCGGAAGATCCGGAGTCTGATTAAAGTGGAGCTTGTACAGACAGAACCAGAGATGGCGAGAAGAGACTCCGACGGAGAAGCCATTTCTTTCCACGGAGATTGAGCGGAGCCAGGTTTGGTAGGTCAGAACAATCGTAAAAGGCAAAACGGTGAAGCGTTTTCTCCTTCTCTGTGGCTGGCTACTAGGGTTTAGGCTAAGCCTGTTGGTTTGCAGAAGATGAAGAGTCAAAGTTAATGATACTGAACTTAGCTTTTGGGCTTCGATTTAAGTTTGGTTATGTGATTCGGGCTTTTAAGTTCATCGATTCACTTTTTTTTTTTTCTCAAGTCCATGATATCACTTCTTTTTTTTTTTTTTTTCAATTCCATTAATTCACTACACCTACCCTCCTTTTTTGTCTTACCTAGCTAATGTACTTATTTTCACGGTAAATTTCAGATGAGAAAAATAATTAAAAGCGAAAAACGTCGTCATTAGAATAGGACTATATTAACTTATAACTAGGTAGTAACTAACTTGTGCTACTGCACAGACAAAATACTTTTTATAGAAAATTTAAATTTGTAAAAGTAAATTAGAATTTTATTATTTTAAATATATAAATTAAGTATTTGTACAATATTGGTATTAAATCTAAATATCAGATTTCGGTTTGGTTTTAGTTTGGATTATTGTGCGTATATAATTTAGACGTATCTACTTTACAATGGGAAATACGTCTCTTCATGTCCCATCTGTATCGTCTCATCCCGTCTTGTTCCATGTAACATCCTATTCTGTCTTTTAAATGATTACTCGTTAGACGATTTTTATTAATAGAGATTGGGTAAAAAATTTAGACAGGATACCTGAATTCCCCGTTAAATACTTGATTTTATTTAGTTAGTTGAAATTATTCAAAAAAACTATTTCATTCTTTTCAAAAAAATCCAAAATTTTCAAAGTAATTAATACATATCGCATAGTCAACCTTTTAAATATATATATCTATACTATTAAAAGGGAAGCATTCTTTACTATGTAGGCTTAAAGTTGGAAATTACTATGAAATGTTATTACAAATAGAACAAAAAAACAAATGAACGGGTAGATTTGTATTAAAAAAATATATTGAAAAAGACGCGGACTCTATGTAATCCGATCCAAAAATTTGTGGGTTGGGACGCATTTAATACACTACGATCTCCGTCTTTTCTATTATGTTCGATCAAACAATTATATTACATAGGATTCAACAGGTGTTGGGCTAATCTATACAAATCGGCCCAATGGTATATTACGTGTCCAATATATTGGACCTTTATTTTCTGTACTATTTCATGATTCTTTAAGTCATTAGTTAATTCATCAGTTCATAAATCACGAGAATTATGAAAACGTATATTATGTGATTACGCAAAGTATCCAAACAGGTATTGATTAACTGAAAGTTAGCCTAATCATTCCTACAAATTAATTAGGAATGACAATTAAATTAAACTACTCTCCCAAATACCACATATCAAAGATCTGTTAAACAAACAAATTCCCCTCAACGTAATTAGTGCGCATGAATTTATATGTGAAGTTTTCAAATTAAGAATTGATTATAAAGATGATTTGAAACCGGAACTTATGCATTCTTAATTGCAATTCATGTGTGTACTATTCCTCAATCTACTCCGAAATTGTCTAATTTTGGAGGTTTAAAAACGTTAACAAAATATTAGACATGACAAAAGTTTGGCTATTTAAGAAATCTTCCTTAAACGATAACATCAGATCTTTACTATTAGTGTATAATCTTAATTTCATGGCCTACGACTATAAAAGCCATAGAACGTGTGATGTAATTGTCACTCAAACCAAAAATAGAAAACTATATACTATTGTAATCCTTCCACAAAAACAAATGGCTGGAAACAATGTTTTCACAAATCTTGCTACCATTAAGCCCTTCAAGACGACTTGGAAGATACAAGTCAAGATTGTGCATTCTTGGAGGCAGTATACGTCTTTCTCTAGAGAAACCTTGGAGGTCATACTCGCTGATATTGATCTGAGTATATTACAAGAAAACTACACATTCTATTTCTTTATGTTTAGAAAACATTTTATAACTTTTTTTTTGTTTTCTTAATTAGGGAACTCTGATTCATGTAACTGTTAAAAAAAACCAGGTGAACAAGTTTTTTCGGATGATAGTTGTTGGAGAATGGAGAATCATTGAGAATTTTCAGCTGACTAAGTCTACGGGAAAGTACAGGGCAACGAATCATGCACTTAAGATGTCCTTAACAAACAGCACAATCATTAGCCGTTCTCCTACACTATCAGATGGTTGGTATTTCGATTTCAAGAGCTTTGATGAGATTACTATTGAAGGAGAGCTTAGTGACAACATCTTGATCGGTATGTATTTTGTAAACTCATTTGAACATTTAACAAATTAACAGGTCGTTAACATTGGTGCTATGATAACTCATGTCGTCAATAGGAAAATATCCGATACACATATGCAAAATTTGCAATTAAAAATATGAAGAGCTTAGACAAAAAATGCAAAGTATCAGATGGTGGTTGAGCGAGTTTGTGATTCAGACCAAGGATTTACCTATACACATATACAAAATTTGCAATTAAAAATATGAAGAGCTTAGACAAAAAAAATCTTTAATGAATATCGTAACATAGTCTTATCTATAGGCATCTTCTTCTTCGCCAGTGTCGGTTATAATTGGATCTTCAGAACAAAGAAATGAAGTCAGACAGTGTATTTAAAAAGGGAGTTGTAAACAAAACATGTAAGAACAATCAGATACAGGATCTAATCTATTAAACAAATTTAACGGAAATAATACTATTTACAATCGTATTGGATCAAATAACTACAATTTTTTTTCTAGGCAAACATGACAACAAATTTCTGGACATCCGAAAAAATTGTCAACAAATCAAACAAAGTTTCTGAAAAAAAAAATCAGTATGAACATGAAAGTATCCACATATAAACAAAGAATATTACCCAATATGTTCGATAAATTAATGAAAACTGAATTAGAAAATTCCAATCTTACCATATAATGATACAAATTAATGTTTGTTGTTCACATACAAATCTCTGCTTACCAAATCGATATTGGTTCCGATATTTGCTTTAACTAGGAGATGGGTTCGATGCTAAACACGATTGATAGAAAGATTTGAGTACGAAAAGAGCAATAGCTATCAGTCGGTTTTTTCTATAAAAATTATACCTGTTCATCTTCTCTATTTTTTTGTAATTACTTAACTTCCCACAGGTTTATCGTGGGCCATTTAATTCTAAATCGAGGCCCATTTGTGCATTGTACGTCACTTTTTATGTGAAATAACAAAAAAAAAAGGTAATGTAAAATATGGGCCTAAAGTTTATTAAAACTGATCCATAAAATCTCATCATAATGGGATTGGGTAAACAAAACTAAACCCAAGAATCCAAACAATAAATCAGACTAATACACAACAACTTATTAACCACTGAGACTCTTAATATCTTCTAAGTACTATATCGGCATAAAACATGTTCCTGTATCGTATCCATTTTGAGAATTTGTTAGAAATGCTCTTTTGAAATACCCTTTTCAAAAATACCTCTTTTTGAACATTTTTATTGTTGCCCTCTTTTATACAGTTACAATATGTTAAATTAATTTTAAAAAAAATTAGGTTTGGATTCTCTATTTTACATTTAGGGTATAGTTTTTAGGAGGTGGGTTTAGTATTTGGGGTTTAGAGTTTAAAATTTAGTCATTTTATATATTGAAAACGGGTATTTTTAAAAATAGACATCATTAAATGGTATTTTTTAAAAGTGGCATAGAAAAAGAGGTGTTTCTGAAAATTTCCCATGCATTTATATTTGAAAGTTGAAATTAATTGTAATTATCCAAATTTTATGATCTCATATTGTTTTTTGATTTGAAATAGTTTAGATAATCATTTTTATTGTTTGAATTACCCGGTCCAGTTTGTTACACATTCTTTTCTATAATATTATATTTTCTTTTATATAATAACACCATTTACATGTTATTAAAAAAAATGTATCCTAAAATTTTCAAATAATTATTCCAAAGTAGAGATTTTGTTCTATATATATATATATATAAATGCTATAAGATAGGGCAATAATTCATGTACTTTTACTATTGCATAAAATGATTTCCCTAATAATCATAATTACTTAGGTAGCAAATATTCCTTACTTTTTTTTTAGATTATCCAAAAAAAAACTATTTAATTATTTTCAAAAATATCCAAAATTTTCAAAGTACTCATTCCAAAGTAACTGATTACATGTCGCAATAAAATGGAACAATATTTGCTGTAAAGAAACTTAATTATAATATTAGTTAAGATTAATTTGTCTTTTACTTTCACTTAATTATCATAAGTGATGTTCAGTGTTTGGAGGGCAGTGAAATAAAATAAATGCTAAAAATAGTTGTTTGTTTCTTAATGTCCACAACTCAACATCATCCTTCTATACCTCAATATGTTTTTTAATTTGCTTGTGTGGTTGGGAGAGAGAGGAATGATAACGTAAAAGAAGGAAAACACGAAAACAACACAAAAGGATTTGGTTGTTTTGCTTTTAGAATGCTAAATGACAGATACATACGAGTAAGAAGGCGTGACTCCCTCTCCTCCCCTCCCACTTTTCATTTCCATTTATAAATTTAATTCTCAACTCAATCCAAATCTCACCATCTTAACGTTTTGAACAATGGAGAGTGCATCTACAAGCCATAAACGCAAGAAAATTGATGAGCATACAAAGAAGAACAAGAAGAGACAACACGCAAGAGACAAAAATGTAGAAAACAAGATGGAAGAGAAAAGAAGTGGGAGTGAGGATAATTTTGGAGTTTTCGAGTTCCCGTGGATGAAGGAGAGTATGATCTCAAACTCACTTGATTGGAGTCTACCAGAATCTCTTTTTCCTGTCTTAGATGATGGCAATGAGATGTTTGAAGAGATTAATGATGTGAGATGGCCAGTTAAACGGGTTAGTAATTATAGGTTGGAGTTTGAGGCCTTTGAATGCCTATGGACTTCTATTTCGGATTAGATTGACATCTTTTTTAGCCATGTACTTATAAAAATTGCATTAAGAATCTAGGACCAAACGAGGAAAGTTTTTCCATTTTTGTTTTATATTAAAAATAATGTATTTGTTGAGATGTAAAAGATTTTACATGTGTTATAAGGATCGGTAATATATAGAATCTTATGTTACCATATGGATACATGTATGTGATCTTCGTCCTTGCATGCTTCTTTCCTTTCTCTACTCTTCCTATTCCAACATATCCTCTCTTTGTATACCTTATGCTGAAGATAATAGGGTAAATACTATGAGATTAATGTAACCTAGACGTTTAATAAACTGAAGAAATAAATTCTTGACTATGATTTTGTTGTACTAAGTCACATACAAATTCATTATCACTTTATTCGAAGGATGGGAAAACTTAAAAATATATGACAAGGGCTTTACTTGTCGAATCTCGTTTGATTGTCTTCTGAATTTGGGGTTATACGATAAATTGGAAATCCTGATAGAGTAATTAGTTTGTAGAATGTAGCTTTTTACGGAAACAGATACACCGCAATATTGGATAGTACTTTTGTAAGAGGATAGACACTCCGCAATATCGGATAGTAGTTTTGTAAGAAGATAAACACACTGCAATATCCGATAGTAGTATTGTAAGAGGATGAGTTTTTTTTTTTTGGTTTGTCGTCAAAAGAGGAGAAGTTGCTTGTCAAATTTTGGTGTGAGATATTTCAATGGTTAAGAACCATTGTATTTATAGTGAGATTAGGTATATTTAGGTTATCATTTAGAAGTTAATATTTGATATATCAAATCTCAGAAAACTATATTTTGTTTCTTGTTTTGTTATAACTAAAATATGAATATTCCATGTGTAAGATTATCCCAAAAGATTGTTTTAGATTTGCAGTTAAAAGCAATATCGACAATCAAGCAAATTTTGTAATATTTGGAAATCAAAATATATGATTTTAATTAAAACCATTGAAAAAATATGTGGCCAAGATTTATTTTGAGAATCAACGGATAATGTTTGATGAGAAAATCAGATCAAATAATCAAGTGCTAACCCGCGCGAGATCCGACTTAATTTGAATGGTTAGAGAATTTCAATGCCATGATATATTAATGTATTAATAATAATTGATTACTAACAATTTAATTTAAAAACTACTAAGCCAAAGTCATGGTCCAAAAGTTGGTCTATGAGTACTCCTGCTTTAATAGTATAGATATTATAGCAGGGTTTTTTTCTCATATGAGAGCATCCGCGTCACCACAAAAATTTAACAAAATCATTGGGCTTTATATATTGTTTTGAAGGCCACATTCATTTACATGACTGATTAAATATAAGCCCAAATATAATTAATATAAGCCTATATAAAAAAACAGAAAAAGTTAAACCTCCTCTCACCTCCCGTTTGTTTTTGACTCTTTGTTCATCGACCGTTGTCAGGATTCACAAATGAGAACATCAACAGTCCTCAAATGTTGAAAGTTAAGATCACTAAAATTAAGGTTAAAGTCGAATGTGACCATTTACATACGAGACATAAATACTACATAAAAAACCATATTTACTACATAACGTGATGGAGAAAGTTTTTATGTCTTTTGTGTTTCTAAAATAAAATTTACATCTTTTATGTTTCACATTGTTATCTACATCATTATGCCATTAAATAAATATTATTCATAATATTTTATTTGAATTTATTTATTATGCATTATGTGCGGGTTGGTACCTAGTCATAATTTAATTTATATGTTTTGATATGAAATTATGTGCATAAGCATTAATATATTTCCAATGATATTAAGAATTTATTTATATATATAAAAAAATAATCTTATGATTAAAGATTTTCATTCCGCCTTTTGATTCGATTTCAGTTGAAATTATTTAGTGTTTTTTTGGATCTTTGGTTGATAAATAAAGTTATCTAAAATTAAATCTAAATGATAGATGATAGATGTCTCTAAACAAATAACTATTAGAATGAAAGTGTGATCCAATTTCAATTTTTTTTTTTTTGTCGTGCTCAAATTTTTAGTTTTTATATATTAAAGCTACTTGTTAATAGTATGTGGTAATAGAACTCGGACCAAGCAACGCTTGTTTGTCTTGTGGCAAGTAAGAAAAAAAGGAAAGAAAAAGAAATCACACACACTTTCAGAGCATTTCATTTGACCACACTACCATAGCAGTAGATCTTGGTTTACGGTTGTAGCGGCGGCAGCAATCACAGATGCAATTATCGCAAGTGACCATATATATATATATATATATATATATATATATATATATATGTTTCTACAGAATTGTTCAAACAAAAAGATTTTGAATGAATAAACAAACTCTAATCTCTCTTTCTTTAATTTACCTTCTCTGTTAGGTTTTAAGGCATGTTACATGTATTAGACATTGGAACTTAAAAACAGTCAAGAGTCGATCTTTTATGCATTACATAGATCCAAGACAGGATCTAACACTTTATAACCCATTAAAGAAGGATACAATAGCTAAGATCGAAAGAACAATGCCGTTATTACCACGGTAATTAACCCAGTGACAAAAAAGCTAATTCTCAAAACATAGATAAATAACTATAATTACCTAATTAATAACTAAGATAACCTTGAGTTTTAATAGCCACCCCACATCCACATCCACCTCCACGTCCACCTCCTCCTCCCCGTCCACCACATCCACCACCACCGCCACAGTGACTGCCACCACAATCGCTGTCACCGCCGCCACTGCCACCACAACCACCACCGAAAGCTGATGAAGAAGCCCTAGTCATAACTATGATCCCTCCATCATCTCTTTTACCCCGAACCCTCTCCAATCAGTTAGGCGCATGGTAGGGCGAGCTACCATCACACAGTGTATGGTTTAAGCGGAGCAAGAGATTTCTTCACAATGGTGTCGCTTTTACCCCGCAAGCCATCTTCATGAGAAAAACAAATCAGCGTCAAATCTGCCTTACCTTGATGAAAAACTTACATTATATATTTAAGTTACCTGGAGAAAAATGTTTGAGCAAAAGAAACTCATCTGAAAAGACATATGACGAAGAAGCTGATCAGACCAAACTAAGGGAAAGAAATAAAAAGGATTGGTTATGTCAAAGCTTAGACGCAATACCATCCACAAAAATTTTAGTAAGCTCCTTACGCAGAATCTTGCCAGCAGGATCTTTAGAAAGCGAGTCGTCTTATTTTTTTTGGTACGGAGCAACCTACACAATACAAAAATTACATAAGTGAACCAAAACATCAACTCTATTAACATGTATTGGAAACTGTGAACCTCAAAGTCAGTGTCTACCTTGCATAAGAGAGATGATGATCCATAATACTATGGCACAAACCATGGGTTAACAGTTCCCTCTGGTTCTAATAGTGAATGTAAACGGATTGAAAAGCCAAACCATTACAGAATATGTACATATCTTCTCAGGCACCTTATGTTCTTTCAATATAGTAAGGATAGCCTACCAACAAATATGAAACATGAAAATAAAATTCAAAATGACCAAAGAACAAATCATCAAACAAATCAATGGAACTAAAAAGGTTGAATTTTCTACAAATTGTTCTTCTGTTATTACATAATAGACAAAAGAATGATGATATAACTCTAAGAAATTCGCATACTAGAAGCTGAGAAAAGACCTTTCCAAATGTCCAATGAAGGGCGAGCAAAGGCGAATATCGGTATGTGGCTCTCTTGTAAGGAGATTCACCAGATGCCATCAACGAAGCAGCATTAAAAAAACAATGTAATCAACATCAATGTAACGAACCTCCATGTGAGCATCTTGCCATTCTCCATAGACAATCAAAAAGACTTGTAAAAACATGGAGAATACCAGCTGATAACTCTCTAATTTACATGTTTTAAGCATCCTTTTTTGTCCATATTTTGCATTGTTTATATCCTAACCTTAGCATTTTTAGGTCATTAACTGTAGGAATTCGCATTTAGGGTGTTGCATTCTTGCATTTGCATATTTTGGATGAAAACAAGTGCTTTAGAGCCTAAAATGGGGAGAAACAAGGTCAAATCCGAGCATGTACTCGAAGGAGCTATTGAGCAGGAAGAACAGTCCAAACCTCAACCCGATCGAGGAGGATCCAAGAGAAGGAAGAACAACCCGAAGACCTACCCGAGGAGTAACCCGACCTCATCCTCGTGCACCCCATCGAGCAGACCCTTGGGCAGGACTGGGAAGCTAGGTTAAAGGGGTTTCCATATATAAACCCCCTCTTCTTCCTCTCGCCCTAGCACACCGCAGACACTCAATCCAGAGAGCGAGGACTTCTGAGAGAGATCTTGAGCAACTCAAACTCTTTTNCTTGTAAGGAGATTCACCAGATGCCATCAACGAAGCAGCATTAAAAAAACAATGTAATCAACATCAATGTAACGAACCTCCATGTGAGCATCTTGCCATTCTCCATAGACAATCAAAAAGACTTGTAAAAACATGGAGAATACCAGCTGATAACTCTCTAATTTACATGTTTTAAGCATCCTTTTTTGTCCATATTTTGCATTGTTTATACCCTTACCTTAGCATTTTTAGGTCATTAACTGTAGGAATTCGCATTTAGGGTGTTGCATTCTTGCATTTGCATATTTTGGATGAAAACAAGTGCTTTAGAGCCTAAAATGGGGAGAAACAAGGTCAAATCCGAGCATGTACTCGAAGGAGCTATTGAGCAGGAAGAACAGTCCAAACCTCAACCCGATCGAGGAGGATCCAAGAGAAGGAAGAACAACCCGAAGACCTACCCGAGGAGTAACCCGACCTCATCCTCGTGCACCCCATCGAGCAGACCCTTGGGCAGGACTGGGAAGCTAGGTTAAAGGGGTTTCCATATATAAACCCCCTCTTCTTCCTCTCGCCCTAGCACACCGCAGACACTCAATCCAGAGAGCGAGGACTTCTGAGAGAGATCTTGAGCAACTCAAACTCTTTTTCTACTTTGTTAGGATTTATTTTACATCTTTTTGCTATCTTTTTAGATTTCTACTCTGCACTCTTCACTTTTATTCTATTTTTTAATACAATGCAATTTTCGTTTATCTATGCTTTTATGTTTTCTGCAATGAAATCTGAGTAGTGAAACAAAGTTTCTAGGGATGAGATAGACAATTAGGTGTTCTTGATCGGTTAGGATGTCTTAGCTTGGTTGTTTATGTTTTATAAATTTCTTTCTAGATTGGTGTTCTTAATGCTATCAACAGACCGAGAGGTTGAGATTAGATCTAGGGTGTTTTACTATCGAGAGATGTAGATGAAATGCTTGAATCAATCAATGCTAGAGATTTACTCACTTAGCCTAAGAGATTAGATGTGTAAGGAGTTTATTGACAATAATGAATCGGTTTTTATTGTCTGTTTGGTCATGTTTCTCCAACGAGATTTGGGTAGGGGAGTGATTGATGTAGTACTTTTCTCAATTAAATTATCGAACCTCAGTTTGCAATGATCAACACACCATGAATACACATGAATGCTTAATCTAAGCTAATAAGAAAGGGGTTTCTTTTAAGTATCAACTAGCTATAAGCAACTTTAAATAAAGCAAACAAACAAACTAAAAGCAAGCAAACACACAACTAAGAACAATTTTAAAATCAAGATAAAACAAGTGAACCTTGGGCAAGGTAATTGACTTGGGAGATAACTAACCAATCATAGATGTCTAAGCAACAATCAAGAACAATCCTATGGCTAAGAACACTTATGCAAATCAATCCATTTCCATGATAGAGATTCTATGCTAATCAAGTGATAATCAACAATTTCCAAAGGTAATCACAAGGCAAGCATGTATTAATATCAAGTCTAAATACCACTAAGCACCCTAATCATCAATTTCCATTGGCTAGG
>NC_025689.1:20793505-20840139 GCF_000633955.1 Camelina sativa
TTTTTTGTCCATATTTTGCATTGTTTATATCCTAACCTTAGCATTTTTAGGTCATTAACTGTAGGAATTCGCATTTAGGGTGTTGCATTCTTGCATTTGCATATTTTGGATGAAAACAAGTGCTTTAGAGCCTAAAATGGGGAGAAACAAGGTCAAATCCGAGCATGTACTCGAAGGAGCTATTGAGCAGGAAGAACAGTCCAAACCTCAACCCGATCGAGGAGGATCCAAGAGAAGGAAGAACAACCCGAAGACCTACCCGAGGAGTAACCCGACCTCATCCTCGTGCACCCCATCGAGCAGACCCTTGGGCAGGACTGGGAAGCTAGGTTAAAGGGGTTTCCATATATAAACCCCCTCTTCTTCCTCTCGCCCTAGCACACCGCAGACACTCAATCCAGAGAGCGAGGACTTCTGAGAGAGATCTTGAGCAACTCAAACTCTTTTTCTACTTTGTTAGGATTTATTTTACATCTTTTTGCTATCTTTTTAGATTTCTACTCTGCACTCTTCACTTTTATTCTATTTTTTAATACAATGCAATTTTCGTTTATCTATGCTTTTATGTTTTCTGCAATGAAATCTGAGTAGTGAAACAAAGTTTCTAGGGATGAGATAGACAATTAGGTGTTCTTGATCGGTTAGGATGTCTTAGCTTGGTTGTTTATGTTTTATAAATTTCTTTCTAGATTGGTGTTCTTAATGCTATCAACAGACCGAGAGGTTGAGATTAGATCTAGGGTGTTTTACTATCGAGAGATGTAGATGAAATGCTTGAATCAATCAATGCTAGAGATTTACTCACTTAGCCTAAGAGATTAGATGTGTAAGGAGTTTATTGACAATAATGAATCGGTTTTTATTGTCTGTTTGGTCATGTTTCTCCAACGAGATTTGGGTAGGGGAGTGATTGATGTAGTACTTTTCTCAATTAAATTATCGAACCTCAGTTTGCAATGATCAACACACCATGAATACACATGAATGCTTAATCTAAGCTAATAAGAAAGGGGTTTCTTTTAAGTATCAACTAGCTATAAGCAACTTTAAATAAAGCAAACAAACAAACTAAAAGCAAGCAAACACACAACTAAGAACAATTTTAAAATCAAGATAAAACAAGTGAACCTTGGGCAAGGTAATTGACTTGGGAGATAGCTAATCAATCCTAGATGTCTAAGCAACAATCAAGAACAATCCTATGGCTAAGAACACTTATGCAAATCAATCCATTTCCATGATAGAGATTCTATGCTAATCAAGTGATAATCAACAATTTCCAAAGGTAATCACAAGGCAAGCATGTATTAATATCAAGTCTAAATACCACTAAGCACCCTAATCATCAATTTCAATTGGCTAGGAATGCAAAGCTCTTGAAAAGTTTGGTTCAGGAATTTCATCAAACACCTTATGGGCATGGAAATCCTAATGTCTAGATTAAAGCTTGATCAAGGCTATCTAGCACTATTATCACTAATCAAGATAGGAAATACATAAATAAAGCCCTAGACATCAAAGATCAATCATCTATCTCCCTAATCTACCAAGCCCAAAGTCCTAAAAGATCTACTCACTCATAATTATGATCACACAAAGGTAGAGGTTTGATCTTTGTGAAATCATAATAAGAGATTATAGATTGAGAGATTAGAAGAAGAAATTGCTATTAAAAACTTAGAAATACTCAATCATTCAACAAACCAAGAGTATATAATCTTAAGAACCCTAAGAGGCTACTAAACAAAAGATAAGATAAGATATGATCCTTTCCCCTTAATAGGTTTAGAGTATTTATAGGAAAGTAGAAGAGAACCTAGGTCAACCCAAAACAAACTGGGTCAAACCCGGTTCAAAAATAAAACAATTGTGATGCTGGCTCCAGCGGCCATGGTTTGGCTGCTTGTCTTGGCCGCTGGTGCACTCGGTCTTCTGCATCTCTTCTTCACTCGGCCACCGTTTGGCCGCTGGTCCTTGGCCGCTGGTGTAATCGCTTGAGATCCTCAACGCCTCACGCGGCCACGTCTTGACCGCTGATCCTTGGCCGCTGCTCCATACGCTCAATGCACGTCCTCTGGCTGTATATACGCTCACTAAAACAGGTATATCTCCTAACACACACATCCGATTGTCCTGATATTGCCTCCATTGCAAAGCTTACTCAATTTCCAATAACTTTGGTGAAGAACTCCAGAGCTAAATCCCAAGGAAAGGTCTTCATACGAGTCGATCTTTGATGGACTGCAGACTGGTTCCGAATCATCAATCATCTTGTGCGTATCCAAATCTGTGTCTTCCATTATATTGCTAATTCTTGACTTATTTAGCTCCAAAGCACACTTTTCTTGTACATCTCTACTCCAACACCTGAGATACCAAACTTGATGCAAAATGCAACCTAAACAACCTAAATGCTAATGAATATGCACAAAACAATGAATAATTAAGCTTTAAAATCACATAAAAAACACAAGATATCAGTGATCAAGGTTGATTGTTTCTATCACGAGAGTGTTTTAACAAGATTTTAGAGATTCATTGTCTAGGGAATATTTGCTTGAGGCATGTAGGAAATCCATACTGGTCAGGAACACTTAGGAGTCGATTACCCCATCCTTAGGAGCTTTCGTATTTTGATTGTTTACATTTTTATTCATCACTCGACCCTATACCCGAACTGGTACTCGATCACCAGCTTCGTGTACACCTTCGAGTTGTTCATACTTTCTTTGTTTACTCGATCCCCCACCCGATCTTGTACTCGAATGCTTGCATTGAGTGCTTAGGTCGTGTGGTTCTTGTTTATTTGATTTCTTTTATTTGTTTTAGGATTGCTAGATCAAAACCATTTCTTGCTTGGCTTGACTTGCATAGTTCTGATCATATCTCATCTGCTAGCATAACAACCATTTGGATTGATGACCCTTTGTACTACAACTGCATAGGGAATTGATATCCTGGGTGAAAATCATGTTCTCACCAGCAGAGACCGGAAACTCATCCCTACAAATCAGAACTCAAAAACCACAAATTTATATTCCATATTGCAAAGAAGAAGCAACAATGTCGAAGTTCAACAGCTCCAAGACCGTAATATGCAATTAATAGTCTAATTACAAAGAGATCTGTGTGATTCATTCCATCTTTAACCTTTTTACAGATCCTAAAAAGAGAAAGGAAATATTGAGAGGAACGAAATACATACATTTCGGTGGTTCATCATCAGTGTTCTCTGAACCACGAGACATCATTATCTTCTGAGTCTTCAAACCTTGACTCATAAACGTCTTAATCTTATCCCTTAGGCCCTTGAAATTTTAGGTTCTTCAAGGCGTTTACAATGATGATTGAAGTTGTCGGTGTATGCTTCTCCTCCCGGAGATCTCCAATCCAACCTAAAAAACAGATCGAGAGCAATGAGCGTTACTTCTCTCTCTTTATATATATAGCAAAAGAAGAACTTAAAGAAATTCACATCACTAACTGATTTTCATCATCAACAGATCCAAAACTCACCATTGATTCCAGACTTCATCAAAAATACTAGTAGAAGACCCGTTTTCGTTTGGGATAAAGTTTTCGACCTACCTCTTACGGTTCCTAAACATCATAAATAAAACTTTCATATCTTCTTTTAAGTTAAACAAAGGAATTTTACGAACAAATTTTTTACAAACACTAAGGCAATAGGATTACACTTACCACAATATGAGGATCAGATCCGTAAGCTATCTTTAAGTTCAGCCAAGCAAAAACATAGATTCCTTTGGCTATCTGCAAAGCTTTTACCCAACAATCCAAACACAAATAATAATTGTTGTTGGTTGATGCTGCTTGGTTCGAATCCTATTTCATCTGTGCAGCTTCGTCGGAAAAAAGAAAAAGAACTTTTTGCAAAAGGACTTGGAGAGGCGACAAAGAGCATAGAGAGAGAAACAATTTTTTTAGGTCTTTTAATTTGACGGACATTATCAAAATGAATCAACGGTCACGATTAAATAAAAGGATCCAAAATAATATAAGCGGGTCAAAAAAGATCCACGTGTTTATCCGTTTACAAGTGGGAGAAAATTTTGTTTTTACCCTTTTTTAATAGAATAATTTGGTCGTAATTCCAATGGCAGTCAGTTGTATTTTTTTTTACAAAACTAAGGTTAGTTTGTTAAACGACTTTTTTTATAGTAGGGATTATTCTTTTCTTCGAATGTGTGTCTTGTGCTAGTCCGGTTCTCTTTACTACAACAATACGGCTGTTCAAACGATTAAGCCTAAAAGCAAAGTCACTTTTAAGCATACATTTTTTTCATTTTAGTTTGGATATCTGGGATATGGAGACTTTAGGTACATATAAATTTCAGGTATATTATCTACTACAAGTCTACAAGACAGACTTATCTTCTATAAGTGCGTTTCACAACAACTGCCATTGCCGGACTGTGAAATGAATAATTCATGAAAAGGGATCTAGCGGGCGAGCAAGAGTTCACAAAGAAACTATCATCCGACCGTTCAGCAATCCTTACGTTGTTTCTATACTTGTATGGTAAAAGAAGTTGACACATTTAAGTATAAACACATATATTTGGTGACAAGCTTTGCAATCTGAGAAGCTTAACTTCAATCAGAATTCACCCACACAACTGCAAGAGTCACAAGAGAAGCATAGATTGAGGTAGGCAGCTTCTGCACAACTTTGCCAACTCCTGGAACACCTTCCGTGGCCCTCTTCGTAGCGATAGCCACAGTAGGAGCCACAATCAAAGATATGATCAAACCCTGACTAACCACATTGAATGTTTCAGCCGTAAGCTGCTAAAAAAACTTCACAAACTCCTCCCTATAAATTTCTCCATCCAAGTTGATATCACAGTCCTATTACCCAAAAAAAAACATCACTCAAATATACCAAATTTTCCCATTTTCTTTTACTGTGTATTTTTTCCAGAAATATCTACAATTTAAAAATTAGATCATATTATTAGGGCATGTTATTTAGTTTTAATTTATAAAGATTTTTGAAGAGTTCAACAAAAAAATATTAAAAGTGAATAAGTGAAAGATTTTTAAGGATTGTTAGAGAGTATTTTATAGTTTTCTTGATTAATTTTCTAAAATCTTGTAAAGTGCTCCAAACAATCTCTATATTTTTTTTGATATTTTCCATGATTTTGTTTTATAAAGAAAGTGTCTAAAATGATGAACTAATAACATATTAATTGAATTCATTAACAATACTAGATTCTTTTGTTTTACCAATGCATATGCTATAACAACCTCTCTAGAAAAAGTGAAAGAGTAGTACCGTCATAATGCTTCTTACAAGATCCTTAGAAGGCGGATCGAAATGAGGACCAGGCAATCTCTTGTTTATGTCACTGACAAACATCACAACAACAAGAGAAATTTAATACAAAATTGTCTAAATCAGTAAATTAACCCTCGAAATTTTTTTTTGTTACTTGTAAACGAGAAGCACGGCGTTGTATAGCACTTCAAACGTAAGATTGGCTCTTCCGGTTTGAATCTTGAACCGATCGAAATCACGATCACATATCGCTTATACCTGCTTATGCCTCCACTCTTTACCTGTAATTACGATTGCGATCACATTCACATACCATAAGAAGCAATTTCATTATCTAGACACAGTTAAATTACTAATTCTGATTTATGAATGAACCAATACTACAAATTAAAAGCAATTTTTTCAAACCTCGGAGCTTGTTAAAGACTTGTCCCATGGCGATGAATGATAATCTTTCTTCTCGTCTGATTGATTGCACAAAACAATTATTTTTTTTGTTTTTAATATGTGGATCTGAGTGAAGTAACAATTCAAAGATTTTTACTGTAGATATTTAGGCCCATTTAAATGTTGGTCAACGGCCCATTAATGATCCGAGCATTTAGTTCACTATCCTTTATTAACCAAATAATAACAATATTTTTAGAAATATATTAAATATTAAATAGATCAATCAATAAAAATACTAATACTACTTTTAATGTATATAAAATAAATTTTACATTTAATTTTAAAATAAAATTTAATTTAAAATATTCTTTAGTTTTTATTTACGATATGCACATTTTTAAATTTATTATACTATTCATACAATTTCCAAATAAAGCTTTCAAATTAATTTAACATGAAATTTTGTATAAAATATATTTTTCTACCAATATACTGTGAAAATATGAATATTATTGTATTATAAAATTAAAATATTATTAATAAACATAATTTTTATTTAATTTAAAATAGAAAACGAATTTTAATATTTATTCTTTTTCTGTTCCATTTGTTCCTCATCAATTTTGGGGAGGAACATTTTTGGTCTAGTGTTCCTCATTTTATGAGGAATGTAGAGGAATGATGAGGAAATCATATTCTTTGTAAATGGTAAAAATTTTGAGGAATGAAGAGGAATATTATATTCCTCCTCGTTATTTTCCTAAATTTTGGTTACCAGTTGGAGCCATAGTTTATATGCCTTTCGCGATCGAGAATATATCTTTTGTAATTCTTTATGAAGTTACTTTTTTTGCTTTCTTTTGTCAACAAAAATTCCATTAAATTAAGTTACAAGGTTCTTGATACTCCCTCTAAGAAGAACATGATACAACCAACTAATTTACATAAGAGGAAAGAAAGCTATGGTATGTTGCTTAAACATATGCACAACATCCAGATCAAATTACAACATAAGAGATAATAAAGTTGAAAGCTTAAATAGAAACAACTAAAGCAAATATAAATAGGTATTGAAACCTTAAAGATAGTGAGATCCACCAAAGAGATATGCCACATGAAGTGATGAGAAGTTGACCAACCGCAAAACGACAAATTCCTCACTAAAATACAAAGATTCCAACGGATTTTAAAAAACCTAACTCGCACTAAAGATGATGAATCTTCAGCTCCCTGAACAGGGAGGCAGCATGAACCTAACCCTCTTTGTTTTATTGATTTGTTTAATTTCCTTACCATCCTATGTGCTTATATCGTATGTGCTTATCAACTAGACGTTTATATTGTCCACTAAATCAGACCTAAAATATTAATCTGTGAACCTTGTTTGCTTACCACTTTATTTTTTTCCTCAAATATCTATTTCTTTTCCTTAATATATTTTTCTTTTTCATTTTTTTTTGTTTTTGTTCATTTTAATGGTATAAATATTGCAAATTAAAGAAAATTTGTAATATTCAAAAATGCTTTTTTTTTATAAATTTTAAAATTTGTATTTCATTAAATTTTATTTTAAGAAAAAATGAGACAAATATTCATCAAAAAAGTTATTTTAGGATGTCAAAATACAAAATAGAATGTAGTTGATTACTTTTCTAATAAATGGTGGAAGGTAAAGTTTTGCCTTCCGTTCTCCTACCAAAAAAAAATTAAAAAAAAAAACATTATAATCTTACGAAATTTATAATAAAAACAATTTTTTAGAACAACATTTTTTTGCAAAATAGTTGTTAGTTATAAATAATTAACAGAACAGTAAAAAAATGAATAATTATCATGAATAGGTCCCTCACCAAGGAGATCACAGAATCAGAGATTCGCAAAGCTTTATTTGCCATGCATCCTGAGAAGAGACCAGGACCTGATGGGATGACGGCTCTGTTTTTTCAGAGGTTTTGGTCCTCTCTCAAAGGAGATTTGGTGGCTCTGGTAAAGGAATTTTCCGTACTGATCGTTTCGATCCTCGGTTAAATGAGACTAATATTTGTCTCATCCCTAAGACGGATAGGCCTGAACGGATGACGGAATTTAGGCCGATTAGCCTCTGTAATGTGTGCTATAAGATCATCTCTAAAGTATTGTGTTTCCGGCTTAAGCGGTTTCTCCCATCTCTTGTTTCAGAAACCCAATCGGCTTTTGTTTCTGGTCGTCTTATTACAGATAATATTCTGGTGGCCCAGGAAATGTTTCATGGCTCAAATACAAATCCACGATGTAAATCAGAGTTTTTGGCCTTTAAAACGGACATGAGTAAGGCATATGACCGTGTGGAGTGGGATTTTTTGGAGGCGGTTATGTTAGCGATGGGATTTGATAGGAAATGGATATCCTGGATTATGTGGTGTGTTTCCTCTGTCTCGTATCAGGTTCTTATAAATGGTCAACCTAGGGGGTATATTAAGCCACAGAGAGGGCTTCGTCAGGGGATCCTTTATCTCCTTATTTGTTTATTTTATGCACGGAGGTTTTAATTGCCAATATTAAGAAGACAGAAAGAGAGCAGAGGATTACGGGTATCAAGTTAGCTCGGGACTGCCCCATTATCTCACATCTGGTGTTTGCAGATGATAGTCTGTTTTTCTGTAAGGCGGACGCAGCTGAATGCTCTGCGGTTATGGAAATTATTGGTGATTACGGGAAAGCATCGGGTCAGGAGGTTAACTTGGAGAAGTCTTCCATTATGTTTGGGAAAAAAGTTTCCCCAAATGTAAGATCTCAGTTACATTCTGTAATGGGTATTACCAAAGAAGACAGTATGGATTCGTATTTGGGTATTCCTGGAAATCTACAGGGTTCAAGAACTAAGGTTTTTAGTTACGTTAATGAGCGTTTAGATGATCGGGTGAATGGTTGGTCTGTGAAGTATCTCTCGAAAGGTGGTAAGGAGGTTATGATTAAATCGGTGGCTTTGGCTCTCCCAACCCATGTTATGTCTTGTTACAAATTGCCAGCGGAATTAACGTCTAATTCAACAAGTGCTATCTCAAGATTTTGGTGGAAGTCCAACGATAAGGCAAGAGGTCTACACTGGGTCGCGTGGGATAAATTGTGTAAGGATAAATGTGATGGCGGTTTAGGTTTTCGCGCTCTGGAACAATTTAATGAAGCAATGTTGGCTAAACAATATTAGCGGTTAATTCATTATCCAACATCTCTGATGGCTCGGGTTATGAAAGGTAGATATTTTCGGAAGAAACACCCTCTACAGGCTAAGAAACCTTACTCCCCTTCATTTGCTTGTAGGAGTATTTTCTCAACTAAAGGTTTGGTGGAACATGGATCAAGATGGGCAATAGGTTCGGGTTGTAACGTTTCAGTGTGGCGAGACCCGTGGATTCCAGATATTCAGCCTAGATCAGCAAACGGTCGTGGTAGGTGGTTACATCCCAATCTAATGGTTAACCATTTGATTAACCCAAATACGAAGGAATGGCATATGCCAATCCTCGAGGAGTACATGGATCCGGCGGATATCCCACTCATTTTATCGATAAAGAACAGTAAATCGTTTAAATCAGATCAATTGATTTGGCATTATTCTAGATCAGGGAGGTATACGGTCAAATCTGGCTACCGTCAAGCACGTGCTTTAATTAAAGAAGTCGAATATGAACCGACGTGCACGGCTCTTAGGGCACAGGCTTGGAATCTCGAGGTTCCCTCAAAAATTCAGTATTTTTTCTGGCAAATAGCCTCTGGGTCCCTTCCGGTGATGGAACGTCTGGCTTATAGGGGAGTTCGGTGCGATCCTCTCTGTCCAAGATGTGGTCTGGCAGGTGAGTCTATTAATCATGTACTTTTTTAGTGTCCCCGATCGCGTTGGATTTGGGAATTATTTTCACAAGATTTATGTCGGGAAGGTTTTCCCTATAATTCTGTTTTCACGAATTTAGATTTCATTTACTGGAGGGTGTCGTCCCTGTCGTTGGCCTCGGGCTTAAGTTTTACTTTACCGTGGCTTGTTTGGTCAATCTGGAAAGATAGGAACAAGAAAGTTTATCAGGGTATTGAGGCTGAGCCAATTGAAATTATTAATCAGGCGTCATCTGATAAGCTGCTTTGGGAGGAGGTCAAATCCTTCAATTCGGGTCCTCTACATCCCTCATCTTTGGAGGATCGGGATCCCGGTCCCCGATGTCAGGTCGATGGTTCTTGGAAAGTTTCGGATCCTCTGGAAGGTTTAGGTTGGTGGCTTTGTAATGGTGAGGATACAACAATACTTTTAGGTGCACGAAGTCAGCGACGTAGTCCTTCTCCCGTATACTCGGAGCTTTAGGCGTTGATTTGGGCGATGGAGTCCCTAGTGGAGTCAAGGATAGATTGTCAGAATTTCGAGACGGATTGCGCAGAATTAGTGGCGATGGTGCAATCTCCTGAAGAATGACCCGCTTTCTCCAATTTATTGGACGACTTCAGCTTGCTACGTTCATCCTTTCCTTCCATCAAGCTATCGAGGATTCCGCGCACAGATAATGTACGGGTAGATTACCTACCTTGCCCGATCTTCGAGATCTTTACTTTATGCGTTTTTTTTTGTAAATTATTTTCCTCCAATTTGGGATACCAACTTTGGAGTTATCTTCTGATTTAATGTTTGGCTGAAAAAAAAAAAAAAAAAATGTAAATGGGAGAGAGAAGGCCGCGAAAGCGAAACAAGAGAAGTAAGCTGAGTACCACAAAAAACATGGAGCCAGTATCTGCTTCCACCAATCCCATCTCTTCTTTCCATATCTCTTTGTTTTTTTATATATCCTCTCCTAATTGTCATATTTTTCACTATAATTTAAACTTTTTCAATTGTTGAAAGTTGAAACTATATTATTTTTACCACTTTTATTTTCTGCATGGTGGTTTGAATTTGGCCACCAAGAACTCTTGGATAAAAATAAAACTGAGAAAAAAAAAAAAAAAAACATAACACACATACATTCTCGCTTCGTCTGTGCCACACACACTCTCTTGCACCTCTCGACAATACTTTCAGGTGCGTTATTAGCTTTGCCAAATTGGGTTTGCTCTTAAGGAGATAACCAGTTACAGGTGATTATTTCATATCCAAATTCTCCAATCGATCGAACTCAAATCCGCCCGTGCCTTTGAAACCTGTCCGTAGATGCAAATTTAATTTTGAATGATATTTTTCTTCTTCTTCTTCTTCTTCTTCTTCTTCTTTATAATTTGGGTTTCTTTGTGGTCTGGATTGGGTTTAGATTGATTAGTCAAATTTGCGTAGTGATGATTGGCTTGGTGCTAACAACTAGAATAAAAGAAAAATACAATTCTTTTGGTGGATAACGTTATTAAATATTTTGTAATTTCAATATTATGTCTGAAAATCTGGGGGAAAAAAGACCAATAAAATTGTTTTCAATTCTTGTCTGGAATTCTGAAAATAAACCTCATGAGATTGTGTTTGGTTATGAAATCTGAAGTATTTTTCTTTTTTATGTTTTTTATTAGCAGAAGACAATCTTGAAAGAGCAAAGAGTGGTTCCTTTGTTGATGAATTGAGTGCAAAAAGAGTGTTGTATGATGGCTACTGCAGCTGTGATAGGACTCAACACTGGGAAAAGACTGTTGAGTTCATCGTTTTATCACTCAGATGTTACTGACAGGTTTTTATCTGTAAATGATCATTGTTCATCACAATATCATATTGCTTCAACCAAAAGTGGGATAACTGCGAAAAAGGCGTCATCATCGAACTATAGTCCGAATTTTCCCTCATCGAATCGTCACACACAATCTGCCAAGGCGCTGACAGAGAGTGTAGATGTTGCTTCTACTGAACAGCCATGGGTACCTACTGGAACTGATAAGGAATCGGAAGAGGAAGAGGATTGTTATGATGATGATGATCTACTAATTGGTCATTCTGTTGAAGCACTTTTACTGCTACAGAAGTCTATGTTAGAGAAAAGTTGGAATCTTTCGTTTGACAAGGCAAGTCATGAATCCTCCTCGGGGAAGAGGACTATCCGGAAGAAGAAGATTCCGGTTATCACCTGTTCAGGGATTTCAGCTCGTCAAAGGAGAATTGGTGCTAAGAAGAAAACTAATATGATGACTAATGCTAAAGCAGTTTCTAGTGGAAAGCAAGTCAGATCAGTGATGAGTTCAGACTTGTTCCAACACAACCGTGTGAGAGGTTATGTGAAAGGTGTAATAAGTGAAGATGTGCTTAGCCACTCGGAAGTGGTTCGCTTGTCCAAGAAAATCAAATCTGGTCTGCGTCTTGATGATCATAAGTCAAGGTAAAGTAACATACTACTACTACACATAGAAAAGAGTTGAACTGAATGAATTAATTACTGATTAGAGACTAAAATTATTGTCTGGTGAAAACATTTAATTAGATTGAAGGATAGATTAGGCTGTGAGCCTTCTGATGAGNATGTTGCTTCTACTGAACAGCCATGGGTACCTACTGGAACTGATAAGGAATCGGAAGAGGAAGAGGATTGTTATGATGATGATGATCTACTAATTGGTCATTCTGTTGAAGCACTTTTACTGCTACAGAAGTCTATGTTAGAGAAAAGTTGGAATCTTTCGTTTGACAAGGCAAGTCATGAATCCTCCTCGGGGAAGAGGACTATCCGGAAGAAGAAGATTCCGGTTATCACCTGTTCAGGGATTTCAGCTCGTCAAAGGAGAATTGGTGCTAAGAAGAAAACTAATATGATGACTAATGCTAAAGCAGTTTCTAGTGGAAAGCAAGTCAGATCAGTGATGAGTTCAGACTTGTTCCAACACAACCGTGTGAGAGGTTATGTGAAAGGTGTAATAAGTGAAGATGTGCTTAGCCACTCGGAAGTGGTTCGCTTGTCCAAGAAAATCAAATCTGGTCTGCGTCTTGATGATCATAAGTCAAGGTAAAGTAACATACTACTACTACACATAGAAAAGAGTTGAACTGAATGAATTAATTACTGATTAGAGACTAAAATTATTGTCTGGTGAAAACATTTAATTAGATTGAAGGATAGATTAGGCTGTGAGCCTTCTGATGAGCAGCTTGCCATATCCTTGAAGATATCTCGGGCCGAGCTGCAGGCGTGGTTGATGGAATGTCATCTAGCTAGAGAAAAGTTGGCTATGAGCAATGTGCGTTTGGTTCTGTCTATTGCTCAGCGTTACGATAATATGGGAGCAGAAATGTCTGACCTTGTTCAGGTAATTTCCAAGTGTACTCTTTTGTTATAGCATTTCATCAACTTTTCTATTATTAAGATTTTTTTGTTTCTCTACTATATGAAGGGTGGTCTTATCGGACTTTTGCGGGGAATAGAGAAATTCGATTCTTCCAAGGGTTTCAGAATTTCAACTTATGTGTATTGGTGGATTCGGCAGGTGAGAACAATCGCCCTTTCAGCTAATATGCTTGATGTCTTTTGCTTGCCAGTATGATACGTTAAATTGTAAAAAGCTGACTCTTTTGTTTCAAATTTCTCTAAAAGGGTGTCTCAAGAGCATTAGTGGACAACTCAAGAACCTTGAGGTTACCTACTCACCTTCATGAAAGGCTCGGTCTAATCCGAAATGCAAAGCTTAGACTTCAGGAGAAAGGAATCACACCCTCCATTGATGTAAGTGTATTATTAACATTCGAATAGTTTTGGTTTCTCCTCCTGTCTACATTGTGTATGCTTATAGTGATNTTATTAACATTCGAATAGTTTTGGTTTCTCCTCCTGTCTACATTGTGTAAAGTAATTTTTCTTTCCAGAGGATTGCAGAGTCTCTAAACATGTCTCAGAAGAAAGTTAGAAATGCAACAGAGGTAATAAAAAAATAAAAATAAAAACTAATTCTGATTCAAAGGGTCCCATGCGAATATTTGTGTTCATGCTCTTGAACTTGCAAAATGCAGGCTGTAAGCAAAATATTTTCTCTAGATAGAGATGCATTTCCTTCTTTGAACGGTCTCCCTGGAGAAACTCATCACAGTGTAAGTTTTGTTTCTCTTAAAAACCAAAACAACAGTGTTCTGGTATCACCTTCCATTATGTTTCCCTGCAGTCTCTCCTCTCCAGTATATAACATTTGGCTGGTTTGTTTTTCAATAATTTTCAGTACATTGCGGATAATCGTTTGGAGAACAATCCGTGGTACGGGTATGATGAGTGGGCACTCAAGGTAAAAAAAAAAAAAGTAGAAATGTCACAAGTGAAGCTACAAGTTTTTTTTTTTTATCTATAATTAATGAAGCTTAAGCTATACTTAGTGAACATTGAAATTTGAGCATGTTGATGATAAAATTTGCAGGAGGAAGTGAGCAAGCTTATAAGTGCAACCCTCGGAGAACGGGAAAGGGAGATCATTCGATTATACTATGGTCTAGACAAAGAATGTCTCACATGGGAAGACATAAGCAAAAGGTATACTATATATATAGTATTCAATCTTAAGCCTCTTGACCCATGGGAAAATATCATCAAGATGGATCTTTAAACTGTTTCCTGACAAATTGCAGGATAGGATTATCGAGAGAGAGGGTGAGACAGGTAGGGCTTGTGGCACTGGAGAAACTAAAACACGCAGCGAGGAAGAGAAAGATGGAGGCAATGATCCTCAAGAACTGTTTTTTTTTTTTTTGTACATTTTCATTACATGAGAGCCATAGAGAGCGGTTGTGAATGTGTATATATACAGGACAAAAAAAAGGGGGGAAGAGTACTCTCTTTCTTTTTATCTTCCTTGCTTCTTTTTGTAAACTGAGTTGATAAACAAGAGACAGTGATGTAATATTGCTTCACGTAACTTCCTCATCTATGTCTATTCTCATTCCTCTTTTGTAATCTAGGGTCAATGGCCTGTTTTGGGCGTGAGGCTTCATGAGTTCCGCCTCTGAGCTTGGCATTTCTGTTCGACATAGGAAATACGATCTGTAGCTATTATTATGGCTGCTATGATTTCATCCCCTTCCTTATAATGTCAAACTGTTCGTATATGATGTTAAGTATTGGATCCTAAAATCTTCTTTAGTCAATGAGCTTTCTGTCTTCTGAGATGTTTAAGAGCTCATATCGATATCGTTTACGCTCACCAGCATTTTATCGAACACTTGGAGTTCACATTGTGTGTTTTTTACAATTGTTGACAACTCAGAAATCTCAACCACTTCGGAAGCATCGACCAGATATGATTGCTCCAAGAACATAGATGAGAAATCATCCTTGACATCCAATGATTCATTGCAAAATGTAAGGCTAGGTTCCAGTTCTGAATTTGATACCTTAGGTTGTGCAACACCATCAATCTTCATGTTTGATTCATTTGTCTCCACTTCAACCTCTGATATCGATTCTACTTCTTGAACGGATGATTCTGTTGGAACCGGTTCATGAACACAAAATGATTCGACCTCGGATGAAGAACCTTTCTTCACCGGAGCAAATTGAGCCAACACTCTTTGCTTAAAGACACTCCAATCCATAATTTTCTCTTTATTCATCTCTCGCATAAACCATGACAATGCAACTCCGTCTAAATACAAGAAGACTAGATCAAGCTTCGCATCATCTGAGAAACGGCCATGATTGAAAAGCTTCTCCACTTTTGGGATCCACAGTGACGGATCTGTTCCCGTGAAGATAGGCGTATCCATACAACCATCATCGACATCGTCATAGATCACAGATTCCACCGTCTTCATCGCGTTGAAGCTCCGATCACAGTTTCACCGCACCATTGATAGATCCTTGATCAATCGTACTTGTAAACTCAAACTATATTCAATTAGAAAGGAATTAGAGAATAACAGAGTTTATGGATTGTGAAAGAGATAACGGAATGAATACAATTGATAGCTCAATCTGAATAAGCACTGATCAACATTGATCAGTCACCGAGCACATCACTCGGTACCTCAGCACATCGCAGAAGGATTTACAAACTCAGATTCAACATAATGAAGAAGAAGAGCTTCACGACTCTTTAAGTTGATTCCGCAACGGCAAAGCCTCTCTCTAATTCTAAGTATGTGCTCTGTTCTTTATCTCTGTCCACGTCATCCTCTTCTTCACTTACTTCCTTATGAAGAATCGTATCACTCACGTTCACGGACGGTCAGTCAAATGCTTTACAACATGGTCCTGCGTAGCTTTGACGCTTTAAGAAACATGTATCTCCTGGTTTTCGAGCTGCGGGAGTATGATCCGCCAGTTAGTATGTTAGATGATCTTCATGAAAAAGTTTGTGGAGCAGAGCCGCCTGAGATTTTGAAGTAAAACTTTTGGAGTTATTTCCCAAGAGGGGCTGTTATTGGATAGATGATTTCTAATTCCATATGGAATTGTAAATTCTAGAAATCAAAAGACATGGATTTTGAAATAACATGTTTTATCATTGGATTTGGATCCTTCTATTTTACNAGAAGAAACAAGCTTTCAGTTTTTATCGTGTGTGGCGACTAAATCATGCCCATATTAATAAGCACGTGTTGAAATTGAAGATGCATGCACTTTGCATTCAAATGAAGGATAAAATAGAAGACCATGTTCAGAAGATTCTATTTTTTGTCCAAAAATTAAACTTATTAGTCTGTCCACAAGTTTCAGTTTAATCCATACTTTATCTGGCAAGAAATTAAATTACATTATTCTAAAACTCAAACTATATACACCATATGTTATTTAGGGGCTGTTATTGGATAGATGATTTCTAATTCCATATGGAATTGTAAATTCTAGAAATCAAAAGACATGGATTTTGAAATAACATGTTTTATCATTGGATTTGGATCCTTCTATTTTACACTTTCAAATCCATACAAATCCATTTAAAACATAATGTGGATTTTGAAATCCAAAAACAAATCATTAAATGAATAACATGGGATTTGAACAAGTATTTGTAAATCATAGAACCAATAACACATAATTTTGATAAGTATTTTAAAATCAATGATTGAATAACACATGATTTTTGGTTGGATTTCTAAATCCATTAAAATCATAGAACCAATAACCCCCTTGCGGCTCTTCAATTGTAATGTTAAAAACATTAGGGGCTATTTGCAATTAGCATGCTATGGATTTTACTTAGTTTTGGGGCCCGAAACCTATGTGTTTAGAAAACCTACTACTGTATAGTGGAAAATTCATTTTGTGTGAAGCTTATTTTCATCATTTTAACTTTTATAAATTCTAAGGTTTAATATTCTCCGAATGAATATTTTGATCTCATAAATTCAAAATTCTCTTGTGAGAATATTGAGTCTTGAATTGCTTCTATATGAGCTTGGGATTAAGAACTTATCATTGCACATTTTAAAACTACTTTAAGCATCACAATTCGACTTTAATCTTCTTTTTAAAAAAAATTGGTATAGTTTATACAAAGTAAAAAAAACAAAAAAAAAAAACAAACTGACACCAAATCATTAATGTAATATTACCCCTCGTAATTGAATAACAAATAATTTTCATCTAAAAAATGCTATGTTTGCTACTATGATAAGTTTTACTATAAATATAAACTAGGAATTGGACCCTCACATACGTGCGGGGTATTTTTTAACAATCATTTTTCCAAGATTTTAAGTCTGCACATACGTGGTTTGATTTATAACACATTCATATAGTAAATTTAGTATAGTATTTATAATCCAAATTTATAGTGGTTTGATTTCATTCCCGTTTGTGAATGTTTGAAACAAGACTGATTTCACATGGAACTTGGACTGACATAATGATGAATCCAGATGAGTTGTGAACCAGATTGACCATTTAAATTTCTATCATACTTATAAACTATCAAACTGGAAAAAGAGAGAGAGAGAGAGAGAGAGAGAGAGATAGAGAGAGAGAGAGAGAGAGAGAGAGAGAGAGAGAGAGAGAGAGAGAGAGAGAGAGAGAGAGAGAGAGAGAGAGAGAGAGAGAGAGAGAGAGAGAGAGAGAGAGAGAGAGAGAGAGAGAGAGAGAGAGAGAGAGAGAGAGAGAGAGAGAGAGAGAGAGAGAGAGAGAGAGAGAGAGAGAGAGAGAGAGAGAGAGAGAGAGAGAGAGAGAGAGAGAGAGAGAGAGAGAGAGAGAGAGAGAGAGAGAGAGAGAGAGAGAGAGAGAGAGAGAGAGAGAGAGAGAGAGAGAGAGAGAGAGAGAGAGAGAGAGAGAGAGAGAGAGAGAGAGAGAGAGAGAGAGAGAGAGAGAGAGAGAGAGAGAGAGAGAGAGAGAGAGAGAGAGAGAGAGAGAGAGAGAGAGAGAGAGAGAGAGAGAGAGAGAGAGAGAGAGAGAGAGAGAGAGAGAGAGAGAGAGAGAGAGAGTTGATTTCTTTGTTTTTTTTTGTCAAACGGATTGTTCTTTGTTTAGATGTTAAACTTTTTGTAGATTTTGTTGTAAATCATATCATGTCACTGTGTTGCTGTTTTTTTTTTAAACGTATTATTATTTTATTTATATATACAACATAGAATGAATCAGACTTGAGCAAGTGTCTTGGGAAGCTGTTAGAGCTTAGAAAATATGGAAGAATCAGACTTGGATAGCGTTTTTCGAAGGCAATTTCATTGTTGGAAGCACTATAAAAGGTCAGTTATTTAATTATATTGATTTTATAGTTAAGATTGTCTGTTTAAGATATGATTTTAACTTTGCAAATAAATTGAAGGTAACTTGCTTACAATACAACTGTAGATTTAAAGTTCGTCCTTTCATTATACCTCTTTATCTAGAGAGAAGCCTTCAAAATTCAAACAACAACAAAATAGAGAAGTTAAATGAATTTAAATGCTTAAATGGTAATACTATAATTGAAATACATAGGATATATATATACCCATCTCCAAGAATTTATCATTATGCCCAGAACCATAACCATATCTTAGCTTTGTTCCTTTAGAACCATAATCATAGCTTAGTTATGTTCCTTGAGTTGACCTGGAAAAGAAAACAGTTTATAAAAAATAAGAGTTGCTTATTTTATGTTAAAGAAAATAATAATAATAATAAAAGCACAAAAACATAAACCAATAGAGAAATCATATTTGATTGTGTTAATATATAACTTCTATTTAAAGTAGACATATAAGGGAGTTTTTAGTAAGGTTTGGTGTAGTTTACGACTTCTAGAATTGTTTTCTGAAAATACAAATCATTATTTTTTCTTTGATTTGTCATCTTTGTCCGTAAGGAACACCTTAGCCATGTTGTTGATATCAATCTACACAACACCGTGCACATACATATCAATTTCAAATTAAAAGGCATGCTCAAGATAATGCAAATCAAATAATGAAATATATGAACCTCTTCTTTGGGTATTATTGAGAATATGTAACTTGAAAGCGTGTTGTGCTGACCTATTATGAAATAAGAAAAAACATACCATCTCTAGTTAACCTTGTGTAAATAGAGAAAATAGACAATATATATGTAAGTAACAATAGAAGCAATCAAAATAGAGAAAATTAAAATGATTTGTTTTAAGTTATTAAAGAGACTTTGTAATACATGATTATACAATTGGTTTACTGACTTACCTTTTTTAATTGCTATTTCGCCAGTTTGGATGAAGTTCTGAAACATCATTGACCTGAGCCATGTGAGATGAAACAGGAGAAAATGTAAGTTCATTGAAACAATTTTAAAAAGTTTTAAACAAAATAGTAACACTTACTGCAGTATCAGCCAATACCATCTATAGTGTCTCTCCAGTGTATGTGGTATATTGATTCCATGTATGAATGATCTTAACTCTTATTTTCCAGATTGTTTTGAAGGCCTTAATATCCAGGACATGAGTGAAACCATCATTGGCGGCATCTCTTCTATTAAGGTGAATCTCTGAGCTATTCTTATAGGTTTGATTTGCTTGGTTGTTTACTTGTTTATGCCTTCTCTTTGGTTTTTTATAGATGTTTAAGATATGAGTAGTTGTGATTGTGGAAATATTGTGAGAGAAGAGATAATCTTGTTGACCAAGCTAATAATATATTGAAGATCTAAGATTTCCGGAATGTGTGAGTAAGATTTAGGATGATTATAAGGAATATGCTTCTAATATCTTAATGGATTGAACGCAAGAACCGTTTAAGAGTTTTTTTTATTTGATAAGGAATTTGCTGATATGGTTGGTTCCTTATTCTTCGTGAATCATAATTTATTGTGATTGTCTGAAATGAGAATATATATGATTAACTGAAAATATATGCAGTTAATGATTTGATTTCATTTTGCCTCTTGTTATGATACCAAGAGGATCATCAGGGATTCCATATTATTAGTTGTCATTTCTATGTTTCGTGCCATTATGATGTCTTTTTATTTGATTTCTCCTACAGGTTAAGAAGAAGAAGAGAGTGTTTTGATACATCTCTAATATATCTACGATCCGAATGAGATAGTCCCAAACAGTTACGATCCGCGTCCCATCTACAATTTGATTTATCTTGTTGCCCTTAATAATTTTTTTTCCCTTCTTCCTTTCTTTGGGCGTAGGGGTAAAATATGGAATTTTTTGTAAAATTTTTTTTCTGCTTTTGTACTCCCCAATTAATAATATAGATAGATAGATTCTGTTTTTACTCCCCAATTAATAGTATAGATTTACTAAAATAATGTATTTTTGAATGAAAACAAGTAGGTCTGAAAATTAGAACCGAACCAATTTGTCCAAACCAAACCGAACCGAGATTTAGTAAATATTTTGGTTTCTTTTCCTCTCTTTTGTAAACAACAAACAACATACATATGTACTACTACTAGATATACACCCGCGGTACACCATGAGCCTATTTTTTTTGTTTAGGAATACATAAATAAACTAATTATTTAATATTCTATATATGTAACTAATTAGTTTTATACTTGAAAAATTTGTAAATTTTTAAAGTCTAATATATTGTATAATTCATATTGTGTGTATCTATTGTTTTACTGAGGGTTAATAATTTAAAATACCATTTTTGTATATATAGATTCTTTTGGATAAACTATTAGTATTTTTTTGGTTCTTTGTATTTGTATTTACAATATAGTTTAAATCTATATATATTACGAATACTATTATTTTTAAAAATTAGATGAGTTTACCATAATTTGACAACCATATATTTAAAGCTGCACGGACATTTCTCTGAATATTTTTTAGTTCATATTAATCTCTATTAGATTTTGCAATATTAGTTGAAATTAAAATTTTCTCATTCTATAAAGAAGACTCTGTTCGAATATGGACCACAAAAATCAAATCAAAAATCTTATAGTTCATGGGTTTTATTAATGTCCAGGCCCATTGATATTTTTTTGGCAAAAAAAAAAAAGACAAAACAGATCAAAAACGTAAAACAAAAAAAAAATTGTTGTCTCGAGAGCACAATTCGATCCGACAAAATAGATAAGATTGAGTCGACGATGGATCAGAAGCTTATAATTTTCGAATTGAAAAAATCCAGAGTAAGATCCATCATCAATCTGTGTTAATGGAGTTTCCGATGTCGTCTTCAATTGTGGAATTCGGGTAAATTGAAAATTGTTTAGATTCCGATCTATTGTTTCTATTTCTACCAAAAAAATTTGGAATCTTTTTTTTTTTGTCTCCAGCGACTAATTCTGATTGTCCGTAGAGTAAAAGAAACGTCATTTTATTTTCTCTCTTATCATCGTCGACGATCTTGAATTTCAAATCTGAGACATAACCTTGTTTTTTTCCTGATTCTTTCATGTTTAAATCAGAAATAATAGATTAAGTTACTTAATAATTATGTAGAGAGAAGGTGTATTTCGAGTTCTATTTCTAATTCTTCAATGTTTAAATCAGAAATAATAGATGAATTTCTTGCTTTCTCAATAGTAGCTTTAGTGATTGGGGTTTTGTTTTTAGGCATCAGAAACAAAACAATTGGAGTTTTCCTTCACTTAGCCTCAATAAGAAGGAGGTGGGTGGATCTTTCTACACCAATCGCGTGATGGTCAGAGAGATTATCGAAGAAATTTAGGTCTTCTATCTGGTGAATTGGTTCTTTTGGGACATGGTTCAAAGTCTTTCAAGTTAAATCGCAACCTCATTCATGTGCCCCCTTTATCTTTGTTCCCAAATGGATACCATTCTGCATCCGATAAAAGTTATGTTTTTTTCCGAGGCTGTCCAAAAGAATTCATCTGTTCTTTGTGTTGTAAAAATATTTCTGATCAATTTGTTTGTGTAGGACTTTTTCTACTATTAAAAGTCCTTCTGCAATTCCTATCTGGACCATTGCATAGGGAAGAAATCTAAGAAAGGTAAATCGGTGCCATGTAGAAATATAAAGTTTTTTCTGATTCTGACATTTAGGTAGTCTTAGTAAAGCACTTTTATACTGTTTGACTCACTGCATTCTTACGTATATATGTGTATTTATATATTCTTATTGTTAAGTGGTTCTTGAATTGTCTTCTGTTTATGGCAGATCCATCTTCCCCTGGATCAATGCACCATGGAGGACACAAGTTTCATGAGGTTATCCAAATGAAACAGGGGCGTTATGATCTTCAAGCTTAAAAGGTTTTTCAAATGATGATATCAAGTAGCATAGATGTAGTTAAACCTTGTTAATGAATATCCACATTTCTTTTGAAGTGTCTTTCTAATGTCATGGGATTATGATTGATGCAGAATGCGCCTACGCAGTGACTTTTGAGTGTGGTGAATGGAAATTTCGATGAAAGCATTACTGATTGGAATGGTGAAATCCCGCAGGTACTACTTGAAAGCTAATAGTTAAGATCATATTGTCTGAACAAATCTTCATTTATGCTTTTACTTGTTGGGAAATATTTTGACAAAAGCTCTGCAATGATCAGCGTGTGGCATGCCTCTAGAGAAAAGTCGTGTTGGTTATTGACTCTATCCATATATCAACTCAAGCTGAGCATCTCAGAACGGTATGATTTTGTTTGCTTGAAGAAAGTTGTAAATAGAAATGTTCAACTTATGGATTTGCGAGAGTAATTCATTATTGTATATGTACAACAAAACAATATTTTCAGAACTCGTCTGGAAAAATATCAGTCAAGTATTGCTACACGACAGCTTAGACATATAAAGGTACGTTATACTGCTAGTTGCTTTGTGAAATGCTATTAGTAAAATGGTATTTGTGACATAAAATTAAATTTTCTCATGGAGTTTTTTTTCTTCAGGTTGAAGTTAATAAATGAAGAAAATAAATGTAACTCTGTACTGCTATCAGCACAGTGCGTCTTCAAGGTAATTTGATTAAGGTTGGTATCTATATATGATTCACTACAATTTGTTTTAATTTTTTTTGTGTGTGTTCACTGCATTGAGTTTTAGAAAATTTAAGTGATTAGCAAACGGTTAAATAACTTGCGTCTCAATCTTAAATTAAATAAATTGTGTTTACTCGGTTATGATAATAAAAGAAAACTGCAGGTTGAATCTGTGTTTAGAAATATCAAAAAAAAATTACAATAAGCAAATTATTGAATCATATCAGACCTAACAATCTTCCTTCAAGGGTCTCGAATCAGTGGCCTTAGTGATAATGAGGCACCTGCATTTTTACAAAAACATAAAAATTAAACCCAAACTATTGTTCTTTGTGTTTCGTACCATGAAATGAATTAGCTACTAATATAAAATATGTAAAGTTTACCATTGAAGAAGTAGATGACTCAGTGTATGTTTTGGAAAACCTCCTTGAAAACAACATTAGTTGTCTGCTTCTGAATCTTTCCCTCTTTGTTTAGTATTAGTATTCTCAAACCTTTTTTTGATGTCACCCTAGACAATGCCACATAAAGGTGGCCATGAGAGAACACAGGTTTAGGCAAGTAAAGTCCTACTTTCTCGAGAGACTGTCCCTGACTCTTATTGATGGTCATAGCAAATGCAACAGATAGTGGAAACTGTCTTCTACGCATCTTGAATGGAAGTTTAGCATCTGTAGGTGTTAGATTTATCTTAGGGATTAAAACTATCTCACCACTTCTGTCACCTGTTATTACTCTAGCTTCTACAATGTGATTAGCTAGTTGAGTAATCTGGAGCCTAGTACCATTACACAGCCCACCTTTTGGATCAATATTCCTAAGCAACATAACCGGCGCACCAATTTTCAAACGTAAAGCATGGTGTGGCAAACCTGATAGCTTGATACTGTTTAAGAAATCTGGAGTGATGACTGGATTGTTCAGTGAATCTGAATCTGTAGGATCTATACTATCAGCATTTAGGTAGATCCTTTCTTCCCCTAGAAGCACACAAACAGTTAATATATTAAAGATCTTAAAGATATAAATGACATTTAATTGTTGGAAAACATTAGCTATTAAAACGTTTACTCACCTTGCAAATGCTCTAGCATAAACTGGTTAATTGTGTTGACATCATCATTGGTGGGTGCTAAAATAGCTCTCTTTTGAAAGAATTTAGCATCATTTTCTTTGTGCATTTCTGTTGGATCTCCATAAATTTCCTTACAAATTGCTGCTACTGGATTTTCTGCTTCTTCAATCAACAATTCTTCCGGGATATCGATTAGAGCTTCACCATCATTAGGCTCATTAATCCTACCATCACCAACAGCCAATAACCAATCTGAAAATTCTTGAATTTCTTTAGCTTCATCCACACTTATATTGTCTGCACATAGTCGCATGTTTTTAGTCAACTTTAGGACCTTGCAGTGATCCCAAAGATACGAAGCATTAAGTGATGACATAACAATTTCTGCCCTCCCTGCTCCATTTATTACTGGAAGAACTTGTCTGAAATCACCTCCAAAAACAACCACCTTTCCACCAAATACCTTGTTATCTCTGTTTCTGATAATATCAGAAAAGCTTTTGTCTAAAGATTCAAAACAGAACTTGCTCATCATTGGAGCTTCATCCCAGATAATAAGTGATGCTTCTTTGATCAAGTTTGCTAGATCTGATTTAGGCTTGATTTTGCAAACTGAAAATTCGTCAGGATTCAAAGGAATTGCAAACCTTGAATGAGCAGTCCTACCTCCTTCTAACAACAAAGAGGCGATGCCACTGGAGGCAACATTAAGAACAATCTGTCCTCTTGATCTAACAGCGGCTGCTAGTGTTTTCCACACAAATGTTTTGCCTGTTCCTCCAAAGCCATAAACAAAAAACACACCACCTAAATCATTGAATACAGCTCCTGTGATCTCATCGTATATGCTTCTCTGCTCAATCGTTAGCATTTTTATCCATTCAGCATGTTTTTCTGCCAAAAACTCACGGTTATATCTCATCTCATCAACAATTAACCGGTTTGAATTATCAATATCTTCGCGTGATGGTTGAGGGAAATGCGCAATGTCTTGGAGAGTTCCACCATTAAACAACATAATCATCTCTATTTCTTGAAGAGTGTAGTTTATAATTTGAGCTTCTGTCAGAGTCAACTCTGCAAAAATTAAAGCCGGTGTCAGTAGAGAAAGCGAATAGTATTCGAATTTGTTCTACTTTATGAGAATTAGGTGATCATATCTACATACATAATTACCTGGATTGTTGTACTGTTCTCTCTTTTTTGTTTCTATATCCTCGGATAAAAGGTGCCATGTCTGAGACCATACATGTTCCGGTCTAGCAAGAGAATCCGATAGAAGAAGCATAGCAAAAAAATTCCTCAAGTAATCCCCAAAACAATACTGACTTGCTTCAATCAAACCATCAATGAAAACTTGATCATCATCTAAAATTCCACGTGCAAAACATGCTTATTTGTACGATTCGTATACGACACCATTATATGTCTTGATGTCATCAAAACAGGTTGGTCCTCTGACAATGTTAAGAAGCACCCTCAGATAGTATTCATCTTCCATTTTTCTAGGTATGTAGTTAATACGACCCAATGAAAAACCTTTTGATCTCTTCTTAAACTGCTTATTCTTTCCATCCCAAATAAAATATGCTGGAATTTGAGCATATAGAAGCTCTCTAGCTCGCTTCCCATTCTTTCCAACAGCATTAATCCTATTCAAAGTCAACGAAGCCATGAACATAGAATCTTGATTAAGAATACGTTCCAGAACATCATTAATATGAGCCTTCCCATCAAAATAAGCAGGTTGCTTCCCTTCTACATGAAAAGACAGTCTCTGAACTGCTGTAGATCTATTTTGAAGTGGAAACTTGAAAATCCTCCAAATTGCCTCTGAAGCAGATACATATCTAAATAGATAGAGTTACCATGAAGCTAAGTTAGATAGAGATAGTTAATAACATTTTACTTTGAAATTTGAGCAGTATAAGAAGAAATAATAACTACCTGCAATCAAACCAATCTTTGATTTCATTCTTCTTTTTCTCAGTGGTATTTGGTGATTCGCCAGAAGTGACAGTGTCATTTGTTTTAGACTGATCTACAGGCTCAACAATGACAGTAACACGATCTGGGCCTTTGTTGATATACTTAAATAAGTATTTAATAGAACCATTCTGATTACACCATTCCACATTGATATGAGCTTGATAATGAAGAGAGAGCTTCTTATTATAAGGCACAACATACCTATTATCACATTTTATACCACCCTTCTCAATGTAGTCTTCTGTTATCCTCCTTCTATAAACAGGATAACCATCACCACCAACCTTTGTAATAGCTTGATGTTTTTTTGGGTAGTTCTTTGAACATGTTCCATCAACCATACACGGAGAATTCCTGTTTGCTGAACCACATGGACCATGAATCATTGAATTTTTTACAATTTCATAGAGCTCTGGCTCTTTTTCTTTATCTGGAATTTCTGCAGAAATGATCTTATCAATGTCGTCAGCCGTTGGTAGCTTACTTTGAGGAGCCATGAATAAGAGAATGTGAGCATGTGGTAATCCTCTCTTTTGAAATTCGACAGTATACATAGCTGAAAAAGTGTGAAACAAAGTCTAATGACATGATGCAAAAAATAGAAAAACAGTATTAAAATCTCGTAGATACCAGAAAAAACTTACACGCAACTGTCTTCCCTAGCATATTCCTTTTTGTCAAATCTGTCATTAAAGAATCCAACTTGATTTTGAATATCCTTGCAATAATATCCGGTCTATCATCAGCAGTTAGACCTCTTGATTGGCAATATCTTGTTATCTCTGGCCACTTAGGATTGCATGTGAAGGTGATGAATAGGTCAGGAAATCCGTAATGTTTACAGATTGCCATTGCATCATAGTAGCTTTGAATCATATACCGAGGTCCACCGGTGAAAGAAGAAGGTATATTAATTTGATTACCTTCTTCACCCATAGTAGTTGTTCCAGCTGCAGCTGCCTCTTTAATGGAGCTGTAGTTCTCGCATCTTAGTTTGGACTGATTAAACTTGATGTAAGATAATCTGTTTGATTCGATAGTTGTGTAAGAATCACAAAGAAACTGCTGAAACAACCTCTTAGAATGCAACAATGTATGAGACTCATTTTCCCTCTCTTGAATCCTGAATGCGAACCACTGTCTCATGCTAATACATTTCTTCTTCTTCTTGTTGGCTTTCTGAAAACATTTCTCAATACCAGGCCTGAAACCATCCTCACCATAGCATAGAATGAGAGGATATTGTAGAGCTAAATAGGAGATATGAATTTGGCTAATCCTCTGCAAGTGACCAGTACTCTTCTCTTGAATGACTATATCACGGTCAGGCATTTGTTTTTTAAAATCCCCAGGTATTAAAGCTGCTACCTCTGATGTTGTAGGCATACTGTATATCCTCCCATCAACGCCTTTTCGGTCAGCTACAATACGCATGTGAAATGGCTCATCAGTAGCTGATTGAAACCTCTCTCTAGCGCATCTGAAAATATTGACATAAGGGTTTACATCATTTAGCATTTTCATTAGAGCTTCGATGACTTCTTTATTAAGTTTTTGCTTCCCTGCGGCTGCCTTTGTATTTTTTCCCTTTCTATAGAAATAAGCAAAACAGTAATTAACAACTATAACTATAGTAGGGTTACTAAAACATATTTTATTGAATATGTAGGTAGAAAGATTACTTGATTACAGTAGCTCTGTTATCTACTTCGTTTTCAGTATCAACTATATATAGTTGTGAATACTTAGCATAGTCACCCTCATCCGGTTTTAAACTGCCAATCAAATGATAGTTGCCTCCTTGCAATCGAAACATGTTAGGACCTTTCCCTTTTGGCATAGATTGGTCCACCTTTCCACCAAGAGAAGTCATGGCAAAAATCATATTAAAGGTTCTAATATTTTCTCTGTAGTTTATGCTCATTGCATCATTCCCTTTGAGCAATTTCTTGATAAGGTCTGGAGATTCTTTTAGAAAGGGTAATTTCACACTTCCTTGACCACAACATAGTGTGAATGTTGGGTATTTTTGGTTCCTACTTTTGTTTATACGCTCATCATACCACATGAAGGCACCACAATACTTACACTTGTATGTAGCATCACCGTGGTCAAGATAATCTGTAAAAAAAAAAAAGAATTCCCTAAAATGTAAATATGTTACTCCACACGGTTATCAAATTATACGAACATATAAGAAATGATTGATACCTGATTTCTTAGAATTTGATGTTTCACCGTTTAATTTTTTTTGCAAACGTGGTCGACCTCTTCTCTTTGGTTGAAGGATGTTCTGATCAGCTGATTCTTTTTCTCTTATTTTCTGCAACATTTGATCCACTTTTGCCATGAATTTTACATGTTCTTCACTTCTGGCGATTTGCTGTGATACATCAGTGAATTGTTCTGTAGCTTTCTGGATTTCTATATTAGCATTGTTTGAAATTTCAGTTTCGTCATCAGGGTACTGTTCAGTTTCATCGTCAGTTGTACTAATATAGTAGCCTTGTTCTTCTCCAGTTTCACTATCACTAAAACTGTCATCGTAGATCTGGTCCATGCTTTCATCGTCAGTACTTGTGTCCACTAATGGTTCGTAGTTGATAGAACATGAAGTTTAACCTATTAGTGACCGTGAAGTGGGTTAAAATATTGTAGTACTGTAACCAAGGCTTATAGAGTACATGAGAACTATATATGGCTATATATAAAGTTGTGTATATATAGATTACCTTGCATAAAAGCCGTGGGTGATGAATTTTCAAATTCTTCTTGCAAATTTCTTATAGGCAACATGTCTACTGTTGTGCCATGCTTTGATTGTTTCTGGTTCCTTATGAATGATGATGAAGCAGCACATTGGTTCACTTTATAAAAAATATCTATTGAGTCAATTTATATGTATGAGTATTTGGTGTTTAAAAGGGATTTGAGGCAAGCATTAACCTTCTCGTTTATTGTGTGCATCAGCAGAAGAAAGTGTTTCTGTTGGAACAATCCGGCGCTGTAGATTGGTGATGTTGGTGAGAACATCTATTGAAGATCGACATGTCAATCCGGAGCTGTTATCTTCAATTGAATGCATCCCCGCGAATGAACTTGAACCTGGAAATGACGTTTATTTTGTATAATTTAGTTTATGAATGTTGTAATGAAGATAAGAGAATACAAAAATACTCAAAAGTATGTGTGTTGTAAATCACCCAGAGCATTTGGTGTTTTGTTGGCAGGATTGGACTGTTGAAGAGATGTTGGTGTTCTAAAATGAGGAGTAGAAGAATGACCAAGGTTGGTAATATCGTTTAAAACCCTGCTAAAAGTTGTACTTAGAAGAACAGAACCATTACTATTAGATGCATTTGATTGAGTAATCTCACTATTAGGAGTAGTACTTTGAATGAACCGGGTTTTTTTGGATGGGTTAGAATTAGAATCAAAATCCGAGAGAGAATGATCCTTTTTCTTTTTCATGGTGTCTGAAGATTTTTTTCAAATTAGGTCGAAGATGATAAGTTTTGGATGATTAGAGAGTCTCTATTTCTGACGTTAAACAGGCTTTGTCAATTATTTCAAGTAGTTGTCTAATAAGAAGAGTATACATTCATTAGTTAGAAATCAAATATTTTATTGAAAAGCAAATATGGATAGTTGGTTTCAATTACAACTTTTAAGGAGGCAGTTATGGGATCTCCATATTTTAATAGATTTGATGATTTTCAAAACGCATTTCTCTGCTCATTTAGTGTTGACGATATATATAGTTGAGCAGTTTAAATACTTTCTTTGACTAAATTGTTAATATGTCTTGCCAAACAAAGATTTGTTCAGGCATTATACTAATTTTTACGAATTCAAGTATATGGAGTTAATAACAAAGTTATAAACCTCATGGCTATAATATAAAGTTTGGTATATACATGGTTTATTATTTTCATACTTCTATTTTTAGCGTTCTGATTTAATTTTTCTCTTATGCGAAAACTTATCTGTTTCTCTCAGGCTATTTTGCCATATGGTGGGATTATGATTTAAAGTGAAACATGCGGTCAAGATATATACAAAGAAGGTGAGTTAAAAAAACTTCTCTTTGCATCGTACGCTGGATTCAATTAAAGTTAATAAGGTAGATAAGCATTGTTCGTGATGTTGATAGGATGCATATTTTGCCATATGGTGGGATTATGAATTAGAGTGAAACATGCGGTCAAGATATCTACATGATGCGATGAGTTAAAAAACTTCTCTTTGCATCTTTTCTAGGATTCAATTAAAGTTAATAAGTTAGATAAGCATTGTTCATGATGTTGATAGGATGCATTTGTCTAAATCATAGAAGGAGATAATAATAGAAGTGTAATAATAGCAACTCAGTAATTTCAGATAGTAGCTGGGAAACAGCTATTATTTGATAGAAAAAATGTCACGAAAGCAAAGGAAAACAAATTATGGAAGTTGTATCATGAGCAACGGGGAAGAAAAATAAAAGCAAAAGTTCAATAAAAAACAAACAAATCATTCCTTCTTTTCAACCTTGATCTTAACTCCGACCGTCTTTTCTTTTCTCTCATCCATACTGTTGGTCACAACACCACCTTGGTAGACACCCTTTTGTTTTCCAACCCCATCGTTATTGATTGTTCTTTGAGCCTTTTCTTGAACTCTTTCAACTCCAAATTCCGGATTAGACTTTTCTAAATCTATTGGTTCAATACACAACTTTTTAGAAGTTGAGTTTTGATCAGAAGTCTCTCCATTAGCAGGGTAAATACGCTTGGAGGATGGAGTAGTAGAGTTAGTATTTGGGCTACATTCTAACATGAGAGGTCCCTGTAAACATAATTTTACCTAGTTATATCATATAATTATCAAGGTTCACTAATTTTAATATCTATATCACTATAAGGTAATTTACCTGGTCACAAGATACATTAGATGTTGCATTTAGTGTGTCAGATGAATGCTCCAACAGTTGTTCGTCGAGTAGGCCATCTTTCAAGAGGACTTTGGACACCTTATAGTAGTCTTTACCATCAAATATATTTGCTTTCTCAACATTTACCAGAAAGAGATAAGTCTTTCCAATAAGACTTTTCACTGGATCAGGCAAATTTTCTGGATCTATAATCTACATGCCAATAAAAATGGAATGATAGTTAGTGAACATAGTGTTTAGACATATAATGATTACTTAAAATTCCTAGGAAATCGAAATCAAAATTATCTTATTATTAGCTAACCTCATCAACTGAGCCACCAAGAACTGATTGGGCAGACTGCCCAATAATCTCAGAGCAAATAGAATCAAACAACAATAATTTTGTCTCACCAGTAGCGTCCATGACATTAGCATAGAGCATGAACCCAAAAGATTAATATAAAGTAATAATTATAAATGGGGATTTGATTGTAAAGTAATAAATATAGATTTGAAATAGTTTGAATCTATAATTTCCAGTACCTTGGTACAATATTAGTGACGACAGTATCACATTTGTAACACCAAAACCTCCGTTTTGATTCTTTGTTAATCAACCCATTATCCCCATCGTTTACTTTTTCAACTTTCTTATTGCAAGAATGACAACTAATATAGTACCAAGCCCAGTCTGTGTCAATGGCGTAGACAGTGCAATGAATCCTTGCCTTTCCAATCTATAGATAGATTATTTTTATTGATTAGTTAGAATAAATCCATAAAGTTAACATAAGCTTTACATACATCAACAGAATTCTTCAACTCTTCAATAGTTCTCCTAGGAAAATCTTCTGCATTTTCAGCTTGAACAGCAACCATCCCCCACCTTGGTTGTGTCTGACGACATATGAGAGAGAGGCCATAATCGGGCAGCCTGTTTAACACACGATTTCATAAACACTTATGATTCAATTAAAACTCACTAATTATGCGTTATCATAATAAAAGAACAATTTATTATGATAGATAATATTACGCTTGTCTGAAAACATCAACTTCATCGAATAATGGGTTCACATGGACTTGAGATGCATCAAACGAATTAGTCAAAAACCTTACACCTGAATAAGTATGTTCGTAAGTAGCGGGAATAATAATGGATAAATTAATTAGATAATGAAATCGTAATAATTAAATTTTTTTTACCCTTGTAGGATTTGATCTTCACAAATCTGAGGACACAAGTGATGATGCTTCCATCAGAGCCTTGACAGGATGTAAAAACGTGCTCTGCCAAAGAACCCCACAAGGTACATGACATTCTTTCATCTCTGATGCAAATGAGTAAGCTGGATTAGTGATTGCAAAAGTTATCTGACATAATAATAATAATTTAACTAAGTTAGCAAATAAGCATTACGTTTCGTCCCGGAGCTCAAAATTGAGTTTTTTGGTAGGCTTATTATTGGCTTCAAGGTCCTCCAATTCACCCAAACTCACAATTTGACCAATAACCTCTGCATAATGAATAATATAAATATATATTGAGTGTAGAATCGTACAATTGGTAATTACATACTTACCAACAAATATGTGCGGATTAGCTTGACCACTTTGGATTTGTTTGAACTTAGTTAAGGTAAGGAAGCTAGCATCAGAAACAGGGTCACTGTCCAAGACCATAGTTCCATTGGTAAATGACATCTTGTACAGATGTGTGGTTGGTCTGAATTGACCACTTGCATAGCTAAGAGCAAATGTCTCAATGAAAACCCAGTTACCAATAGGAAGCCTATTCACATATTTGTTTACCAAGTCTTTCTTCACAGATGCATGAATCTTTTTACTCTGAAAGAATGAAAGACATAAGATGCGTTAGTAATAGCCAATAGTTTTATCTCATAAACGTTAAAATTTATTCTTACCATGGAATCTGACAAAACCAACTCAAGTGTTTCACCAGTGTTTTCGATATTTTGACGCCATGAATGGATCACCTTGACTTGAACCCTCCAAGAGGTTTTGTAGGGACGAACATCTTTCAAAAAAAGCAAAAGTAGCAGCCATAATGTAAGTAATGTATAGATGTGATTGCTTGTGTATAGTGTTCGTTTTAGGTGAGTACTATTTATAGGGAATCCGATTAGGTTGTAGCAAACTTTTATTATCGTATCAAAAAGATCTGATTAAGCGAGTAATTAGGGAGATGATTACATATTCTGTTTTTTTATGGTATTTTTATGGAATATGATATATTCTAATTTTCATTTCTGTTTTGGTTGATTGATTTAGGAGATGCGTAATTGGTGGGGGAGAGAATATTTGGAAATCAAGGAGATTAATCACAAATCTCGCATAAGATCATTATGGTAGGCCAAAAAAATCTGCCTATTTTTTATAAAAGTTTCCGGGTAAACAAATTGGGAGAGGAAAATCATAAAGGGTTTTGTGTCTGGGGCGTTAATCATGATGGGCTTGGGCTAGGTGTTAATTTGTTCAACTTATAAAGAGAATAGACGCTGGAGTCCAAATCGTGGAGCCCATTTTTTTTACTAATAAATACAGTGGCATGGTTGTAAATAAGGTGGAAGTTGAGGAATTGTTTCAAAAATGTTTCTGAAAATGTATATATATATATTACAGAAGAATTGCACCAAAAAACGGCAAAATCCCACCTCTTGGGCAAGTTGGGCCTATGAGTGAAAGTGAAGCCCATATGTAAAAGAAATGACACTCACACAACAAACACAGGAAAACAAAAACCCTAAAAATCATTTCTGTCTTGAGAGGTTTTTAAAAAATTCATCTGTTCCATTTTCAATCTGATGAACAACAACTGAACGAGATGTCTTTTAGAACTCGAGCATCGTCATGGCCTCGTCTTCTACTTCGCCGGAACCCTAGATCTTCATTTTCTCGTCAAATATCTAGTCTTGATTCCGCTACATCCACATTTCCGAGAAGATTCTGCGGTTACTCCTCCGTCCCCGTAAATCAAACGCCATGGATCTCATCTCAGAGGTACCGTTTGTTCTCCGCAAGCACAATGTCACCAGCGGAAGCCGATAGAGTAGTGAGAGATCTTATAGCTGAGGTTGAGAAAGAGAAGCAGCGTGAAAGAGAGGAGAGGCAAAGGCAAGGACTTGATTACAAAGACATTGACGCAGAAGACGAAGAGGATTACTTAGGGATTGAGCCCTTCATCGAGAAGCTTAAGAAGCAGAATTTGAAGGATGATGGTGAATTAAACAGGCGTGAAGAGTCGTCTGATTCTGATAGTGAATTGGATGAGGTTGATTGGGATGAAGAAAGAAAGAAAGAAGATATTTTTAAGAAGAAGTTTCAGAGGCATAAGGACCTTCTTCAGACCCTTACCAACTCAGGTTATTTATTATTATTATTTTTTTTTGTTGGCTTTACGATTGTTTGTCATTCCGTCTTCTAAGTTTTTGTATGATTGTTTTGGCAGAGACACTTGATGAGGCGTTTAGGTGGATGAACAAATTAGACAAATTTGAGGAGAAACATTTCAAACTTAGACCTGAGTACAGGGTTATTGGCGAGCTGATGAACCGTTTGAAGGTCGCTGAAGGGAAAGATAAGTTTGTTCTTCAGCAGAAACTCAATAGAGCTATGAGGTTGGTTGAGTGGAAAGAGGCTTTTGATCCAAACAACCCTGCAAATTATGGAGTTATCGAACGTGATAATGTTCAAGGAGGTGGTGGTGAAGAAAGAGAAGAGCGTCTTGTAGTTGATGGGTCTAAGGATGACAATGATGATGATGATGATGAAGACGAGTTTGATGACATGAAAGAAAGGGATGATATTCTGTTGGAGAAGCTGAATGCAATCGACAAGAAACTTGAACAGAAGCTTTCTGAGCTTGATCATACGTTTGGAAAGAAGGGCAAACGGTTGGAAGAGGAGATTAGAGAACTGGCTGAAGACAGAAATGCTTTGACCGAGAAGAAAAGACAACCTTTATACAGAAAAGTGAGTGCATTCTCTATTTGTTCCTATCTCTAAGCTTATTTTTTTGTTGTTGTGCAGAACCGAATTAACCAAATCATATCATTACAGTGAAATTAGTTGACATAAGTTTGTTATGATCTGTTTTACATAAGTTAAAACTGTCCAGAAGCTTTAAATAAGATGCTTGAGGTACATTGAACATATTCGCTTCCTAACTCATTTGGGATACAAATCAAGCAGTTTCAACATGTCACATGATTTTCAAGCTTACTAAGCAATATATTATAAACATTTAATGAAAACCATTGTAGCTGTAGTGCTGTGCTATCTCTTTTAAAAAGCGTATAGCCAAAACGTTCATGCTTGTTCTTGCACTAAAAATGCTATTTGTGCTAGTATAATGAGGGATATTTATATTAAACGATGTTTGCATTCTTCACTCTGCTTCATTAATTGTCTAGAAAGTTCAACCATACATTCTTTTAGATTATAACAAAAAATATGTAGTATTTGGGTTCAATATTCTTTGATGATGTCAAAGGCATGTTAGTATTTAAGAAGGCCAGTGGTCTAATAGCCACATGAGTTATTATTTTACTGATAAGTTAAGCTTCATAATACATTTTGGTTAGTATGTTGTGAAGTTTTCTTTTCTTGGACCATGGTGGATATTGTCATACATCTCTTGTCTCAATCTATTACTGAAATAATTAGCACAGTTTTCTTTGCTTAACAGGTTATTTCTTATTTTGCAGGGATATGATGTGCATGTGATAGATGTAAAAAAAGTTGCTAAGGTCACAAAGGTATAGTTGTCTGACATTTCTCTCTTTCGTATCTTTAAATTCAATAGCTTGGCTATGAAAGAAAGACTTGTATTTTAGGGTGGTAGGGTCGAAAGGTACACTGCATTGATGGTTTGTGGGAACTATGAAGGTGTCATCGGGTATGCAAAAGCAAAAGCTGAGACCGGCCAGTCTGCTATGCAGAAGGTAATCTCACGTTACCATTTTTCATCTAGGATTGATGGAAGATATTTGTGGTGTCCTAAAAAGATGGACACTTGCATGTCTTTACACATTGTGCATTTCGTACTTATGGCAGGATCTTGTTTGTAGCAAAAATAGTCAGTTAAGTGATTCAGTGGGAAGCTAATTTGATTTGTTTGTAATGCTAAGAGTTGAGGACATGACATGTTGATAAAGCTTGAGTTTTAGGTCAAATGAAATTTAATATTAGAGTACTTTAGTTCGACTCAACATTCCGTTTTTATTGGCATGGAAATCTTAAAGAACAATATATTAGGTAAGGACGATATTTCATTGCATGCATATTCTTGTGAAGTTTTATCTGTTCTTCTGTGCATAGATGTCTTTAATTCAATTACATTGATGCCATTCTGCAAATCACTTACCAGTGAAAAGCTTCTGTTTTCTACGCATTGGTGTGCATGAATGTCTTTACTTCCAAATCGATTTTGTTTCTTAAACTGGTCAAAGAACATAAAACTTAAAACTTGTGGTATTTCAGTCTTTTTCTGTTATAATGCCTTTTAAATTATTTCTACATCTGGAGATAGTTCTTATGGTGTCATTTCTAACAACTGCAACACAGGCGTATGAGAAATGCTTTCAAAATCTTCATTACGTAGAGCGGCATGAGGAGCACACCATTGCACACGCAATACAGACTTCTTACAAGAAAACCAAGGTATTTATTTCATCTCCCTTCTGACAGTAGGATCTATTGATGCGACTTATCTGTATAGATATGTTCTTAATAAACTTGAGTCTGCAACCAGTTATATCTATGGCCTGCACCAACAACAACGGGAATGAAAGCTGGGAGAGTTGTCAAAACAATCTTGCTCTTAGCGGGGTTCAAAAACATCAAATCGAAGGTGCATTTTTCCTTCATCTTGAGATAACATCGATTCTTGTTTTCTGTTGGAGTTAAAAGTATGGTTGTGGTCCGAATTTTCAGGTGATTGGTTCAAGGAATTCATACAACACCGTTAAGGCCGTTTTGAAGGCCTTGAATGCGGTGAGTGGTCTGAGCTGGTGACCAAAAAAAGTCAATAAAAGGGATATTAGGGAAAACTTATAAGTACTTTCTATTTTTTTTCAGGTCGAAACGCCAAAGGATGTTCAGGAGAAGTTTGGCCGGACAGTTGTTGAGAAATATCTGCTGTGAGAGCTGCCGTTCATTCCTTTGGTATGTATTGCTGAGTTTTGGGTGAAGTCCTCCAATGTTTGGCTTCAGATAGTAGTGTGTTTCTTACACTTCAACTGAATTCATCCTTTTATGGTGTTGGGGGAAAAATAAAATAGTAAAGAATACACTATCCTTGCACTAGAGTTAGTTTTTGTTCTGGTTCTGGTTCTGGTTCCTCATTTATGTCGGTTCTCGTAAAATCTTCATTGATCTTCTTAGGAAACCATAGTCAGTTTGGTTGTATTGGTACTCAAAAAAAGTTTTAAAATCCCTTTGAATCAATTGAAATCCTTAAATTCGGAAAGGTCTTGTAACACCGGAACAATTATTAGATGTTATTTCAGTCGGTCTTGTTTAGATTTTTTTTTCTTTTTTTTGCTCAACAACAACTTTTCATTCACCAATTCAAGTTACAACCAAATCATAGGCACATTACATTCACCTCTATAAACTTGGACCAAAACAAATGCAATGGTAGATCAAGTACAACCCTGGAACACTAGCGGATCCAATGCTACCTAATCGAGAACCATTGCATTTTTAAACCACAATAAGATAGATAACACTCCACAACTCGAAGTGAAATCATCTCTTAAACCACCTAAATTGACCAAATGACACGAAAACACATACTAACACAGAGAAGGCCTAAGCTACTACTGAAAACTGAAAAAAAAAACCAGCTATAAGATCCTCATGATCGACATGAAGAACTTGACCCCATAGCTTCAATACCCAGAGGCACATTATCAGAAGAGCTTGGTCTCTCCGGCTTTCCCTATTCCGGTCTTAAACCTAAAACAGACACTACAAAACCAAGACCAAACCAAGAGTCATGAAGCTATAATAACCGATGAAATAGATGGTTCTCCGAACTAACTATACAAAACCAGAATGCTAATCATCAAAATTAAAAAATGAAGCACATATTAGCATATCAACACCTTACAGTGCAAGTTCAAAGTGACAACATCACTTCCGTTCAGTTACAAAACATTCACCACCTTGGCCGGACTGGAAAAAAGACAAGAACGCCACCACCCCTTGCTGCCGAACACCACCATGGCTGGTGTGAGAGGTAAGGTTTGAAGCTCGTCGAAGAAGAACCTAATCCCCACCACTGAAGCTCTTCGAAGAAAAGCTTCCGCCCTCACTGCTCTCCGAAACCAACAGACCACCGGTTTCGCCACAAACCGCCAATGACAAAAACAGAACGGATTCGCCACAGATCCACCAGACATGGCCAAGAATTGACACTGATCTCCAGCGTCTGCATCCGAGCCTTCACCGGCGACCTCCACCCAACAGATCTTTGCTTCACACATCGAGGATTCGCCGAATCCACAACCTTCGAGCAGCATCCAACCAACGGCGACAATTTAGCAAGAGGCGGAGATTGAAAAAGAACTACAAAGGAAAGAAAAGCTAAACGGGACGAAGCCCTCTCCAGCGCCGGAAGGGCAACGGGAGAGGCGGATCGAAGATGGCGGCGGCTCTCTCTCTCTCGGTGATATTAGGGTTTTTCTCTCGAGACTTTTTTCTTATGGTAAGGCCATCTTTATAGGCATAACACCAAGGGTGTTCTTAGTCCAAAAAAACTAGAAAAATAATGAATAGTGGCATAAGAACACCAAGATCAGTTCTTAATGTAGAACTGTTCTTGGCTCAGTTCTAAGCTGATGTGGCAAGCTGTGAATGGATATTATTTTTTGTAAACAATTTTTCACAAATTAAAAGAGGATTTGATTGAGAATATATAGAATAAATTTGGACATTAAACTATATATTAATTAAATAAAATGTTTGTGTGCTTTAATTAAGTAATATGTTTGTTTTTTTTTCTTTTTTTAATGTTTTTTTGTTTCATAAAATTTTGGTATTGTATTCTGAATTTTAGTAAAAGTTTTATAAGTTTGCAATTTAAATGTTATTTTATAAGTTTTTATAATTGTAATATGTTTAACATTATTATATTATTAAATCTTATGATCTTAAACATGTTCTCCCAATAACTAACTTTTTAACAAAAGATTTTAACTACTAAACTTACGTTATTTTCATAATATATTTACGCTAAGAACACCCAAAACAGTTCCCCAAAACAGTTCCCCCTATAAAGATGCCCTAATAATTGATTTTTTTCTTTGCCGTTTTTAGTCGGTCTTGTTTAGATTGTTACTGTAATAATGATGATTCTCGATTCCAGATCTTAATACTAGATCGTGTTGATTTTATAATTTGGTTGGTTTTCATTGCCAACGTGCTCTCTCAAAGGGTATCAAAAAGATCCAGCCTAACCAGATTTTAGTTCTGTTTCAATTCGATTAACCGAACCAGAGATAAACCACGTGGATTATTAGCGATTCGACAAATTCTCACAAATAAATTATTTCGTCGGTGATGTCAGAATGTATATACAAGGGGTACACGTACGCACCACCATCCCCAAAATATCTTCGACAAAGAAAAATAAAAAAGGAAACTGGAAAAGACAATGAGCGGCGATGATCATGTCGGAGAAACCCATGGTCGCCGTGACCCGATCCGGTGGTTGCTCGGTTTTGGTTTCTTCGTACAAGGATTTAGAGGTTTCCCATGGCTTGGAGCCAATTTCTTCCTCACAGATGAGCTTCGTGTGAATCCTTCAGTGCTTCAGCTTCTCCAGAACTCAGCCAATCTTCCAATGGTGGCAAAACCTATCTACGGCATCGTTTCAGACGCAGTCTACTTCTTCGGCGAGCATCGAATCCCATACATAGCCATTGGTGGTATATATATACCTAGGACTCGTCCAAATAACAAAATTAATTAGGCATTTTCAAAAATCTTTGAATTTTAAAATATCAGTTCAATGGGATACTCTCGGTTCATCTCAATGTTTAGAATATTAATTCTANGAATATTATTCTGACTCCTAAGGTTTCTCTATTGCAGCCTTGTTACAAGCAATCTCATGGCTAGCTATAGCTTTCCAATGTATCAATCTTAGCTTTGTCGGTATATCTTCTCCTTAGCAATCTCGGTGCTTCATTAGTAGAAGTTGCAAACGATGCAATTGTTGCTGAGGCCGGAAAGCAAAAAAAAGGCTCCGGTGAGCTACCTTCGTTTGTTTGGATGGCTTCTTCTCTAGGTGGAATCTTTGGAAACCTTTTAGGTGGTATTGTTATCAAAACGTTTTCCGCACAGTCAACGTTCCTCGTATTTGGGATTCTGGCTCTTGTTCAGTTCTTGGTAACTGTAAACATGAGAGAAAAGTCTCTTAATCTTCCGGAGAAGAATCCATCACAAGCTGGTATCAGAAAACATCTCTCTGACCTTTCACACGTGTTGAGGAAGCCCGAGATTTCTTATTCCATTGCCTTGTTTACGTTATCGACCGCTCTAGTTCCTGTTCTGACAGGGACAATGTTCTTTTACCAAACAAAGTTTCTGAAAATCGATGCGTCACTCCTAGGGATCTCCAAGGTCTTTGCTCAAATCGCAATGCTCTTATGGGGTCTTGCATACAATCGTTGGCTAAAAACTATCCCTCCCAGGAAACTGATTACAGCCATTCAGGTAACGATAGCTCTCTTTGTCATATCTGATCTCTTGTTTGTGAAAGGCGTTTACCGGGATTTGGGAGTGCCCGACTCTCTCTATGTACTATTCTTTTCTGGATTCTTGGAAACTCTTTTTTACTTCAAGATTCTGCCTTTTACCGTCTTGATGGCACGCCTTTGTCCTCCTGGATGTGAAGGGTCTCTCATGGCATTTGTCATGTCAGCCATTGCACTCGCTTTCATAGTTAGTGGTTATCTTGGAATCCTTCTTGCATCATTTGTCGGCGTAACAGTGGATGATTTCTCCGGGTTTACTCGTGGACTCGCTATAGAAGCCTTCTGCGTGGGGATTCCGCTCATCTTAACTTCGTGGATATATGATGAAGCGGAAACAAAAGAGAAAAGTAAAAAGAAAGACTGAGAGTTCATACCGGGTCAAAAGTGCACTCTGTGACATTCTTGTGGTTTTAATGTTTCATAGTCTCCCATAGATTTTTCTTTGATTTTGCTTCACAGCTACTAGAATCTTTCGATGATAGAAGCATACTGTAGATCTGTGACTTTGGTTGGTGTGTTCAGTGATTACTTGATGTTCATTTCATCGCTTTCTTAATTGTTTTAACGGTAGTTTCGTTTCTAAGAGATCCACAAGTAGGTAGATTAAAAATATTTCAGACTAGATAATGTTGGGTCAACCCAAAGGCAGATCCCTCCAAAAATAGGCGTTTGCCACTTAGCGTGGAGAGCACACGGTATTCTTTAGTAAAAGGCGAAAGAATAGTTCGCTATGTGCTCACCACATGGCTGCGTGAAATTCAACTGAGGGGAGTGAAGTCTATTTATAATGAAGTCTCAATCATCAAACTCTCTCCGTCTTTAGATGTGGGATACGTGAAGCTCCGCTTCTTGGTTTCTGCCCCTTTTGGGTATTAAAGGCCCAATTTTACTAGTTTAAATTCAAGGTTTTACTAATCTCTCACTAATATTTATTTCTAGTGTTGACAACTTAATCTAGGGGTGTATTTAATCTAATCTCACTAAAATTACAAGTGATTTGAGTTTTCATGAACTTTTAAATAGTTTTGATGATTTTACAGAAACTGATATGATTAATTGTAAAAATTTTTAAATCCCACCTAAAACTATGAGATTGTTAAGAACAAAGGTTTAGGGAATTGTTTTCTTGTATTATTATCTATCCCATAGGATATAACATGCAGTAAAACCTCTATAAATTAATAAACACTATAAATTAATAAATTTTGCTGGTCCCAAGTCGGGCCAGTGTAAAAATTAACAAAATTCGATAAGATAATAAAATAATAATTTTTTTGAAATCCCCATGTAAAATATGGTCCAAATAATATTATAAATTATTAATCTCGTAAATTTACATATATATATATATATATATATATATATATATATTTTTTCACAAATGAAATATATATTGATTAAAAATGGTCATTACAGAGAGAGTTGCTCAGCCATGGTGGCTTTAAAACAGAGTCAGTGTAATATTGAGAATATATACAACCATATTTAGCTAAGGCATGTGCCACCCTATTATATTCTCTCTTTGTGAAAGTAAATGAAATTTGCTGTAATTTGGAAGACCAAGTTCTTATGTCATGAATAAGATTTGTTAAAGAGACATCCACAGTTTGACCATTAACTAATTTTATTAAAGTTTCATAGTCTCCTTCAAAAATGATTGCCTGATAACCTCGAATCCATGCCTGTTGTATCGCAGTAAGCAATCCTTTTGTTTCTGCCTCTAAAGGAGATCGTACATGATTTAGTCTAGTTGCACACTATAGTTTCACCCTGATGGTTTCTAAAAATCCATCCTCCAGTGGCCTGGTGGGTGTGATGATCGTAGCTCGCATCAAAATTGCATTTAAAGGTCGGATGAGTTGGGGGTAGCCAAGAAGTTGTGTTCGTTCGTAGAGTAGGCAATGATGAGGATGTGTTATGTAAATTGCTTATCCATTCTTTTGTGTCTGACTTCGACTGTAAAACTGTTTCCGATGCACTCTCTCGATAATTATTGAAAACTTGATTGTTTCTTGCTTTCCAAATATACCATAGTAGAACAAAGGGTTGTAGAGAATCATATATGTTGGGTGTTTGAAATTGATATGATAATAGTTGAGCAATGATATCCTCTGTGTTTGAAGGTAGTTGAGTGGTGTTTAAGGAGGAAGTACTGGAAAGTCTCCATGCCATAATGGCAAAAGGACAAGAGATAGGGCATGGTGGTTTCTTTCCTCTGTTTGACGACATCTTGGACATAAAGGGTCAATGTTCATACCTCTTGTTCGTAATCTTGTTGTGACTGGTATAGTTTGTGATAGTATGCACCATAGGAAGTGTTTGATCTTCGGTAGTAAACACAATTTCCAAATTTTGTTCTTGAGTTCAACTGAACCGTGAGGTATATTCAAAACATCTCTTGGGTCAAAAAGATAGTGAGTGATGAACCAGTATCCAGTTTTTACAGTGTAGTCTCCTGAGCGAGTGTAGTTCCAAATTAGTTTATCCGGTTGCTCCACTTGTGGGAGGTGAATGTTTTGTATAACCTCCTGCTCCGACTGTTGGACCAAGGAAAGGAGTTTCTGGTTGTCCCATGTTCGAATATCACCCGTTTTGGAGATTTAATGATCGAGTGTTGTAGAAGATTGCAGTGGTGAGGTTTGAACTAATCTAGGTGGATGCACTTCAATGAAATTATCCAAACTTATACGAATAGTTTTACCATCTCCCACAATAAATCTAGAACCTTTTTTAATAAGATAGGATTGCTTCTTTCTTTGTTTAGTTTCTAAGATAGACTCATCACGATAGTATCTATTTTTCATTACTCTGGCAAATAGAGAATTAGGATATTGGATTAGCCTCCATGCTTGTTTTGCCAAAAGGGCATCATTGAATTTTGCTAGGTCCCTAAATCCCAATCCTCCTTCTCTTTTCGAACACTGTAGTTTTTTCCAAGCAATCCATGGTATACTGCGTTGATTTGAACTTTTTTCCCACCAATATTGCATTAAGAGTGATTCAATTTTGGAAGTGATTCCCAAAGGCAGTTTAAAGCAGGACATAGCATAAACCGGCATTGATAAGGCAACTGAGTTTAGCATTATTTCCTTACATGCAGGAGATAATTTCTTTGCGGTCCAACCATTTGTGCGTTTCTTGACTCTGTCGACAATGTACTCAAACATTTCCTTCTTTTTTCGACCAAACTGTTCAGGAAGGCCAAGGTACTTTCCTCCTCGTCCATGATTAGGAATGTCTAGGATTGATATCAGGCGTAATTGAGTATTCCCATAAACTCTGCTCCCAAAAATGATCATAGATTTTGAAGTATTGATCTTTTGTCCTAAATAGTATTCATAGATATCAAATATATCTTTCAAGGCTTGACAGTTTTTCTTATTTTCTTTGCTAAAAAATAAGCAATCATCAGCAAACTGCAGGTGGGTAATACTTGGAGCACCATTGCCTATCCGAATGCCACAAAGATCTCCTTCACGTGCACTTGTCGAAATTAAATGGCTGAGTATATCCGAGCATAGAATGAAGAGATACGGTGATAGGGGGTCTCCCTGCCTAAAACCCCTTGTTGGTTGAATATATCCATAAGGAGCTCCATTTATTAAAACAGAGTAGTTAACAGTAGTTACAACCGCCATGATCCAATTTATCCATTTGTGACAAAAGTGATAACTCTCTAATTTACATGTTTTTAGTATCTTTTTGTCCATATTTTGCATTGTTCATACTCTTAACTTAAATTTTTAGGTCATTAATTGTAGGAATTCACTTTTAGGCCATTTAGGGTGTTGCATTTTTGCATTTGCATATTTTGGATGAAAACAGGTGCTTAAGAGCCTAAAATGGGGAAAAACAAGGACAAACCCGAGCATGTACCCGAAGGAGCCATCGAGCTGGAAGAACAAGTCCGAACCCCAACACGATCGAGGAGGATCCAAGAGCAGGAAGAACAACCCGAAGATCTACCTGACCTCATCCTTGTGTACCCCATCGAGTAGACCCTCGGGCATGACTGGGAATCTAGGTCAAAGGGGTTTCCATATATAGACCCCTCCTCTCCTTCCTCACAAAAGAGCACGCCGCAGACCCTCAGACCAGAGAGCGAGTGCTTCTGAGAGAGAACTGAGCGACTCAAAAACTCTTTTCACTTTTTGTTAGGATTTGTTTCATATTTTTTTTTATCATTTCTTTAGATTTCTATCTTTTATTCTTATTTCTCTACCCGACCGTTTATTATAATGCAATTTTCGTTCATATATGCTGTTATGTTTCTTGCTATGATTTCCGAGTAGTGTAGTAAAGTTTCTAGGGATGGGATAGATGATTTTGTGTTCTTGATCGGTTAGGATGTCTTAGTTTGATTGTATATGTTTAATAGATTTCATTCTAGATTGGTGTTCTTAATGCTGTCAACAAACCGAGAGGGTGAGATTAGATCTAAGGTGTTTTACCACCGAGAGGTGTAGATGAGATGCTTGAATCAACCAATGCTAGAGGTTTACTCACTTAGCCTAAGAGATTAGATGAGTAAGGGGTTTACTGACAATAATGAATCGGATCTTAATGCCTGCTTGGTCATGTTTCTCCAACGAGAGTTGGGTAGGGGAGTGATCAAGGTTGATTGTTTCCATCACGAGAGTGTTTTAACAAGATTTTAGAGATTCATTGTCTAGGAAATATTTTCTTGAGGCATGTAAGACATCTGTACTGGTCAGGAATACTTAGGATTCGATTACCCCATCCTTAGAAGCTTTCGTATTTTAATTGCTTGCATTTTCATTCATTACTCGATCCATTACCCGAATAGGTACACGATCACCTGCTTCGAGTAACCCCTTGAGTTGTTCATACTATCTTCGCTTACTCGATCACCCCACTCGATCCTGTACTCGAATGCTTGCATCAAGTGCTTAGGTCGTGTGGTTCTTTGTTTATACTCTTTTCTTTTATTATTTTAGGATTGTTAGACAAAACCCCTATCTGCTTGGCTTGACTTGCATTGTTCTGATTGTATCCTTCCTGCTAGCATAAACAACCATTTGGATTGATAACCCTTTGTACTATAACTGCATAGGGAATTGATACCCTGGTGAAAAACCGTTTATCAATTTGGCGCCGTTGCCATTTGGTTGAATTTTATTTTGCTACGTTTAGGATTTCAGCACTTGCTAGATCAAGTTCTTTTATTTATATTGGTTTGGAATCTGACTTGTTTGCTTTCGCTCTTGTTTGTTTTGAATCTCAGGTACAACCCGAGCACCCACCTGACCCGTCACTCGATCACCTGGATCGGGTTGACCCTCGTGTACACACTCGGTCATCTACTTGTGTATGCAAATATGATCCAGAGGTAGCCAAAACTTGAGTCCTTTCATTGACAAAATCGACAGACCAAGGCTACTCAGACAACAACAAGTTCAACAACCGCAACCAGCAATCATTGAGGAGACAATGAATAATCAGAACGGTCCACCAGCTCCTCAAGCAAGGACCAACATAGGAGCAGGAGATGCTCCATCTACTCACACTCAAAGGAATGGCATTGTGGCACCTGCTATCCAGAACAACAATTTTGAGATCAAGAGTTGTCTCATCCAGATGATACAGAGTAACAAGTTTCATGGATTGCCAATGGAGGACCCATTGGATCATCTGGATGAATTCGATAGGCTCTGTAGCCTCACCAAGATAAATGGAGTTAGTGAGGATGGATTCAAACTCCGACTTTTCCCATTCTCTTTGGGAGACAAAGCACACATCTAGGAGAAATCACTCCCCAAGGAGTCCATCACCACCTGGGAAGCGTGCAAGAAGGCATTCCTGGTCAAATTCTTCTCCAACTCCAGAACCGCAAGGCTGAGTGATAGGATCTCCCTAGGAAAGAAACTCTGATGAAGGCTGATGGTAG
>NC_025689.1:20840199-20843256 GCF_000633955.1 Camelina sativa
CCTGGTACCAAATCAATCTGATGCTCTATCCCACGGATTGGAGGTAAGCCTGGAGGTATTTCTTCTGGAAACACATCCTTGTACTCCTCTATAATCTCTGTCATCTCGCGTGGAAGCTCTTCTACTGACTTAGTACTGGTGAGTGTCTCCTTATACACAAACATGAATGTGGTCATCTCTGGATCAAATAGCTTGTTGAACTTGCTATGATTGATGTACAAGCTGTGAGACACTTTCTCTGTATCTTTGCGGTTCATGTGAAGCTGATCCTTGTAAATCTCGCTGGGTGTAAGTGGTAGAAGAGTGACCTTGCGTCCTTTGAACTCAAATAACTGCTTGTTGGTGTAACCATCATGAAACACTTTTCTGTCGAACTGCCATGGTCTTCCCAAAAGAATATGACTTGATTTCATTGGAATCACATCACATAGCAGCTCATCCTCATACTTCCCAATTGTTAGTTTCACCATCACTTGCTGCGAAACTGTCAAAGCTCCCTTGTTGTTCAACCACTGCAGCTGGTAAGGTCTCAGATGTGAAGTGGTCTTGAGATTAAGCTTATGTACCATCTCTTCACTAGCTGCATTAGTACAGCTCCCACCATCAACGATCAAGGTGCAGACCTTGTCTTGAACCATACACCGTGTGTGAAATAGGTTCTCACGCTGTCCTCTATCATCTGGATGAATCTGAACACTTAAAGCTCTGCGCGCCACCAACATCTCTCCCATTACTGCTGGTTCACCTTCTTCACCAAAATCTGACTCTGGTTCACTCTCTGAACTGTCTACTGGCACAATCTCTCCTCCTTCTTGAAGAAGAAACATCTTCTTGTTAGGACAGTCTCTAGAATAATGTACCATTCCTTGGCATTTGAAACACCTGATATGACTTGTAGAAGTGCTACTCTTGGGCTTGAAATCAATCTTAACCTCCTCTTTAACTGTAGCTGTCGCAGGTTTGCTGTCCTTGGTGAAGGCGGGTTTACTAAACTCTCTTGGCTTGGAGATGTTAGGCGTAAAAGTAGACCTTACTCCCTTTCTCTTGATCTGCGATTCAATCAGCTCTGCCTCNCAGCTCTGCCTTATGTACCATTTCTTGCACATCCTCATAGTCCTGCAACTCTACCTTGTCTTGAATCTCTCTGTTTAAACCCCCAAGAAACCTTGACATAACCATGTCTTCACTTTCTCTTAGATCAGCTCTGATACCACATGATAGGATCTCTCTAGGAAAGAAACTCTGATGAAGGCTGATGGTAGGTGACAGGCGACGTGGATTCGGTGGTGATGATGATCGAGTGAGATTGGTGAATGAATATAAGTAATGATCGAACAAAGTAACAATGAATCAATGGTGAGAAGTGTTTGAATGATGAGATGGATTCGAACAGGTAGAAGAGTTTCTTAATTCACAACGTGTATAGAAACTCAGAAATCAAGAACGCATTCAAGATATCGGATTGAGAGAAGAAAGTTCACAAACGTGTTTACAACATACTTCTTCGCTAAAGAACAAGGAGGCGTGGCTATGGGGCTTTATAATCAACCCTAGGCTCGACACTCCAAACAACAGGAAGTTCAAAATAAAACAACAAGACGTTTTAAGGAAAACAAGAAAAACAGCAAAACATCAGGTACTGAAGTCTGGCGACTTAATACTGAAGTCTGGTGACTTAATTCTGAAGTCTGGTGACTAAAGTCTGAAGTCTGGTGACTAAAGTCTGAAGTCTGGTGACTAAAGTCTGAAGTCTGGTGACTAAAGTCTGAAGTCTGGTGACTAAAGTCTGAAGTCTGGTGACTAAAGTCTGAAGTCTGGTGACTAAAGTCTGAAGTCTGGTGACTAAAGTCTGAAGTCTGGTGACTAAAGTCTGAAGTCTGGTGACTAAAGTCTGAAGTCTGGTGACTAAAGTCTGAAGTCTGGTGACTAAAGTCTGAAGTCTGGTGACTAAAGTCTGAAGTCTGGTGACTAAAGTCTGAAGTCTGGTGACTAAAGTCTGAAGTCTGGTGACTAAAGTCTGAAGTCTGGTGACTGAAGTCTGAAGTCTGGTGACACAATACTGAAGTCTGGGGACTTGTACATTATTTCCCATTGGCAATGACTTCTAGATAACTCGACGTAGTGATCCATTTGCCTCATTAAAAACCATGCCAAGAAAACCCAGTGGGACAAAACTCAGCTATGGGAAAAAGAGTACAAACTTCACACCTAAGTTATCTAGTTATCATTACCAGGTGAAGTCTTCAAGGTGGAGATGTTAAAGACCTGGATCCTCGGTAGGTTGAATGACCCGTCAGCTATGAGTGAATGAGCTTCCTTAGCCATCTCCTTAGCTCTTGAGCGAGTGATCCTTCCCACAATCTCCGGTCTCTCTGCAGCTTCTGACTCCTTGCTAGCCATGATCATATTACTGAGAAATGACATTTCTGGCTTTGTTCAGAAGAACAATGAGACGTTCAGTGAAGCTTGGGAACGTTTCAAGGGATACACTACCAGATGTCCTCATCATGGCTTCAACAATGCTTCATTGCTGAGTACACTTTACAGAGAAGTGGTCCCCAAGATACGGATGTTGCTGGACACCGCAAGCAATGGTAACTTCCTCAACAAGGATGTTGATGAAGGTTGGGACCTAGTGGAGAACTTGGCTCAGTCTGATGGGAATTACAGTGAGGAGTATGTTCGCAATGTGCGATCTACAGGAGAGGAAGATGCCAAGTACAAGAGGAACATGAAAGCCCTCAATGACAAGCTCGACAAGCTCCTCAACCAGCAGCAGCATGTTCATGCAATATCAGAGGAAGAACAGTTTCTACAACAAGATGGGGAGACTGTACAAATCGAGGATGTTAACTACATCAACAACCAAGGAGGTTACAACAGAAGGTACAACAATTACAAGCTGAATCCAAATATGTCCTACCGAAACCCGATACACAGCCCAATACCTCCATCTAGTTCCTCCTCACTGGATTTTCTATCCCTAATGCACACTGTCCTATCCACTTAGAAGACCGACACGATACACATTAATACAAGTTCAACGATCTCGCCTGC
>NC_025689.1:20843267-20853679 GCF_000633955.1 Camelina sativa
TCTATCAGCCAACTTCCAAGAACTACACAACAAGTTTGATGCCTTGGAATCTCGAATTCAGGTGCTAACATATAACTCGGCTTCCACCTCAAAAAGTCCTACGGAGTCTGCAAATGCGATCGCCCTACGGAGTGGCCGACAATTACCACCTCGAACAGCACGACTAAACATCACTGAGGACAGCAATGATTTAGATGGGGAGGATCTCCGTGAACCGACCACTTTTGCTGAACCCCTAAGCCACTCCCCAGAACAAACCGACCCTTCACCCGACCACACTACTCAGATAGATGATCGGGTTGACCCTCCAGCAACTCCGCCTCCTGCAGACAAACCAGGAGGAGAGAAACAGAAAGAAAGGAGATTCATTCCCCCACCTTACATTCCACCTTTGCCATTCCCTGGACGATTTCGCAAGGAACTTCTGGAGAAGTACAAGGCATTGTTCGAGAAACAGATGCAAGAACTTGAACTTCGCATGCCCCTAATGGACGCTTTCACCTTGATACCTCCTTACCAGAAATTCATGAAGGATGCAGTGATGGAGCGAATCAAGCTAGTACAAGGGATGGTCATACTCAATCATGAGTGCATGCCATAATCCAGAGGACTGCTGCACCTAAGAAACTGGCGACCCGGGATCATTTACTTTACCTTGCTCGATCAGACCATTGAAGTTTGGAAGATGTATTTGTGATTTGGGGGCATCAGTCAGCCTGATGCCACTAACTGTAGCCAAACGTCTTGGATTCGAGAAATTCAAGCCTACTGACATCCAACTGGTTATGGCAGATCAAACTACGAGGTTGCCAAGCGGAGTTTTGGAAGACTTGTCGGTCAAGGTAGGGTCAGTAGATGTACCAACCGACTTCGTGGTTTTGAAAATGGATGTGGAGCCAAGGGATCCGCTTATCTTATGATGACCATTCTTAGCCACCGCAGGGGCAATGATTGATGTAAGGAACGGGAAGATCGATCTGAAGCTCGGGGAAACTATGAAAAAACCTACAATAGCTGGTCAAACCTTCTGGATAGAGGAGTTAGAAAAACTGCATGAGGAGGCATTTGAGGAGATTGCAATCGGGGATTGTTTAGAAACAGCGCTGACGAATGATGGTAAGGAGGGATTCGTGCACTAAGACACGGAGCTCTACAAGGAGCTGCTTGATACTTATCGAGAAGTCATCAAACCGGAGCTAAGCGAGGACATGAGGGAAGCTGAAAGAGAGGGAGTGATGCTCGACAACAGAAGCTTAGACAAGTCAGTAGTCACCTCCTACGTCATGTCGTGCAGTTGCTCAACACCAGCCCACCAGGACGCTAACACGATCGCCCCATCGAGTAGGATGATCGAGCACAACCTCGAGCAGCAACTCCAAACCACTGATGATTGGTCTGAGTCTAATGCGCCTAAAGTGGAACTCAAACCTCTTCCATCTGGGCTAAGGTACTTTTTCTTAGGACCTAATTCAACTTATCCAGTGATCGTCAATTCTAACCTGCCTGAAAAAGAATTTAAATTGCTTTGCACGCAATTAAGAAACTAGAGGAGAGCAATAGGCTATACTCTAGATGATATCAAGGGTATATCCCCTGATCTCTGCACCCACCGGATAAACCTAGAGGATGAATCGTACTTTAGTGTAGAGCTTCAGCGTCGGCTAAACCCGAACCTAAAAGAAGTGGTGAAAAAGGAAATTATGAAGTTGCTCGATGCTGGAGTTATCTACCCCATTTCTAATAGCACTTGGGTGTCCCCGGTGCACTGCGTTCCGAAGAAAGGAGGAATCACTGTCGTCAAAAACGAGAAAGACGAGCTAATTCCCACAAGGACGATAACCGGTCATCGAATGTGTATTGACTATAGGAAACTTAACGCAGCCTCGAGGAAGGATCATTTCCCCCTGCCTTTCATCGACCAGATGCTGGAACGACTCGCTAACCACCCATACTATTGTTTCCTTGATGGGTATAATAGATATTTCCAAATACCCATACACCATGCTGACCAAGAGAAAACGACATTCACTTGCCCTTATGGCACTTTTGCCTATAAGAGGATGCCTTTCGGCCTGTGCAACGCTCCCGCGACTTTCCAAAGGTGCATGACATCCATCTTCTCGGATTTAATCGAAGAAATGGTGGAGGTTTTCATGGATGACTTTTCAGTATATGGAGTGATGTGATCGCAGGACGCGACCTCAGCCAAGACATGCCGGACGCGACCGAGACGCCTGACCAAGACGCATCGGACGCGACCAGGGCAACCTCTTCAGACGCGGCCAAGGCTCCAACGATCCTTCCCGGAGCCACCACACGTTCCAAGAGCTCAGCAAAGGCGGCCAAACAGCGGCTCAACCTATTTGTCCGAACCTACATCCAACACCAGCCACCCCATGAAGACTCTGAAGGCTCAGTCCGCTTAGTCTTCACTCTTACCCAAGAGTGAAGACGGTCAAGTCGTTAAGCGAGGAAGTGTACTCTTTTTCCTCACTCCGGGTTTGTCCCAATGGGTTTACCGGAGGAGGTTTTAACGAGGCATGGAGCTAAACGCAAAACGCCTAAAGGCTAAGTTGCTTCACGCGCAAGGCCAAGGCGGTTATCTCTCTTTCCCTCTTATTTTTGGTTTAATTTTGAACTTGAGAATATTCTCTTTTGATCCTATGTTTGTGAACGTTGGAGAGTGTTTGTGGCTAAGCGTGTTAGTCAAAAGGTGGCGATGTGTTCTCTTTGTAAAGGGGACACGTCAAAAGGACGATGTGCGGATCAAGATGAATCCGCGTGTCCTTAAGCTCCTATCTAGACCTAGCTATTTAAACTCTCCTTAAGCCTTGTTCCTCCTTAGACTTGTATGAAAAGAAAACTTTTCCTCAAGAGAGATTCTTGAAACTTGTCTCACTCATCTCTTTCTTCAATCCGGGATTGAACCTCGAGAAAACCCTAATAAGCCGCGAACCGGGTTCGCCCTTGTTAGAGACCGTATCAAGAGGAGAGCCAAACCTCTTGTGTCGTCACTCGATCCATCCGTATTTCCTCTCACTTCGTTTCCATCTGTCCTCTTCTTAAACTCGAGTCCTCTTTCATCAGTTCTCGAGTTCCCCACGAATCACCTCAAATCATCCTCGCTATCGTTTCCCCTCGTAGATGTCCACCCGCTCGTTCCGCATCCGTACTGTCCGATTGAACCGTTCGTGGCTTCTCGACGTATCTCCCGAACGGCTCGTTTGAATTCCTTCAAACTCCGTTTCCCTCGTTTGATTCTCTCCTAGATCCGAAGCCCAGAACCTCGGCCGAGGAAAGTTTCACCGACTGAAAGTTGACCGAGAGCTCAAGCCGCGTCCGTACCGCGATCGTACCCTGACCGTGTCCTCGGGTCACATCATGGAGCTTCTTTCTCGTCCTGTCTGTCAAACCTCTGCAAGGTGCTGAAAAGGTGTGAAGAAACCAACCTAGTGTTAAACTGAGAGAAGTGCCACTTTATGGTCTAGGAGGGGATAGTTTTAGGGCACAAGATTTCAGAAAAGGGTATAGAGGTCGACTAGGCTAAGATCAAAGTGATGGTTCAAACGCAACCTCCAAAATCGGTGAGAGATGTCAGAAGCTTTNTACTGTTCGATTGAACCGTTCGCGGCTTCCCGAAGTATCTCCCGAACGGCTCGTTTGAATTCCTTCAAACTCCGTTTCCCTCGTTTGATTCTCTCCTAGATCCGAAGCCCAGAACCTCGGCCGAGGAAAGTTTCACCGACTGAAAGTTGACCGAGAGCTCAAGCCGCGTCCGTACCGCGATCGTACCCTGACCGTGTCCTCGGGTCACATCATGGAGCTTCTTTCTCGTCCTGTCTGTCAAACCTCTGCAAGGTGCTGAAAAGGTGTGAAGAAACCAACCTAGTGTTAAACTGAGAGAAGTGCCACTTTATGGTCTAGGAGGGGATAGTTTTAGGGCACAAGATTTCAGAAAAGGGTATAGAGGTCGACTAGGCTAAGATCAAAGTGATGGTTCAAACGCAACCTCCAAAATCGGTGAGAGATGTCAGAAGCTTTTTAGGGCACGCAGGGTTCTACAGGCGATTCATTAAAGACTTCTCTAAGATCGCCCGACCGTTAACGCGGCTCCTTTGCAAGGAAGTAGAGTTTATTATCGACAATAAAGGAAGCTTTGGTGAGTGCGCCAATAGTTCAAGCACCTAACTGGGACCATCCTTTCGAGATTATGTGTGACGCATCAGATTATGCTGTGGGGGCAGTATTGGGTCAAAGAATAGATAAAAAGCTCCATGTGATCTACTACGCAAACAGAACCATGGACGAAGCCCAGACAAGGTATGTGACAACTGAGAAGGAGCTCCTTGCCGTGGTTTTTGCGTTTGAGAAATTCTGAAGTTATTTAGTCGGTTTGAAAGTGATCGTCTACACGGATCATGCCGCCCTAAGGTATATTTACTCGAAAAAGGACACCAAACCTAGGCTCCTCAAATGGATCCTTCTTCTGCAGAAATTTGACATAGAAATCCTGGATAAAAAAGGAATTGAAAACGGGGTAGCAGACCATCTGTCTAGAATGAGAATTGAAGATCCACTCCCAATAGACTTCTCAATGCCCGAAGAAAGACTGATGCACATCGCCTTCTTGGAAGAAATGAGCCACACGATCAGACACACAATAGCTTACTCGATCTTCGAGTCAACCAGGTCGATTGAGTTGATGGCAATCGAGTCGGCTGAGCTGCCATGGTACTCAGATTTCGAGAACTACATGGTGTGCGGAGAAATTCCTAAGGACTATGATGCTCATAGAAAGAAGAAGTTCTTCAGGGATGTCAACAACTACTATTGGGATGAACCTTATCTTTACAAAAAAGGGACGGATGGCCTGTTCAGACGATGTATAGCAGAGGAGGAAGTCCGAGGAGTATTAGAGCACTGTCATGGGTCCGCCTATGGAGGACATTTTGCTACCTTCAAAACCGTCCAAAAGATACTCCAAGCCGGTCTTTGGTGGCCGACCATGTTCAAGGACGCACAGCTCTTCATAGCGAAATGTGATTCGTGCCAGAAGACGGGTAACATAGGTCGAAGAAATGAAATACCTCAGCAGCCAATCTTAGAAGTCGAAGTTTTTGATGTCTGGGGAATAGATTTCATGGGACCTTTCAACCCACCCTCGAAACATGTATATCCTAGTGGCAGTTGACTATGTCTCAAAATGGGTAGAAGCAATCGCCAGCCCGATGAATGATCAGAAGGTCGTAATGAAGATGTTCAAAAGCATCATTTTCCGAGATTTGGAATCCCAAGAGTAGTGATCAGTGATGGAGGAACCCACTTCATTAACAGGGTTTTCGATGGCTTGTTGAGAAATCACGGAGTCAAGCATAAAGTTGCAACAGCTTATCACCCACAGACCAGCGGACAAGTGGAAGTAAGCAATAAACAGATCAAAGCGATATTAGCCAGAATAGTGGGATCACGAAAAAGGATGGGGCATTCAAGCTAGATGATGCGCTATGGGCCTACAGGACCGCTTATAAAACACCGTATGGGCGGACCCCTTTCCAGCTTCTTTATGGAAAAAACTGTCACCTTCCAGTCGAGGTAGAATATAAAGCAATGTGGGCAACAAAACTGCTGAATTTGGACATAAAGACTGCACAAGAAAAAAGAACAATGGATCTCCACGAACTTGATGAGATACGACTGGAGGCTTATGATAATTCGAGGATCTACAAGGAAAGAACCAAAGCTTTTCATGACAAAAAGATCCGACACAAGGATTTGAAAGCTGGAGACAAAGTCCTCTTGTTCAACTCAAAGCTTCGGCTATTCCCTGGGAAGCTCAAGTCAAGATGGTCGGGACCCTTCGAAACTAAAGAGGTTCTGCCCTATGGAGCGGTGACTTTGCTAGCAAAAGGATGGGACTGAGTTTACTGTGAATGGGCAGAGAATGAAGAAATACATGGCAAATGAGAGCACAGAGGTGGGATCATCTCTGCGTCTCGTCGATCCCGCGCCAGTCTGAGATGAGTTGAAAGTCAGGCTTAGAGACTATAAACAAGCTCACTTGGGAGGAAATCCCAAAGGCAGGTTCGTAAATATGATTTACGTTTTTAAGTCTTTTCTCTCTTCAGTCCTTTCGCCCTACCCGATGAGCTACGCGATACCCCCTCGATCAACCTCTCGGATGCTGGTCCAAGTAAGTCATCCGTGCATATCACCGAGCTCTCTGACGAGCAATTCTCGGCACCTGCTGAAGCCGGTGACGACCCTGGCTACACGTTGGCGAGTATGGAGGCTGCTGCAACCTCCTTCTTCACCAACCCATGAGGTACCACTTTCATCCAATCTTTGTAAATAACATTGCATTTAGTTTTATTTTATTTTGTGTGATTCTTGGATTCTTTTTCCAACTCATAAAGCTTTGGTTGTTGTTGGTTCACCTTACAAAAAAGGTATAATATTGTGCTTTTTTGTTTGAGGTTTTACGTTTAATTATTTAATCATATTCTCAACATTTTTTATTTGTATTCCGATTTTCTGTTTTTATGATTAATCGACTCATTCATTTTATTTGTTTGTTCGTATAGTGGTTTATTGGAAAGCAAGTCCATAAATCATAAAGCTTTAGTTGTTGTTGGTTCACCTTTCAAAAAAGATATAATAATTATGCTTTTTTGATGAGGTTATAAATTTAATTCTTTTATTATGTTCTCAAAATTATAATAACATTCAAATTTTTACTTATTACTTTTCTTTATAAAAACAATATTGAACATGTTAAACCTACATAATACTACAATGAGGATGGTCCTGAGGATGATGTTATGATTCCTGCAACGACTACAACAACTAAATTCTCATATTGGATTTTATTCAATACACAAGCTCCTCAAGCCAAAGATATCGCTTATGCTGAAATTTCAAACCCATATGTTTGGTATCATAAAGACATGATGTGGAAGCCAAGATCAAAGAGAAGACAATTTTTTCACCCTACTATATTCCTATAATATTTGTTTCTTTAATTTAATCTAATTTTTTTAATTGTACTTAACATTAAAGCTTATTTAATTTATTAACAATAGAATTATTTATTTTATGACTTTTGTATAATAGAATCTTAAATTTTTAATAAAGCTTGGATTTATGAAAATATTTATTTATAAAGGTTTCTGATAAAGTTTTAATTTATTCTATAATAGATTAATAAATTATACATAAATGAATGACGAAATAATCGTGTATATCTTCAAATTTTTAAATTTTGGTAAATTTAAGACGATAAATATGTAAGAAATTTTTATAATAGGAAAACTTACTCTTCATTTTTTATTTCGAAAAAAAATTCAGTGTGCACGTTGTTAGCCGAAAGGTATCCGGAGCTTTCAACAAGCACCGGACGTCCAATTAAATCTAAAGATCAGAATTAATATAGTTTGGTCAGTTACACATATTTAATAGAAAATATACATACAGTCAAACCTCTATAAATTAATACTCTCTGTAAATTAATAAATTTTTTCGGTCCCAAGTTGGGATCAGTGCAATTTTGGACATAATTCGATAATATAATAAAATATTTTTTTTTGAAAATCCTTTGTAAATGTATGGTCCCAACAATAGTATAAATTAATAATTATATAAAATTATCAAAATATATATGAACATTAATTTTTGTTAGACTTTATTTCTAATATTTTTACTATATCAAAAACTTTTAGTTTTCTCTTCAAAACATGAGAATTGTTATTTTTCTTATAATTGATTATATAAAAGTATTATTTTTAACAAGAGAATTTGTTAAAAATGCCCTTTTTGATATACCCCTTTTCAAAAATACCCTCTTTTCTGGCCATTTTTATTTTTGCCCTCTTTTAATTTTTACCATTTAAGCCTTAGATGAAAATTATTTTATTCAATAAAAATAAAAACAAAATTTTCTCGCCAAAAAATTTCCGACATTTTTTCCCGCCAAAAAAAAAATTACAAGGTTTTTAAAAGGTTTTATTAGGTTTCTACCTTATAAAAGCCTTATAAACACCTTGTAAAGGCTTTTACAAGATTTTTTAAAGAGTTTTAAAAGGTTTTTTAAACAACTTGTAAACGCTTTTACAAGATTTTTAAAAGGTTTTTAAAAGGTTTTAAAAGGTTTTTAAAAGGTTTTTAAAAGGTTTTCAAATGGTTTTTAAAAAGATTTTTAAAAGGTTTTTAAACACCTTGTAAACGCTTTTACAATGTTTTTGAAAACCTTGTAAAAGTTTTTATAAGATTTTTAAAAGGGTTTTAAAAAGTTTTTAAACACCTTGTAAATGCTTTTAAAAAGTTTTTAAAAGCGTTTACAAGGTGTTTAAAAACCTTTTAAAAGCATTTATAAGCTTTTTAAAAGCATTTACAAGGTTTTTAAAAGCATTTACAATGTGTTTAAAAACCTTTTAAAAACATTGTAAACGCTTTTAAAAGTTTTTAAAAAGCGTTTACAATGTTTTTAAAAGGTATAAATTTCAATATTTTTAGCGGGAAAAATTTTCGATTTTGGCGGGAAAATTTTTTTTTTTGGCGAGAAAAAATAATGTTTTTGGGAAAAATTTTAGATTTTGGCGGGAAAAAAAATTTGGCGGGAAATTTTTTTGGCAGGAAAATATTTTCGATTTTGATGACTGTACATTCTTGCTGTCACTCAAAAAAGGGTAATTTGGTCATTTTGTATATAAAGAGGGGTAGTTTTAAAAATGGTCAACATGAAGGGGTATTTTAAAAAAAGAGTATAGAAAAAGGGGCATTTTTGAGAATGCCCATTTTTTTTTTTTTTTTTTATCAACAATAAAGAAATCAGCTCAAACGAGCCAATTGGTGGGAAAGTTGTTTACAAACATAATATGATGCGGAGATGAACGCGCACGGCGCGCTAGAGAGTCCGCTCGTACATTAGCAGTTCTATTAACGTGAACCAAAGGAAAGGAAGAAAACTCCTCCCTGTCACTCTGGATATCGTCAAGATAAGGTGCAAAGGCCGGCCAATCCTGGGGCGAAGATGTAACATCCGCAAACCAAAAATTGGTTTTTGGGGATGGGTGTCGATCGACACCAAGGGGGTGTCGGTCGACACCAAGGGGGTGTCGGTCGACACCACTTATTTTTCGGTTCGATCAGAATGAGTTTTTAATCGATTTGGTTCGGTTTGGTTTAAGGAAACCATTGAACCGGGTCTTTAAAGGAAGGAAACGACCTAGGTCGTGTTCCAGAGGTTGTGGTCGCCGTTTTTGTTTGAAAAAGAGGAAAAGAGAGAAAACAAGTGTTCTTGAGATTGTGAGTGAGATTGGGAGATTTCTTGGCTGTTCTTGAGAGATTGGAGGCTGGGAAGGTGCTAGAAGCTTGCTAGGAGTGAGGGATTCGTCCTTATTGGTCAGAAACTTCCTGCAAAGAGGTGAGTGCATGACCATGGCTTATCTAAGCTAAGATCTCTAGATTCTATGTGATTTGGTGCTTATGTGGTTGTTTCTTTGAGTTCTCTATGATATTTCGTTGCTGTCTGGGCTGGGTTTGGCTTCTGGGAGTGCAAGGAGCGGATTGGAGAAGATTGGAGGCGAGATTCGGAGTTTCTGATCGAGGGAAATCGCTGCTCGGCATCGGTGTCGGTCGACACCAGTTGGGGTGTCGGTCGACACCAACGCGAGGACGGCTCGGGACTTTAGCGAGTGTCGAACGATGCCATGTGGAGGTGTCGGTCGACGCAAACTAGGGTTTTCGGGAGTGTCGGGCAGGGTGTCGGTCGACACCAGTTTGGTGTCGGTCGACACCAGATAGTCAGTGTCGATCGACACCATCTGGTGTCGGTCGACACCCCTTGTTCAGTTACGATGGACGTTGCATGCTATGTATATTGCCTGGTTTGTTTTATTGATTGTTGTTTGTGGCATGTAGAGATCTTATTGCTTGTGTGTATAGCCCAGTAGATGGGAGGATTGCCTCACTGAGTGTTTATCAAATACTCATGCATCTCAATTTGTGTTTGTGGTGCAGGTAAAGGCAAAGTGTGATCGTGGAATCAAAGGCAATGAAGAGGAGGATGTTCTAGGGACTCGATTGGATGTTGTCTGGCATTTGCTAGGGTGCTAGAGTTGAGTCATTAGAAACATTGCTAGGTTGCTGGTTTCATGTTTCTTGTTGTTTGGTATTGAGATATTGCTTTGCTATAATATTGGTTTATTATTGGTTTGTTATTGGATATTGATTATGTTATTCCGCTGTTGATTGTGTTGTGGTTAGATGGCTAGTGGATATGGGACCACTAGCTGTAGTTTATTTTAATATATTATATTTATTATTTATTATTAAAAAAAAAAAAGGAAGGTTGTTTCATTTTGGTATCATAGCCCTTACGGTTCTAGGTTTGGGGTCACTAGGTTTCTGTTGTAGAT
>NC_025689.1:20853739-20865623 GCF_000633955.1 Camelina sativa
TTATATTTATTATTTATTATTAAAAAAAAAAAAAAGGAAGGTTGTTTTAGAAGACACCATCTTCACCAAGTCAGAACAGTCGGTATAAAAGACCACCTCCCGGAAATCGTGTCCAATCATACAGCGCATCGCCCAAATGAAAGCTTCTACTTCTGCATGCAGTGGAGACAGACTGCACCGGTAGTTGGTCGCGCCATACAGAGGGGCGGCAGATGAAGAAGTGCACATCCATCCTGCACCTGCAAAAACATCCGTGTCTTTCCACGAACCATCAAAGAAACACCTTTGGCCTGAAAAAACCAACAGTAAAAGACATCGCGGAGTCCTGGTAGGCAACGCACGCGAGGAAGGAGGATCGTCATCCCGCTCGGATTCCACCTGTGCCTGCTGCCAAGACTGCGACTCTCCTACCGCCACCCGGACAACCACGTCAGGTCGTTCAACCTCATTCTCGTAAATCCGTGCGTTCCGGGCTTTCCATATATACCACATTAACCAAGGAAAAGCTGCCACTTGGGAACCCGGATTTGTTGAAACCAAAAAAATGATCCATATTAGCATAGACAGATTCTGTGGGGAAATGAAGCGACCCCACCGGAACATGTGCTAAAGCCCATGCCTGTCGAGCTGGTGGGCAGAGGAAGATAGCATGATTGACATCTTCCACCTCGGCCCCACATCTTGTACACAGGTCATCACAATCAATCCCGCGTCGTCTCAAATTCGCCGATACCGAAATACAGCCCGTCAAGACTTGCCACATAAAATGCTGCAATTTTGGCGGACATGGAACTCCCCAAACCTTAGCCAGAAGAGAGGTTATCTCCGGGCCTATCCCACAAGCCTGAAAAGTGTGTGGGATGGCTGAACGCGCCACCGCACACCCTGATTTGACCGTGTATTTTCCATGTTTTGTAAAATGCCAACCCCAGTAATCATCCTTCGGGCAAATACTTAAATGCCATGCCCCTTTTAACAATTAGATTTTACTTTAAAAAAAATTTATTTTTAAATTACCAAATATAGACAATCTCTCTATAAATTACTAATTATTAATTTATCGATAAAATAAAACCTCTATAAATTAATATATTTCTGCAGTCCCAACATTATTAATTTATAGAGGTTTTACTGTATAAGACAACTCAAATAACTGTTATATACCTTTATTTGTAAAAATCATACTCNTTCAGTATTGATCGACACCGTCTGGTGTCGGTCGACACCCCTTGTTCAGTTACGATGGACGTCGCATGCTTTGTATATTGCCTGGTTTGTTTTATTGATTGTTGTTTGTGGCATGTAGAGATCTTATTGCTTGTGTGTATAGCCCAGTAGATGGGAGGATTGCCTCACTGAGTGTTTATCAAATACTCATGCATCTCAATTTGTGTTTGTGGTGCAGGTAAAGGCAAATTGTGTAGCGTGGAATCATGGCGATGAGGAGGAGGATGATCTAGGGTCTCGTTTGTGTGGTGTTGGTTATATTATTTATGTTGGAACCTTGGTTAGAGTTNATCACAATCAATCCCGCGTCGTCTCAAATTCGCCGATACCGAAATACAGCCCGTCAAGACTTGCCACATAAAATGCTGCAATTTTGGCGGACATGGAACTCCCCAAACCTTAGCCAGAAGAGAGGTTATCTCCGGGCCTATCCCACAAGCCTGAAAAGTGTGTGGGATGGCTGAACGCGCCACCGCACACCCTGATTTGACCGTGTATTTTCCATGTTTTGTAAAATGCCAACCCCAGTAATCATCCTTCGGGCAAATACTTAAATGCCATGCCCCTTTTAACAATTAGATTTTACTTTAAAAAAAATTTATTTTTAAATTACCAAATATAGACAATCTCTCTATAAATTACTAATTATTAATTTATCGATAAAATAAAACCTCTATAAATTAATATATTTCTGCAGTCCCAACATTATTAATTTATAGAGGTTTTACTGTATAAGACAACTCAAATAACTGTTATATACCTTTATTTGTAAAAATCATACTCGCAAAGGATAAAATTTACGATTCATATAAAATTTACAAATTTGAAATGAGAAAGATGGAAATAACTATTGTTGAAAAAGAAAATTAACACATCTCAGAAAATATATATATATATGTAAATGTTATATATAATTACTTAAATGGATGATTATTTGTATAAGTTACCTTTGCTCCATAATTTAAAATCTCCCGTAATTAACTTCTAATGTACTATGCACTGTTTTGATATGAGTTTACGTCTTAAATTTTAAGATGTCATTGGAAAAGTAACCAATGTTGGGTAATTCAATACTTGGGATCATATAAAAGACTCCATGGTTCTGCATATCAACAATAAGTATGAGCTTAGATCACAAACTGATCATATTCGTCCGTTGCTAAAGATCTGTACAAGGAATTTAAAGATGCATGCTTTGCATTGGGATTATTGGATGACGACAAAGAATATATTTCAGCTATAAAGGAGGCAAGTACATGGTGTTTTGGGCCGTTTCTAAGGAAGTTGTTTGTCATACTATTGCTTTCAAAAGGTGTTTCAGTGCCTCTCGATCTCTGGGTCGCTACAAAAGATATATTGTGCAAAGATATTTTGTATTTGCAAAGGAACCGTACGAACAACCAAGGTACATATTTAGTAATTTTTTATAAATATATAAGAATGTTTTAAGATATATTGGTGTACACAGACGTTTACGATTATTATTCTGATCATAAATATGTCAACTAAAATCAAAATAGTCTATAATGCAGGTCTAATGTTAAGTCAGGATCAGATAACAACCCTATGTTTAGCTGAGATTGAAATGATTATGCGGTCTAAAGGAAGCTCTCTGTCAACTATTGTGAATATGCCTAAACCAGACCCATCTATGATGGATAATAATGAGAATAGGCTTCACATAGATAAGAGGAACTATAAACGTGCTGACCAGAGAGAGGATTACAACAGGTTGTTACCTATGTCAACCGATGAGCAAAAAAGTGTCTTCCTAGAAAATATTGATGATGTGAATTGAAACAATAAAGGTATATTTTTTGTTCATGGATTTGGTGGTACTGGAAAAACATTCTTGTGGAGTATTCTTGGCGCTGATATACGATCTAGGGGTGATATTGTTTTTAATGTTGCATTAAGTGGTATAGCTGATTTACTTATGAAATGTGGTAGGACAGCTCATTCTAGATTTGGTATATCCATCAATGTGGACGAATATACAATGTGTTCGATAGATGGTCAATCTCATCTTGCCGAGTTGATTAGAGAAGCAAAGCTCATTATATGGGATGAGTCTCCTATGAACATATTTTGTTTTAAAACGTTGGATAGGAGTTTGCGAGATATTATGAAGTGTGATCGAGTTTGCAAAGCTCATACAATTGTCATCAGATTTTCAGTTTTTTCTCCTTAATAATATTACCTTTTTCATATCAATATCTAAGTGTTAAGTTTTTAAAAATGATAACGTGAAAACATCTTCAATATGTTAACATAAATTATATTTATGCATGCAAGTGTGACAAACCTTATATTAAAACTGTATTTATTTATATAATATTAGAATTTTTAATAATCAGACTAAAGGTGAGAAACTAAAAAGATTAAGACGCAATGTTTAGTCGTGACTCTTTGTATTCTTACAAATCAAAAATCCCCTTTTTGTTTTCGATAACAGAGAAGATTCAAGAAAAAACCTAATTTGATAAAATCATGAGGTTCGATTATATTGCTGATCTGCTACCCAGAAGAACTAATTAGTGTTTCAACGCCAAGGTCTTACATTCTTGGAGAGTCAGAGAGTTCTTTACCAAACGAGCTCTGCTTCTTGTGGATGTAAAGGTTAGGGTCGTTAGTTGAATGATTTTTACTTAAATTTCAAGTTCTAACAGTTATTGTATATAAGACTTCTTACACAATTTTTGTTAAACTGTGAAGGGTGACACAATTGAAGCTCCTTATTTACCCGATACACTCGCTAAACTCCCGAAATATATCGACGATGGTGAGTGGTACAGTATTAGAAATTTCAAAGTGATCAATCCAACCATGGAGGAGAGGAATACTCATCATCCTTATCAGATTAAATTTACGGATGAATTTCAATATCTGTTTACTACAGTTAAGTTGTTTATTTAAAAGACTCAATTAATATTTCACATTGAGAGAATTATTTATCTTTAGTAAGATAAACTTTTATGTAGATATGCAAATACAAAAAGTACTTAACAATCCAATAAAATATTTTAAACTTTTTCAAAAGATAAAATACTATGTTTAAATATGTCAAATATTACATATATATGTAATTATAACAGAAAAGTAAGATATAATTAAGTAACAAAACTGTTGTTATTAAAATCTTATTATCGCGCTTAAAGCGCGGGTACCTCCCTAGTATTTGTGTATCTATCACAACATGTGTCCCTCTTTATGCCATAACACTTGGAACACTTGTTCACCACTTGTTCTCGACCTCTCTTTGTCTCATCCCTCTATAAATAAGAATTATGTACAAGAGAAGAAGATATATGAGAAGTCCTTTTATCTCTCTATTTTCTCTTTAGTTCTTTCTCTAGCTTCTCTCTAAATCCACACTTATTTCTCTAGATCATTTCTCCTTTGATTCTTGTTGCCTCCAAATATTTATATAGTTTACAACATCTTATCAGCACGACCGACTCTCAATCTGTCATAAATTTGAGGTAACATTTTAATTATGTTAAATTCATTTAAGCTTATATTTATATTGTTTATACAGTAAAAGACTATATATATACTTCTTGATCATAATGGTAGGCTCTGCCTCCTTGATCATTTAGATCTACATTCTTGATCTAATGGTAGGCTCTGCCTCCTTGATCATATGTTCAAATCTATATATTTTAATTATATGGAAGGCTAAGCCTCCTAAAATGATTGTTTTTAATTTATGAATATACTATATAGCTTATATTTTTTTATAGTTTATATTTATTGCTAAACCAAGATTTTACAAAAGTGTTTCATAAAATTTTATATTTAACAAATTGTTTTATTATTTATATAGTAATCATGTCAAACTTGGCAAAGCTTGAATTCCCCGCCCTTGATGTCTATGGGAATAATTATATGATATGGGCATTAGATGCAAAATTCTATATGAAAGGGAATGGGCTTCTCAAAACCCTCGATCCGTCAGAAACGGGGTTAGAAGAGGAAAACGCAAGAACCATGATGTTCTTGCGTCACCATATCCACGATGGTTTGAAAAATGAATACATCATGAGAGAAAATCCTGCAGATCTCTGGATCGCTCTCAAGGATAGATTTGATCACCAAAAGTATGTGATTATGATTATGATATGATCGAGAAAACATTTCAAACTTTTCATCCTTCAAATGTACTCCTGCAGCAACAATATCGAGAAAGAAGGTAGACTCGATATTATGAATTAATGCAAGTTCTGCATGTTGCTGAACAAAATAATGAGCTCTTGTAAATCATCAAACCCTTCCAACTGGATCAGCTCCACTTTCAGAAGTGAATGTTGCTACATCTAGCGTTAATAATTGGCAAGGATGAGGATGCGGACGTGGATGCGTTCAAGGCCGTGGTCACGGTCGTGGAAGAGGAAAAGGAAGGGGTCTCTTTCCTAATGATTTCAACGCAAGAAAAACCAACAAAAATCTTCAAATCAATAATGTTGGTCGCGTTGTAAAGAAACAAGGTGAAAGTACTTGTTAAAGATGCAGCATGAAAGGACAGTGGTATCAAACCTGTCGTATTCCAAAACATTTGGCCGATCTGTACCAAGCATCCCAAAAGGCAAAAGAAAGGGATGTTGAGACCATCCTCATCTATGATGAGCTGGACCTTCTTTCCATGGCCTAAACGATGAACCCCATCTCGATATAGCAGATTTTCTCGTTAATCATGAAAACGGAAAATCATGCGAACAAGGCCAATATGCCATAATATGTTTTGTCATAGTTTGATATATACTTTAGGTTTTTAATAAATATATTTTTGAATAGTAGTTTTATTGTAATATATAATAAGCCTTTTTGTAAGACTATATGTTATTTTATTAATGCTTATTTTATAAATATTTTATCTCAGAAAATGTCAAATTTTGAGATTGAGGATGGAGATATGTATCTAGCAGACAGTGCTATAACGCACTCAATACTTAAAGAGAAAAAATATTTCTCCTCTCTCAAAATAAAAGATCCCGCGAGAAGCGTGAGCACTATATGTGGTAATGCAAAGATTATTATAGGCTTTGGAAAAGCCAGTTTTTCAATGCCAAGGGGAACAAAATTTGAAATTGATGCATTATATTGTCTTAAGTCTCATAAAAACTTGATTAGTTTCAGAGATATCCGAAGAAATGGATATCATATAGAGACTCTGAATAAGAATGGCATCAATTTGGAAGAATTGCCAATATTATCCTCTGGATTATATTGCACAAAAATAAAAATTTTGCATCTTATGTTACAGTAAACTCTAAGTTTACTAGTACATTTAAGATATGGCATGAAAGACTTGGACATCCTGGTTCAGTCATGATGCGAAAGATTGTGCAAAATTCTAATGGTCATCCATTGAAGAACCAAAAGATTTTTAGATATGATGAGTTTTCATGTGATGCATGTTCTTAAGGAAACTCATAATTCGGCCATCGCCAGCCAAAATTAGGAATAAATCACCATTGTTCTTAGAGAGAATACATGTTGATGTATGTGGACCTATCCACCCTTCATGCAGGCCGTTTCATTATTTTGTGGTAATGATTGACGCATCTAGTAGATGGTCAAATGTGTGTCTATTGACAACACGAAACACGGCTTTCGCAAAATTCATTGCCCAAATAATCAGGTTGAAAGCTCAATTCCCTGATTATGCCATAAAGAAAGTCAGGCTTGATAACGCTGGTAAATTCACTTCACAAGCTATCAAGGACTATTGTATGTCAATATGAATCGATGTTGAGCATCCGGTTCCTCATGTTCATACACAAAATGGCATGGCTGAATCTTTGATTAAACGGCTACAACTCATTGCTAGACCGTTAATATTGAGAACAAAGCTCCCAATTTCTATATGGGATCATGCTATATTGCATGCTGCGTCATTGGTCCAAATATGACCAAGCGCATATAATAAATATTCCCCTTTACAATTAGCATCTGGCCAAGAGCCAAACATATCCTATTTCCCTATTTTTGGATGTGCGGTTTATGTTCCTATAGCCCCACCGCAAAGAACAAAAATGGGGCCACAAAGGAGATTGGGTATATATGTTGGTTATGCATCACCGAGTATAATTCAATATCTTGAACCGCAAACTGGTGATATGTTTATGACACGTTTTGCCGATTGCCATTTTAATGAAGATGAATTTCCAGCGTTAGGGGGAGGAATTAAACAAGTACCAAAAGATATTACATGGTATACACCATCTTTGATATATCTTGATCTCCCTACACATCAACGTGAACTGGAAGTTCATAAAATTGTACATTTACAAAGTTTGGCAAATCAATTACCAGATGCGTTCATAGATACTGTAACATCCGTGAACCAAAATCCCGGTTTAGGGGATTGCATCGATCGATGCATATAGTGCATCGGTCGATGCATGTTAATTATTCTGCGTTTTGACTTAAGTTAAACGCTTGGTTTTGGGTTAGGAAACCCATAAGTCGATTCTTTTGTCTCATTAGTCGACTTTGGCCGCTTTTGAGAGAAACAAAAGAGAGAAAGAGTGTTCTTGGTGTTCTTGGTAATTTTTATGGATTTGTGGCGTTTCCTGGTGAGATCTGAGGCTTAGAACGTTGTAGGAGCTTGCTCGGAGTGTTCTATTGCTTGTTTGAGGTTCGGTTTCGTCTTGGCAAAGGTAAGTGCAGTACCATGGCTTATCTAAGCTAGAGATTTCTTTGATCTGCTTGTTATGTGTTGTTAGGCTTGTTAGATCGTTAGTCTGGACGTTAGGAAGCTTTCTTGTGGCTTGGGATCGAGTTTTGTGGTTGCAGGAACAAAGATCCGGCGAGAAGCTTCGGGGAAACACGATGATTGGCATTGCATCGGTCGATGCACTCTGTGCGTCGGTCGATGCAAGTGCGAGGACGGTGCGTAAAACCGTAGGGTTTTCGTGTTATGTCGAGCATGCGTCGGTCGATGCAGTTCGGGTGTCGGTCGATGCATGTGTAACTTGCATCGGTCGATGCATCCCTTGTGTCAGTCGATGCATCCCCATTGTGGTGTCGGTCGATGCATGTTGGTGTCGGTCAATGCAGAGTCATGGTTTGTTATTGTTGATTGATTGTTTGTTGATTGATGGTTAGAGATTTCTCTATTGCTTGTGTGTATAGCCCAGTAGATGGGAGGATTGCATTACTGAGTGTTTATAACATACTCATGCATTGCATTTTGTGTTTGTGGTGCAGGTAAAGGGAAAGTGTGATCGTGGAATCAAGGGCAATGAAGAGGAGGATGTTCTAGTGGTTCGCTTGGTTGTCTGGCTTCTGTTAGGTTGCTAGGGTGCCCAGGAGGATTCCATGAATGTGGCCGGAGGGGGCGGTGTTGATGCTCCAGTGGCTGGTGGTGCTAGGTTTCCGGGTGTGGGAGTCCCAGCGGGTGGAGTTTCTGGTGCTGATTTTGCGGCTATGCTAGCACAATTGTTGGAGCAGTTGCCACCAGTGGCACCGGCTCAGACTCAGGTAGTTCCACCAGTGGTGGCGGAGGAGCGGAAGCCAGTGGCTGCGGATGCAGGAGCTCACGGACGTTATTTTTCCATGCTCAAGGAGATGAAGGGTCTCTTCACTGAGAGGTTTTCGGGTGGTACAGACCCTACTGTTGCGGATGCATGGAGGACGAGTGTGGAATGTAACTTCCATAATCTGAGATGTCCTGAGGAGTTTTGGATGGATATAGGGGTCCATCATTTGAGTGGTGATGCCGAGGTGTGGTGGAGATCAGTGACTGCTAGGAGAGTGCAGAGGGAGATGACTTGGGCTGACTTTGTCTTGGAGTTCAACCACAAATATTTTGCTAGAGAGGCATTGGACCGGTTGGAGGTGCAGTTCCTTCAGTTGTCTCAGGGGACGCAGTCAGTGCGGGAGCTAGACTTAGAGTTCAGTCGGCTACTATGTTACGGGGTCGGGCTATAGAGCCGGAGGAGGCCCAGATCAGGAGGTTTATGAGGGCTCTTCGTGATGACTTGAGGGTCCATTGTAGAGGACATAGCTATGCTACGCGTGCAGAGCTGGTTGAGACTGCAGCAGAGATTGAGGAGGATATCCGGGCACAGTCAGTGGCGGTTAGTTCAGCGGTTCAGCCTAGTAAGGCTCAGCATCATGGAAGTTCTAGCCGGGGCGGCAAGCCTGTGCAAGGAACCAAGAGGAGGTGGGAAGCTACGCAGACGCAGAGTGGCACGGGTTGGTTCAAGTGTGGGAGCAAGGATCACAAGTTTGCTAGTTGTCCCAAGAGGAGTGCTCCGACAGCAGGGGTTCGTGTATGCTATCATTGCAGGGAGCCATGGCACATCAGGCCCTTGTGTCCCAAGTTGCAGCCGACAGCAGTGGCAGCGTTGCAGCAGGTGCAGCCTGGAGGTCAGCAGGTGGCATGGATTGAGCAGGCGCCACGGGTTTACACGACTGCAGAGACTGCTGGAACCAGTGCCGGGGCGATCACATATATAATTTCTGGTACTTAAGATTTGTGAATTTTAGTAGGTTCAGATTTTATGTTTTTCCTGTGATAAAGTGTTAGGTTCTCAACACATGAGGTTTGTGTAGGGACCTTGTTGGTGGGCGGGTTTAAGTCCCACGTTATGTTTGATTCTGGAGCTTCTCATAGCTTCATTACTCCGGAGTGTGCAGAGAGTGCGGGAATCAGAGGGGATCCCGGGGAGCGTTTAGGAGTTGTCAGAGTTGCGGGAGGCAAGTACCTGAGGGTTATTGGACGAGTTGGAGGAGTTGATATTCAGATCGCAGGAGAGTCGTGGCCAGCGGATTTGCTTATCAGTCCAGTGGAGTTGTATGATGTTATTCTCGGAATGGATTGGTTGCATCGGCATATGGTGCATTTGGTATGTCATCGGGGTAGAGTGGAGTTTGAGCGTCCAGGAGGGAAGTTGGTTTTTCAGGGTATTAGACCAACTTCGGGGAGTCTCATGATCTTGGCCATTCAGGTTGGGAAGATGATCGAGAAGGGCCGTGAGGCTTATCTGATTACTATATCTATGCCAGAGTCAGTGGAGAAGTCTACGGTTAGCGGTATTCCGGTAGTGGAGGAGTTTCAGGATGTGTTTAAGTCTTTGCAGGGATTACTACCATCTCGGTTGGATCCTTTTACTATTGAACTGGAACCGGGGACGACACCGTTATCCAAGGCTCCTTACAGAATNTGCCTGAGCAGGGAGAAACATATGTGGTTTATACTGATGCATCTAGAGTTGGTTTGGGGTGTGTGCTGANGAGAAGCAGCTAGACGATTTGTTGAGTAAGGGATTCATCTGTCCTAGTGTATCACCGTGGGGAGCGTCGGTGTTGTTTGTGAAGAAGAAGGATGGGAGTTTTCGGTTATGTATTGATTATCGGGGTTTGAACCGGGTTACTGTAAAGAACAAATACCCTCTTCCTAGGATCGATGAGTTGTTGGATCAGTTGAGGGGTGCTACTTGGTTCTCCAAGGTAGATCTAGCGTCGGGTTATCATCAGATACCGATAGATGAGGCAGATGTGAGGAAGACGGCTTTCAGGACGAGGTATGGGCATTATGAGTTTGTGGTGATGCCTTTCGGGTTGACTAACGCACCAGCAGCGTTTATGAGATTGATGAACAGCGTGTTTCAGGAGTTTCTGGACGTGTCTGTCATCATTTTCATCGACGATATCCTGGTTTATTCTAAGAGTCCTGAGGAGCATGCAGTGCATTTGAGGGCAGTTATGGAGAAGCTGCGGGAGCAGAAGTTGTTTGCCAAGTTGAGCAAGTGTAGTTTTTGGCAGCGTGAGATGGGCTTTCTGGGTCACATTGTTTCTGCAGAGGGGGTTTCTGTAGATCCGGAGAAGATTCAGGCTATCAGGGATTGGCCTAGACTACAGAATGCCACAGAGATCAGGAGTTTCCTTGGTTTGGCAGGTTACTACAGGAGGTTGTGCAGGGTTTTGCAAGTAGAGCACGCCCTATGACTAAGTTGACAGAGAAAGATGTCCATTTTGTGTGGTCATAGGAGTGTGAGGAGGGCTTTGAAAGCCTTAAGGAGATGTTGACTACTACACCAGTGTTGGCTTTTGCCTGAGCAGGGAGAAACATATGTGGTTTATACTGATGCATCTAGAGTTGGTTTGGGGTGTGTGCTGATGCAGCATGGGAGGGTGATTGCCTATGCTTCGCGGCAGTTGCGGAAGCATGAGGGCAACTATCCTACTCATGATATGGAGATGGCTGATGTAGTTTTTGCCCTGAAGATTTGGAGATCTTATCTTTATGGTGCAAAGGTACAGGTGTTTACACATCATAAGAGCCTGAAGTATATATGCTGATAGGAGGAGGAGAGATCTTGAGTTTCAGGTAGGAGACAGAGTTTACCTTAAGATGGCCATGTTGCGGGGTCCGAACAGGTCATTGACAGAGACTAAGTTGAGTCCGAGGTTTATGGGTCCGTTCAGGGTGATTGAGCGGGTGGGACCGGTAGCATATAGGCTGGAGTTGCCTGAGGTTATGCGTGCGTTCCACAAGGTATTTCATATTTCTATGTTGCGGAAGTGTCTCCGTGAGGATGATCAGTTGTTGGCTAAGATTCCTGAAGATCTTCAGCTTAACATGACTTTGGAGGTGAGACCAGTGAGGGTTCTCGAGAGGAGGATCAAGGAACTTCGGAAGAAGAAG
>NC_025689.1:20866374-20868439 GCF_000633955.1 Camelina sativa
GGTTTATGGGTCCGTTCAGGGTGATTGAGCGGGTGGGACCGGTAGCATATAGGCTGGAGTTGCCTGAGGTTATGCGTGCGTTCCACAAGGTATTTCATATTTCTATGTTGCGGAAGTGTCTCCGTGAGGATGATCAGTTGTTGGCTAAGATTCCTGAAGATCTTCAGCTTAACATGACTTTGGAGGTGAGACCAGTGAGGGTTCTCGAGAGGAGGATCAAGGAACTTCGGAAGAAGAAGGTTCTTTTGATGAGAGTCCTTTGGGACTATGATGGTGTGGAGGAGCAGACTTGGGAACCTGAGGCGAGGATGAAGGCAAGGTTTTAGAAGTGGTATGAGAAGCAAGCCTCGACTTGAACTTGTCTAGCCTGGTCCCATCTGTAATCCGTGGCTGGAGCGCCCATCTCTCTTGTTTACTCGGTCGCTTAGGGTGGTTGGTTGTGCGACTCAGTAACAAGATAAGGTGGTGCTCGGGGTACAAAGTTTCCGTGAGGTGGGGGTTTTTTGAGGAAAGTTTCCTGAAATAGAAGTTTTCAAAAGTGGAAAGTGCTAAATATGAAAAGTTTTATGTGAGTTAGAATTTGTCTATTTTAGTGGTGGAGAGCCTTGGAGGGGCTTTTGTGGCCTTAGTTGCGGACTTTTGAGTCATTGTGCCTTGTGTGGCAGTCTTTTTAGACATTGTGTGGCCTTTGTGGCAGGTTGTTTAGCCAGTTATTTGGCCTTTGTGGCGGGCTGTTTAACCAGATGTGTGGCCTTTGTGGCGGGCTGTTTAGTCAGATGTGTGGCCTTTGTTGCGGGCTGTTTAGCCAGAGTGCCTGTTTAGGCGGTCCGTCAGGACAGATGGTCTTTGTGACGGTCCTTCGGGACAGATGGTCTTTGTGACGGTCCTTCGGGACAGATGGTCTTTGTGACGGTCCTGTTTAGGACAGATGGTTTGGTCTTTGTGACGGTCCTGTTTAAAACAGATTGTTTGGTCTTTGTGATGGTCCTGTTTAGGACATATTGTTTGGTCTTTGTGATGGTCCTGTTTAGGACAGATTGTTTGGCCTTGGTGACGGTCCTGTTTAGGATATTTGTTTGGCCTCGTGGCATGTATATGATCCTGGTGTGGTCATGAGGTATTCCAGAGAGAGGATATGTGGTTGGTAGGACATTGAGATATTTTACGCGAGCCACGGGAAGGAAACCNATGTCGACCAACACTGGCTCAATGGTGTTGACCGACACTACCCCACAGTGTCGATTGATGCCCAATTTGCTGGTGTCGNAACTTAGACGTGTTCAGGATTGTTTGCTCGCGACTCTTGGGGGACTTAGGTTCTCCTAGTACTGCCATATTCTGAGACTTTGTGGCTTGGGAGTATGGTTGGTATATCGTGAAACGACCGACCTTTTTTTTTTTTTAATAATAAATAATATATATATATAAATAAACTACAACTAGTGGTCCCANAAACCAATCCCAGCAAGAAAAACACACAAAGAAGCAACAACAAGCAAGAACAAGGGAATCAAAGGCTTAGATTAGCCATGGTCATGCACTCACCTTCTAAAATGAAAATGANTAACAGTGGAATAACATAAATCAATATCCAATAACAAACCAATAATAACCAATAACAATCCGATATTATAGCAAAGGCAATATCNCAAAGCTATTCCTAGGTGTCACGAAGCTTCCCACAAAATTTCAGCACGATCAGATCTCAGATGAAACCGCAATCGATCCCGAAACTCCCGCTGGTCTCAAACCGCGACAGAAAAGAAATGCCCCACGAAACTGCCGATATCTCCTAGAATATTAACCCAAATTCAGTTCTGTAAAAAGAGAGTGTACAAAAATCTCTTTGCTACAACCCTACCAAAACTCAATACCTTTCAAAATAATTTGAGAATACATATCCTCCTTCTCCCAAACCCTGACGATTCTGTTCCTTTTTGCTTTGAACACCAAAATCAAGTTTACTCTTCCTTCTCCTCTTTCTCTTTGTTTTCAGCGGCTAGGCAACAACAAAACACGACCTAGGTCGTTCTCCCACTTAAATATCACGGTTTAATGGTTTTCC
>NC_025689.1:20870399-20934829 GCF_000633955.1 Camelina sativa
CCCAAGCGACCGAGTAACAAGAGAGATGGGCTGGAATACTCCATTCCCGCTCCAGCCACGGATTACAGATGGGACCAGGCTAAACAAGCTCAAGTCGCGGCTTGCTTCTCATACCACTTCTTGAACCTTGCCTTCATCTTTGCCTCAGGCTCCCAAGTCTGCTCCTCAACACCATCACAGTCCCACAAGACTCTCATCAAAGGAATCTTCTTCTTCCGAAGTTCCTTGATCCTCCTCTCGAGAACCCTCACTGGTCTCGCCTCCACTGTCATGTTAGGCTGAAGATCCTCAGAAATCTTAGCCAACACCTGCTCACCCTCACGAAGACACTTCCGCAACATAAACACATGGAAGACCTTATGGAATGCACGCTTCACCTCAGGTAACTCCAGTCTATATGCCACTGGTCCAACCCGCTCAGTCACTCTAAATGGATAATATACCTCGGACTCAACTTAGTCTCTGACAATGACCTGTTCGGACCCCACTACATGGTCATCTTGAGGTACACTCTGTCTCCTACCTGAAACTCAAGATCTCTCCTCCTCCTGTCAGTATAACTCCTCTGTCTATCCTGAGCCTCCTTCATGTTCAGCTTGAGAACCCGAATCTTCTCGGAGGTCTCCTGAACAAAACTAGAACCAAACATGCTCCTCTCCCCCATCTGAGTCCAGCATAATGGTGTACGACATGGTCTCCCATACAAAGCCTCATAAGGAGCCATCTTAATACTTGCCTGATAACTGTTGTTGTAAGCAGACTCTACCAGGTTCAGGTGATCTGCCCAATGGCCACCCCAATCCAACACACACATCCTCAGCAAATCCTCCAGCGTCTGGATCGTCCTCTCAGACTGTCCATCTGTCTGGGGATGATAAGCTGTACTCATATGCACCTTAGTGCCCATCTCTGCCTGAAATGCCTTCCAGAACACCGAAGTGAACTTAGAATCCATGTCAGACACAATGCTCGCTGGCACCCCATGCAACCTGACAATCTCCCTCACATACTTCTTAGCCAAGACCGCTGCTCCATCAGTCTTCTTAATGGCCAGAAAATGTGCTGACTTAGTCAACCGGTCCACAATGACCCAAATAGCATCAAAGGTCCGTGACACTGGCAAACCCACCACAAAATCCATGGTGATCATATCCCACTTCCACTCAGGAATGGGTAAACTCTTCAGTAACCCGCCAGGAACCTGATGCTCAGCCTTCACTAGCTGACACACATCACACCTCGAAACCCAACTAGCCACATCCTTCTTCATCCCGACCCAATGATAGTACCTCTTGAGGTCACGGTACATCTTAGTCGCTCCTGGATGAATGGATAACTTGCTCGCATGAGCCTCTCTCAGAATCTCCTGTCTCAACTCCTCATCCTTGGGCACACACACACGACCGTGCACCAAGATAGTACCATTATCTGAGACCTGATACTCTGAATCCACATCCTTAGAGGCATTCACCAGCCCCAAATCCTTCTCCTGAGCCAACCGCACTCTACTCAGAAGATCTGCTCTATAAGCCGCCTCCTAACCCAATGGTTCTCGAGAAAACCGCACACAAGCTCAACGCACTGATCTCTCCTACCAGAGACTTCATCTCCTGGTCCTGTAGTAATCTGCCAAACCAAGGAAACTCCTGATCTCAGTGACATTCTGTAGTCTAGGCCAAGCCTTGATAATCTGAATCTTCTTCGGATCTACAGAAACTCACTCTGCATAAACAATGTGACCCAGAGAACCTATCTCACGCTGCCAAAAACTACACTTGCTCAACTTAGCAAACAACTTCTGCTCCCGCAGCTTCTCCAGAACTGCCCTCAAATTCACTGCATACTCCTTAGGACTCTTAGAAAATACCAGGATATCATCGACGAAAAAGATGACAGACACGTCCTGAAACTCCTGAAACACACTGTTCATCAATCTAAACTCTGTTGGCGCGTTAGTCAACCCAAAAAGGCATCTCCATGAACTCATAATGCCCATATTTCGTCCTGAAAGCCGTCTTTCTCACATCTGTCTCATCTATCGGTATCTGATGATAACTCGACGCCATACCTACGTTGGAGAACAAAGTAGCACCTCCCAACTGATCCAACAACTCATCAATCCTGGGAAGAGGGTACTTGTTCTTGACAGTGACCCGGTTCAAACCCCATTAGTCAATGCACAAGCGGAAACTCCCATCCTTCTTCTTAATAAATAACACCAGTGCTCTCCACGGTGATACACTAGAACGTATAAATCCCTTGCTCCATAAATCCTCTAGTTGCTTCCTCAGCTCAACTAAACAAATACTCAAGTATGCCGACATCAACTCGCCGCCACCTAAATATCAACCCTCTTGTTCGTCCAAGAACCTCTAGTAACTTGCCACTTAGGGAAACTTCCNTGCAATGATTAGTATATCCTGCCATGAAGGCTTCTCGTGAACTTATGTATCTGGCAAACATGCCTTTCCCGGCTCAAACCTGCTGTAACTCCCCTTCTCGGGACTCCAGCACCACCGGCCTCACAATCCTGGCGCACAGCCAAACATTTATAACCGCTCTGGTCATAAAACCCTGTCCCACAGGCCAACATAATCCTAAAATCCAAGATTAAACCACCATCACTCTCGAGGCCTACATTCTGTCATTATGTTTACACTCACGTTCTATACATTGCTTGCTCCCAACTCTTCCACTCTTAGGTCGCAACCTTCGAGTTATACCGATCTCACTCTCAGACCAGCGTCTTCGAGTTATACCGTCTCACTCTTGGACCACAATCCTCAAGATCTCGATATCAGGGGAACTACTCATCCCCTCAGGAGAACAACATCCCCTCTGCCACTCTCGGAGCCCTCAACCCCTCGAGCTATCGGTATTCAGGGGAATCACCATCCCCTCAGGAGCAACAATCCTTAACGACTATAAACATCTCTCGACACAAGTACCTCCTGTGGTCCGAGTATAACATTGCAATGTTACACCTGCCCACTAAACTTCTAATATCCAACTGGATTAACCACCAAGCAGAGAAATATCTGCTCCAACTGCATATGTCCACATATCCGCCTCTCTAGGCCCGATACCTCTTGAGAATAATCTCATACCGGTCATCTACAACCGCTCCATCCTCTTAACGTAAGGTGGAAAGTCCTCAACATCCGCAGCCCTCGACTGCACCCCGCCACATGCGGCACAACTAGAGCCTACACTGGTACCCCTCTCGGTAACCGCTCCCACCGCACGCCAACAGATCCGCTAAGCGATCATCTCGACCTTGGGCTCCACCCGCTGCAACCCCAAAACTGGGTTCCCAGCACCCCCGGCACACTCACCGGCTAACACTCTGGTCCTTCCTGATACGCTTGCGACCCTCTGACGTACCTCCCCGTGGAACTCTGGACCACACACTCACTGGCCTCGGGACTCACCCTACCATGACCACGATCACGTCCCCGTCCACGACCAACAACTCAAACACCTTAACCACTGATCTTCCAAGAACAGAGGCTAACAAGCATAAAACAAAACAATACCACACAAAGAAACATAACAATAACTCACCGTGGAATCTCATTGAAGGCTCGAAGAGGATGTTCTAGGACTCCATGCCACACATAATTGACTAACTCACATAATCAATCAAGACATGCAATCCCAAACATTACAACAGAAACCTAGCGAACCCAAACCTAGAACCGTAAGGGCTCTGATACCAAAATGAAACGACCGACCTTTTTTTAAAAAAAAAATAATAAATAATATATATATATATATAAATAAACTACAAATAGTGGTCCCATACTCACTAGCCACCTAACTATATTCACAATCAACAGCGGAATAACATAAGTCAATATCCAATAACAAACCAATAATAACCAATAACAATCTGATATTATAGCAAAGGCAATATCCCAATACCAAACAACAAGAAACATGAAACCAGCAACCTAGCAATGTTTCTAATGACTCAACTCTAGCAACCTAGCAATGTCAGACAACATCCAATCGAGTCCCTAGAACATCCTCCTCTTCATTGCCTTGATTCCACGATCACACTTTGCCTTTACCTGCACCACAAACACAAATTGAGATGCATGAGTATTTGATAAACACTCAGTGAGGCAATCCTCCCATCTACTGGGCTATACACACAAGCAACAATGATTCCAAAGTTCCAAAACAAGCAACAAACAAACACACAAACCAGGAAATCAAACATCGTCTCGCTGGAAGGGAGGTGTCGACCGACACCAGCCTAGTGTCGACCGACACTGGCTCAATGGTGTCGACCGACACTACCCCACAGTGTCGATCGATGCCCAATTTGCTGGTGTCGACCGACACCAAGTGGTATCGATCGACACTCCCTCTGCAACTGCGATCCGCGCGAAGTCGAGAGTCGAATCTCGCTCCCAAATCTCCTCCAAAACGCCCAATACTCAATACCCAAGCCTTATATCTCCTTAGGAACCTGTATCAACCAATCCCAGCAAGAAAAACACACAACCAAGCAACAACAAGCAAGAACAAGGGAATCAAAAGCTTAGATTAGCCATGGTCATGCACTCACCTTCTAAAATGAAAATGAACCGTTAACTATCAAATCCCTCCGGTGAAAAGCTATTCCTAGGCGTCACGAAGCTTTCCACAAAATTTCAGGACGATCATATCTCAGATGAAACCGCAATCGATCCCGAAACTCCCGCTGGTCTCAAACCGCGACAGAAAAGAAATGCCCCACGAAACTGCCGATATCTCCTAGAATATTAACCCAAATTCAGTTCTGTAAAAAAGAGAGTGTACAAAAATCTCTTAGCTACAACCCTACCAAAACTCAATACCTTTCAAAACGATTTGAGTATACAGATCCTCCTTCTCCTAAACCCTGACGATTCTGTTCCTTTTTGCTTTGAACACCAAAATCAAGTTTACTCTTCCTTCTCCTCTTTCTCTTTGTTTTCAGCGGCTAGGCAACAACAAAACACGACCTAGGTCGTTCTCCCACTTAAATATCACGGTTTAATGGTTTTCCCTAAACCAAACCGGTCCAAATCGATTAAAAACTCAATCTGGTCGAACCAGAAAATCAGTGGTGTCGACCGACACCCTCACCCAAAACACTCAAATTGGTTTGCGGGTGTTACATATCGACTTCGGATGACAATCCGGGGGTGCGCTGTAGGGTGGTAACCCGAGAGACGAGTATTGGATTTTTCCTTATATATTATGGCATGCGGGCTTAGGCCCGATGAGGAGCCAACATTATGGCATGCAGACTTAGAGCTGATGAGGAGCCAATAAAAACTCAAGTTTGAGGCCTATGAGTAAAGGAAATTCCAAAAGTCGAGAGCAAATAATGCCTGGAGAGTGAGTCTATCGCCTAGAGGTGACCTTTTGTATATCGGTCGGAGGAGTGCGGACCGTGGAGACGGTTGCACGGGAGTCCTTGGCTGATGGTTGTTTGAGATTCGAAGATGAATCTAGATTGGTGGGGGAGAATTGTAACATCCGTGAACCGAAATCCCGGTTTAGGGGATTGCATCGGTCGATGCATATAGTGCATCGGTCGATGCAGGTTCAATTTTCTGCGTTTTGACTTAAGTTAAACGCTGCGTTTTGGGTTAGGAAACCCTTAAGTCGATTCTTTTGTCTCATTAGTCGACTTTGGCTGCTTTTGAGAGAAACAAAAGAGAGAAAGAGTGTTCTTGGTGTTCTTGGTGATTTATGTGGATTTGTGGCGTTTCCTGGTGAAATCTGAGGCTTAGAACGTTGTTGGCAAAGGTAAGTGCAGGACCATGGCTTATCTAAGCTAGAGATTTCTTTGATCTGCTTGTTATGTGTTGTTAGGCTTGTTAGATCGTTATTCTGGACGTTAGGAAGCTTTCTTGTGGCTTGGGATCGAGTTTTGTGGTTTCAGGAACAAAGAACCGGCGAGAATCTTTGGGGAAACACGATGCTCGACATTGCATCGGTCGATGCAAGTCCGAGGACGGCGCGTGAAACCGTAGGGTTTTCGTGTTATGTCGAGCATGCGTCGGTCGATGCAGTTCGGGTGTTGGTCGATGCATGTGTAACTTGCATCGGTCGATGCATCTCTTGTGTCGGTCGATGCATCCCCAATGTGGTGTCGGTCGATGCATGTTGGTGTCGGTCGATGCAGAGTCCTGGTTTGTTATTGTTGATTGATTGTTTGTTGGTTGATGATTAGAGATGTCTCTATTACTTGTGTGTATAGTCCAGTAGATGGGATGATTGCCTTACTGAGTGTTTATAAAATACTCATGCATTGCCATTTGTGTTTGTGGTGCAGGTAAAGGCAAAGTGTGATCGTGGAATCATGGGCAATGAAGAGGAGGATGTTCTAGTGGTTCGCTTGGTTGTCTGGCTTCTGTTAGGTTGCCAGAGTTGAGTCCTAGAATATTGTTTAGAATTGTTGGTTCTCTGATTTATGCTGTTTGGATCATTAGTTTATGATTGGAATTAATACTGGTTATTACTTTATTGGTTATTGGATATTTATTGGTATTGCTATTTCCGTTGTTGGTTGTGATTGTGGTTAGGTGACTAGTGGGTATGGGACCACTAGTTGTAGTTATTTATTTATTATTATTTATTTAATATTAAAAAAAACAGGTCTGGTCGTTTCAGATACAAAAAGGGTGAGAAAGTCATATATTCCCGCTGCAAATGCACCATCAAGAGTTAAGGTCCGTATCAGAATGCCAACATAGGCCTGATTGGGGAAAATAGAAAGAGGCTATGCAACTTGAGTTGCTCTCCCTCAATAAAAGAAATGTCTTTGGACCTCTTGTCACTGCATCTAAAGATGTCAAACCTGTTGGTTACAAGTGAGTATTTGGGCGAAAGAGAAATGAGAAAGATGAAATCACACGATATAAAGCCCGACTTGTTGCACAAGGTTTTTCTCAAAGACCTGGAGTTGATTATGAAGAAACGTATTCTCCAGTCATGGATGCAATTACATTCAGATACTTAATGAGCCTAACGGCTTCTAAGAATTTAGAAATATACCTTATGGATGTAGTGACAGCATATTTATATAGATCATTGGATAATGATATATACATAAAATCCCAGAAGGATTTAAGATTCCTGAGGCATTAGGCTTTAAATCTAATGAAATTTGTGCGATAAAATTACAGCGATCACTTTGCGGGTTAAAACAATCTGGGCGCATGTGGTATAATCGCTTAAGTGAATACCTATTGGAGAAAGGGTATGTTAATAATGAAATATGCCCATGCGTCTTCATAATGAAATCTCCATCGTGATTTGTGATCATTGTTATATATGTTGATGATCTGAATATAATTGGAACTCAAAAGGAGATTGATGATGCAAGAACTCATATGAAAAAAGAGTTTGAAATGAAAGATCCTGGAAAGAGAAAATTCTGTCTCGGGCTTCAAATAGAGCATTTACAAGATGGAATATTTGTGCATCAATCAAATTATACGAAAAAGATTTTAAAGCGCTTTAATATGGACAAAGCGACTCCTTTGAGTACTCCGATGGTTAATAGATCTCTGAATATCGATAGTGATCCATTCAGACCTTGTGAAAACAACGAGAAAATACTTGGTCGTGAAGTACCTTATATGAGTGCTATCGGTGGACTCATGTATCTTGCAAATTGCACTAGACCGGACATTGCATTTGCTACAAATGTACTTGCAAGATACAACTCATCCCCTACTCGCAGACATTGGATAGGATAAAACATATTCTCCGTTATCTTCAAGGTACTATTGACTTGGGTTAGTCTAGTTGGTCTTGCAGATGCAAGATATTTATCAAATCCACATAAATCCCGATCCCAAACTGGATATGTTTTCACAATTGGAGGAACTGCTATCTCATGGCGCTCATAGAAACAGACTTTGGTCGCCACTTCCTCAAATCATGCAGAAATAATTGCTCTTCATGAAGCATCGAGGGAATGCGTATGGCTCAGATCAATGACTAACCACATACAAGAATCGAGTGGAATATTCACCAGTAAAGAGCCAACAACATTATTTGAAAACAATGCTGCTTGTGTCGCCCAAATCAAAGAAGGTTACATCAAGAGCGACAGAATAAAGCATATACCTCCAAGATTTTTCTCCTACACTCAAGAACTCGAGCAAAAGAAGGAAGTTGATATCCAACATATCTGCTCATGTGGCAATCCAGCAGATCAATTCACAAAGGCGCTTCCAACTAGCACATTGAGAAAGCATATATATTCATAATATTGGAATGCTGCATCTACGAGATCTGTGAAGTTTTTTCGAGGGGGAGTTTACACTACTGTACTCTTTTTCCCTTGTCATGGTTTTTATCCCACTAGGTTTTTCTATAATGAGGTTTTTAATAAGGCAGTGTGTAACCCATCACTAGTGATGGATACTCAAGGGGGAGTGTTGTAAAATATGTGTGTATCCATCATAACATGTGTCCCTCTTTATGCCATAATACTTTGAACACTTGTTCACCACTTGTTCTCAACTTCTCTTTGTCTCCTCCCTCTATAAATAAGAATTATGTACAAGAGAAGAAGATATATGAGAAGTCATTTTATCTCTCTAGTTTCTCTTTAGTTCTTTCTCTATCTTCTCTCTAAATCCAAACTTATTTCTCTAGATCATTTCTCCTTTGATTCTTGTTGCCTCCAAACATTTATATAGTTTACAACAGGTTGTATATATTATCTTATAGACTTTTAGTCATTTACTTTCTTTAGATTATTCTAAAGAACTAATGAATTTTTATGGTCATATACTTTGATTTAAACCTCCTCACAGAAGTGATGCCAAATAATATAATAATTTTCAATTTATTCACCAAACAAGGTTGGATGACAGGATTTAAAATATTTCATCATGATATTATATCTAATTTTAATTAGATTTAAATTTGTGATTAAACAAATAAAGTAAATCACAAACATTATAAAAAATCATATAAATTATTGTTAAATAAATAGTAAGCATCATTTATATATATATATATATATATATATAATATCTGTCTTTTAAAAAATGATATTTTTCTTTTTTTCACTAAAGATTTTATTATAAAATCTAAAGAATTTTACCCAAGAATATAATTATTTTATCATAATTACTTTATAATAAATTAATAATAAATTATATATTTATCATTTAAAAAAATGAAATTAAAGGAGTATATACAATACAGTGTACACTAACAATTATGCTTGTTTTTTTTTTCTTTTTAAAATCCACGATGAAACTATGGAACCATTAACTTATAATGGAACAAGCAATAATATGACGAGTGTGTATTCCATTACACAAAACGCACAATTTTATTTATTTATTCTAAAAGGTAAAACGATTTTGATGTTTAAATTCAAATTTTTTTTCAAATTTAGAATAATGTTTCAAAGAAGCATTAAATCTACATATTTATAAAAGTATGAAAGAATACTTATCTTTTAGCCGGAGAGATCATTGTAAGAGATCCAAAACAAAGTCGGTGGTGACAATCGCTTATTCGGCTGTCCATATCAAATTTTATCTCGATGAGGATGATGGTTACTCTTCTTTATATAAGATCTTCCGATGAAGTGACTTTAGTGCAGTGGCCAAAGATAAATCTTTAATGCACAAGGTACCATCACACCCGGGATCAAATCCCGTTTCTTACGAATGTAGGGATTAGGCTAATGGGCCGGCCTATTGTGACCCAATAGTTAACAAAAAAAAAAAAAGATCTTCCCCTTCAAAAGATTTAAAATATTTATATTTAGTCAATTACCGATTACGATTGAACACAAAACTTCATGTTTTAGTTAAATCAATTGTAACGAACCAATAATTAATCAAAATACTACTGTACATTCACAGCACACATACACGTGTGTATATATATATATATATATATTCGTTTTTATTTAAATCAATTGTAACAAACCAAAAATTAATCAAAATACTACTATACATTCACAGCACACATACACGTATATATATATTCGGACACATGTATCCCTATATTAGTAAAAGAGAAGTACAACTTTAATATAGTCTGAAAATGCTCCTCTCGAAATCTAACTGAAGACAATTCATTAGGGCTAAAGCAGACTTTTAAACATGATGGATCGGGTTTAAAATTAGAAATTATCCGGAAATTGTGAATCGGATATCTTAACGGAATTATTGACAGAACTACTAACGCCTTCCGTCATGGAATAATGGGCTATTATGGCCTGCAGAAAAAGGGCTGCAAAATAGGACTTGACTTCGATTAGATTAGTCCTCTGTAGCGTTCCAAGCTTTTATCAAATAAAACAATTAAAGACATTGATTACGGTATTCAATCGTATTATTAAAAATTACTTAATTTACTTTTTTTTTTTTTGTCGACCACATTTCATTAAAACCCAAACCGGGTAAAGATACAAGTGGTGAACAGAAATCTAACATAAGCCCATCAAACGTCCAACAATATAAGATAAGAAAGAAAAAAATTATTGAGCCTAAAAATGGACACGTGTAATACTACGTGGGTTGCGCAAGTTGAAAGGTGGAAGAGGCATCAAACTCGTCACCGACTCATCATTGACTCGTCACCGACTCGTCTTGGACTCGTCACCGCCATCACCACCATGGCTGACCGTCGATCGAATCCAAATTGGATTTTTTGAAATCAGCTGCTCATCTGAATCACCACCCTAACTCCTTTTGCAGAAATCTCCAGATGTGTATAAACAGAGATCCAAAAACCAACAAGGATTAAGCTCCAGAAAAGATGACAAGAGAAGAGGTTTTTGACTCAGTAACAAAACACGCTCTTCTGAATCTGTCTTCACCAGCCATCAAGTTTCCAAACATCCCGATTCACAAACAAATAAAAGGAACCTTCATTCTAAGCCAATTATGGCACCAATAGGGTATGAAGGATTTATCCTTTCATGCAAGGAAATCGAGCAGTTGATGATCTCTTGAACCTCTAATTTCCACAATCTGCGTTTGTCTCCTTCACTTGAAGAGATTTAGTTACTGCAAAAGGGAAAAGCCAAAACAAAAAAAACATAGCCAAAACGGCTAAGAGAAACTCGTACTAATACGAGAGAAACAATCCAGACTAAGCTGGAAAATATCTTACAACAAAAAACTAGATTAAAATCAAACAGAGTCCGATTTTAATCAGAAGAAAAAACTTTCTCTCTCTGAAAGATACGAGAGAGATAAGAGAGAGAAAGTTTCGGCTTAACACCAATTACTTAATTTACTTAAATTATTTAATTTGACAGATATCAATCTTTTAAAACTATTTCAAATTACTATGAGCCGCATTTTGAGTAATGTATTATATTCCTTAACTACACCTCCACTATATATCGTCATTGTTAAGAATATTCCTAATTCAAAATCTCATTCAACTTCTATCCTTAACTGCATCTCCAATATATATCGTCATTGTATAATACCTACTTAACTACTAAGATCACATTTCAAGAATACCCTAACTTATATTATCAAATCATACCTAATGAAGGATACATGACGACTTCCTGTAAATACGATGATACTAATTGAGGGTTGAATCATCATACCTTCTTCACTTTATCATTTACATATTCTTCCAAGCCTTCCAAGATGGCTGCCGCCATGGTACCTATCACAGATTTACAGTCCATTAAACCATTCAGAACAGGCTGGAGAATCCAAGTGAAAATAATTCACTCTTGAAAGCAATATATTGTCTTCTCCGGAGAGACAATCAAAATGGTTTTAGCGGATATTTCAGTAAGCTTACTGAACTCTTTACTACGTTTTTTTAATTCACATGTACTTTAAATGATTAGTGTTTGGAAGTTTAATACTTTTCCATTATACAATAGGGTACCCTTATTCATGCAACTGTTAAGAAACCACAGTTTAGAAAGTTCCAGAAAATGATTATCCCGGGACAATGGGTAATCATTGAAACATTCACATTGACTAAATCCGCGGGGAAATTCAGAGTTACGAACCATGCTTCATATTTAGCCACAAAGAGCACAAAGGTCGTCTTAGCCACACAAAAAAAACTTTTTCATTAAAAATATGACTAGGATGGAAAAGAAAAAAAATATGAAATATCCAGTACTTAAGGCTTGGTTCGATCTAAACCTTAATTGTGAAGTTGCAACACAAATCACTTTCAAGGAGATACATGGGTTTTTTATTTGGAATCCTAAAGGAAAATGCTTCGAAAGAGGAAAGAGATCATTCAACAGTCGGAGAACAACTTCTATTTCAAGTAAGTTTAATGGTAATTTATGCCTCAAACTTCTGTTCCAATTTCTTAAAGGACAATAAGTGACGAAGATCTGATGATTTATGATGGAGTTATATATCCATTATACAAGGAAGCATGTTTGGCAAGAGGATTGTAGAAAAATGAAGTATTAGTTTTTTAGGTTGATTAATAATTTCTGTTCGTTTCATTTAGTTTCTCTATTCCTATGTTTTGTCATTTCAAGTTTAAAATAAATGATAAAGATTAAGTTTGTATTGATTTAATTATAATTTAAATATATATTCACTAATCTTTCATTATCAAGCAATGAAAGGAAGAAGAAGTATAAGAAAACTATGATTAAGTAGGAAAAGTATGAAAAAGATTACGACATACCTTCAATCTTTTGTCTGCTAAAACTTATGCTCCCTTATCACTAACTATTCAGCCAATAAACGTTATACCATGTCCTGATATTGAGTCAAAATATTCGTATACCTGGTCAGTATATTTCAAATTTTTCTGAATTACATTGGCTAATTCTTTCAATTCAATTTGAAGCAAGACTTGAATGTCTAAGTGTATATTTTTGAGGAATATTTGCACATTAACTAAAGACTTCTATAGTAATGAAGAAATCACAATTCAGAAAGTTGCAATATTAAAACAAAAAAAAAGATTAGAAATTATCTTTCATGTTTCTCGCTTCAAGAACGTTTACTCTATTGTAATAAACTGGGCTGCAGTAAAGTACATCTCATTTGATATCCTGAAGTTAATTGGAAATGAAATTAAGCAATAAGTTTATATTCTTCCAAACAAAACAATCTAAAAGATTTTTTTTAAAACCACTACTTATCTTACGGATAGCATGATGTCTTCATATAGGGATGCTTCGGTTTGATTGTATAGGCTTGCACATGTACTGCCTACAATTTATAATATGTCAAGTCATCATTTAGGTATTGCCAATGATATATACTATTTTTACTAGGATCAACTATGCTTTCAAAAACTGAATTGGATACATAGAACAGTACAGAAAGAGTATAGATAAGTAGAATCGAAAAAAATATAAACAAAATAAATTCGTAATTACTAGCAACTTACCAACCCAATTGAATTGATAAATCGGTTCGCTAAACTCATGGCTCAAAACATAATCATCTTATTGATAGGACCATCAACCCCATAGACACACCGAATTGAGTAGACTAATCGCAGCTTCACTCCTTTTTGGATTTAATAGTTTTCTCTACAAGATTTGGTGGATTGAAGAAGTAACACTACAAGAAAACATGGATTTCCCGACTACAAAAACAGTCACTAAACAGTCGCAAACTACTTAGTTACGACTGATTGGCGACTGACATACAGAGTCGCTAAATAGTGCGTAACTAAAATAATCAGTCGCCAAATAGTCGACACGGAGCTACTAATTGGCGACTGATAATTATGGTCGTTCTTCCGTCGCCAAACAGTCGCTAAAGTTGCGACTGAATTTGCAAATCTTTAGCGACTGATATGGTTACTCATTTGCGACTGTTTTGGTTATTCTCTTGTGTACGTTTCGGTAACTGTTTTACGACTGTTTAGTTATCATGCTTTTTAAAAAATTCTGGTAAAAACGAATTATTTGATTTTGTAATAACAAAACTGATTATGAAAACTATAACTAAAACATAACAAACATGAAATTAAACAAATACATAAGTTTAATTTTACATCCAAACATAACAAGAGTACAAGTCACAAATATTACAAAAGTTTTCATAATCATAAAGGAAGGAGGGATAGTGAAGGAACCTAACTTTGAACATCAAAAAGGTTTGGGTCATTGGTTTGAGACTCGAGGAAGGCGACATAGTTTTGGTTAGTCTTGAGGAAGCTCACCAAGCGTGAGATCTCTGCTTGTTGCTCAGATGCAACCCGTAAAGCCTCAGCTGCAACCCGTGAAGCCTCTGCGTCATGCTCTGCTTGTAGAGCTGCTTGTTGCTCGATTTTGCGGTTAGCTTCTTCAAGCTGTTGTTGCAGGCTTGTGAAAGTAGAAGACATTTCAGGGAACTTACGCTTGCCGTTGATGAAACTCCCTAGGCTTCCAACCCCAAAGTATATTCCTCTATCATTTATGAAAGTAGACTGCATAACAAAACAGAGAAAAAGTTAACATCATTACTTACCAATGAAAAACTTAAGTAATGATGCATATTAGAAAGAAGCAACATTACCTGAAGAAAGAGCTCATCATCCTCCTCGTGAGATAGCTCCGATCGACGTGATGTACCATCAGCTTGGTTGTCATTGTCCAAAGCAGCCAACTTAGCTTCCCTTTTTTGCTTATATGCCTCATGAACTGCTTGCGCCTTCTTATCCAAAAAAGTCCCATCTTTTTTGGTATGAGTCCTAATGAAAACTTCAGGAATATTTGGCGGTCTTCCCAATTCCACTTCCTGAAAAGTTAGACAATGAAAAAGTTAGATAATGAACCATCTGATGTAACTTATTAAACAATGAAAACGATAACTCACCATCTCTTGTTCGATTTGCAAGTAAGACTTCGGCCCTGATACATGCTTGTGAGGGCCAAGACCATTACGGTCAGACATTCGAGCTGCTGAAGTGGTTGCACTCTTTGCCATGGCTTCTTCTGTGTTCCAATAGTCACACATTTCTTTCCAAAGAGTTTTCTCAATCCAACTCGGTTTTGCTTGATCTCGCTGAGCTGCTGCCTTGGAAACCATGTCTTTCATTCGGTTTTGACAAATGGTATAGAACTTTTCTTGAATGACACTGGTTAGTGAGGGATCCCAGGTGTGTGTTTTCTACAAAATATGACTAGTGTTAGTGATACAAACAATCCAAAAAAAACAAACTATAAATATAGAAATCAAATTGAAAGGAGTAGAAGTTTACCATGAATTCCAAGAAGTAGTTTTCTCTTCTTGCAGTAGAAACACAACCCCAACAGTAATATGGCCCATCAAACTTGTTTGTAAACACTTTTGTAATCTTTCGGGTAATCTTACCGTTGTCCTTACCAAACCTTATAACACAAACAAATCGAAAGTTAAATTATAATCCACAACAAATCTACTAATCTAATCAACAACAAATCGACAACAACAACAAACCTACTAATCTAATCAACAACAAACCTACTAATCTACTCAACAACAAACCTACTAATATAATCAACAACAAATCAACAACAACAAACCTTCTAAACAAACCTTCTAATCCAATGAAACAAACCTACTAAAACAATCTTTTCAATTCTAATCACTCTAATCAATCTAATCTACACAAACAATCCTTACCAAGTAGTTCCACGCTCTAATGTGGGAGAGACGACAGTGGTGTACAACTCACGGCCTGGCTGGACGAGCATGGCATGTAAAGAAGCGAGTACATCAGCTGGGAGTTGTGATTCCCTTGCACTGTCATCCTCAGAATCAGCTTGGTCTTCTTCTTCCTGATGTGATTTCTGCGCTTGAGAACCGTGGTGCGATCCAGAGCCAGCTTGAGGTTGAGAAGACGGTGGACGATGATTTGAGACGTGAGGAGACTGTCGAGGTAGCGGAGACTGTCGAGGTAGAGTCGAGACCTGAGGAGACTATCGAGGATGATTCGTGACTGAAGGTTGAGGAGACTGTCGAAGTGGACTCGAGAATTCTGGTGGATCCGTCGCAGAGGCGAGAGGCTGAGGAAATGGACGCCTGATTGGAGCTTCGCCGAAAGGGGATGCTCCTAGAAAGCTCCTCGAGTTCTGGAAAAGGTTTGTCGGAGGTGGATAGTCTTCGTAATGAGGCATTGGTCTCGCTGGAGGCTGGAGGATTGGGACATGAATTCCCTGAGAATCAGTCTCTGGGTCTCGCTGGTTTGCCGGCATGAAGGCATATTGGCTGGGAAGAGTCGCGGGTCTTTGATTCGCCGGTTGTGAAGTTCCAGCGGTTGGATTTGAGGGGTTTCCTCTTCCTTCTCCTCTTTTCTTTACTCTGGCCATCAACAACAAAAGAGAAACAAGGACGGGATGAAGATTTAGGGTTCTCAATTGAGAGCAATTGAGATCTAGGGTTTTCTCGGGGAAGAAGAGAAATGAGGGATTAGGGTTTTCTCGGGATGAATATGAGATCGAGTTGGGTTTGGGCCGTTTTCTTACGGACCAAATTTGTTTTAAGGCCCAAACTAAATAAATCGGTCGCTAAATAGTAGCTGCGTAGTCGCAACTTTTGGTGACTGCAAAACCGGTTGCCAAATTAGTCGCAAATTGGTGACTAAAATGCGATATTATAAATTAGTATCCAATTAGCGTCTATTTGACGACTGTTTTGTTTGTGTAGCTATTAAGTAGCAAAACAATCGCAATTCAGTCGCTAAATTTAGCGACTGGGTTTTAAGTCGCAAATTGCAGTAGGCAAATCCATGTTTTCTTGTAGTGTAATGAATTTAATTATACCCTGTTTTCTCTAAAATTGATCGAGTCGAAGATTGAGATGAAAAGATGGATCGAATTCAAGATGGAGATGGAACATGGAATATCTTTTCTTGGGTAGAAGAAACGTCAAAAGAAAGCTTTGATTTTTCAGATATCAAGACAGAGGTTAAAAAAAAACTTACCAAAAAGGCCACCGGAAATCAGATATCTCCAAAAAGTTAATAAAAGACCCAATTGTTTAGGTGTATCAATTTAAAATACAGCCCCCATCAATTACTCAAAAAATTGAATACATTTTTCAGAACCACATTTAAAAGTCATAAAAATTAACTATATATGGTCAGCACATTAGGGAATACATTTCCCATGTATGCGATGCGTAAAAAAAAAATACATATTAGTATTATGTACAAATTAGTATTAATAAACACAAACATAGAAATAATATTTAAGTACTCGTGTTTTGACAACTACGTCTTAGGTAAAATATTATTTCATTCTATTTATATCATATCTTATTATATATTTCACTCACATTTGTTCTTTTTAATTGTATACTATCTTTTTAGAAAAATAGTGTACAAAATCTAAAATACTTAAAAAGAAATTTTTTTTTTTTTTTAAACTGTAGTAACAAATACACGAACATAGACAGTATAATACAAATACTATAACATCTTATATATTGTTATTCCATTTTAACAATACCAATTTATTTTTCCACGCTGTAGCATGAATCCGGTCTTAGTCTGTATACATATAGTGTACATACATAGAAGTTCTCAATTAAACCACGTTACCAAACTGATGTAATATATTATATATGCACCAATTTAGTAAAGAAAAAACAGAATACCAAATCAACGAATAGTATAATAAGGTATGCCTATACATGTATATTAAATAAGCATCATGAATCGATCATATAAAACATAGAAATCGACCCTAACTCATGCAACACAAGTTCGATCAAATCATTACTTATTTGTTATCACTCAAAACAGAAGATTAACTTAGATCTTAGAAGCCAACGATTTACTAAACAACAATATAATGATACCTCCAATTCGTGAGAATATTAAGCAAACCAACATAATGATATCGACCAGCAATAATATAATAATATTCTAGCGAGAACATCGATCCCAGCAAGATAATAAAGTACACAAATCAAATGATATAAGCATGACCGATTGATGAATATAAAGCATAGAGTTACTTATCTCTATAATAAATTTGTTGCTTTGACGTGTTTGGAGGATAAGAACCACGAAAGAACGAAGACACCTCGGTTTTCCTTGTATGTGGCTGGGTTTTTTTTTTTTTTTTTTAAGACGGCTAGGATTAGAGATTCGTGCTGATAACATGTTAAGAACAAAAGTTTAAGGAATTATTCTCTTGTATTATTATCTATCATATGATATAACATATATATAATGATACAACATTAAGATTTTAGGTTATACACTAAGTCTACTAATGTGCTGATAATGGGCATTTACATAATACTCCCTCCGTTTCATAATATAGGATGCTTTAGAGGGTTTTATTTGTTTCATAATATAAGATGTCCTCAACTTTCTAAGCAACTTTTAGATTACTTTTATATTTTCTTATTATTTATTTTATGCAGTCTTATTTATGATTGGTTAAACTTTTTTAAAGTGGTCATTTCTTAATCTGCGTGCTTTCACTCAAAACATCTTATATTTTGAAATGGAGGGAGTATAATATATTTATAACAGAGATTTGGATTTCTGTATTTTTAACTACACAAATCCTCTCGAATACTGCAGACTCCCTAAAAATAATTAAAATCCAAATCCACAAATTATTTTGAATAACAGTGGATTTTAAAATATATTTTTAAATCATCAGTTCAATAACAGTGTATTTTTTAAAAAAAATTAAAATCTATAACTGAATAACATAAAATTTGTGAATTTTATACAAATCAATTAAAATGTCAAGTTGAATAAAACCCCTAAGTTATTCAGTTTGTTTACATACTTGTTCACATTTCACAATTACAGTTGGTTTATAGAAAACACAGTCACCTTAGTACAGTGCTCTAATACAACAACAAAACACATACCTTTCGTCATCTACAGTCTTATTAGATACATAATTAGATACATAATACAATATATATATATATGCAAGCGTAAAAAGCCTATATTATTAGGCAAATAAGGAAAACCTAAGACAATACAATATTTACAAATCCACCCCTTAGTACCCCCTCCCCTCAAGTTGGCGCATGAAGATCGCATATGCCTAACTTGCCACAAAGATACTCAAACGCTTGTGTTCCAAAGGCTTTAGTAAATATATATGTTCTGAATCTTGTCGCATAGACCATTTTTATCAAATCATTCTGAATCTTATCGCGTATGTAATGACAATCACGTTCAATGTGTTTGGTACGCTCGTGAAAGACGGGATTCACTGCAATGTGGAAAGTTGCTTGGTTGTCACAATGTATTTTAAGAGAGCCTACCAACGAGACACCAACCTCGGATAGAAGACTGGAAATCCACTTGAGCTCCAAGGTGGTGAAAGACATAGCCCTATACTCTGTTTCCGCTGGAGATTGAGAGACAACACCTTGTTTCTTGGTCTTCCATGCTATGGGAGAGCCACCCAATAAAACAAAATATCCTAAAAGAGACCGACGTGATATCGGACAAGTAGAAAAATCAGAGTCGTAATATGCAAAGATAGACAAGTCACCATTAGCCGTGAATAAGATCCCTTACCCCAAGTTGTTCTTGAGGTAACAAACAATACGCAACGCAGCCCACCAATATTTCAGCCGAGGCTTATGCAAAAATTGAGCAAGAACGTGTACAACATACATAAGCTTTTGACCGTGTAATCGTTAAATATACCAACCTCCCAACAAAACGCCGATATTGTTCCAGCGTCTCGAAGTACTCCCCCTTATCTTTTTTCGATTCGTGATTTTGAAGCATAGGTGTACAAACTGGTATCCCACTTAATAAACCATACTCGTTAATAATATCTAAGGCATATTTCCACTGAGATATGTAAATTCCCTGAGAAGACCTTGCTACTTGAATTCCCAAGAAAACATTGGCTCAATGTTGGTCAAAGTAGAAAGAATTCCACCAAATCTCACATCATCTGAACCCATCAAAAACTGATGAATACGTTCCTCATATCTATCTTGTTCCAGCTGAGCTGCAAGTTCTCCACACGAACATTTGTGCAAAGGCTTATAAACATCCAATATGTGTGCATCATCCACCATCGATATTGTCGTTCTCAACGTTGGCTCAACTGTATTCATAAGCCACGGTACAATCATTGCATTAACAACCTCCCACTGTTCAATCTCGTCCGTCTTTGCCGGTTTCTCCAAGGTTCCATCAATAAAACCCAACTTTCTCTTGGTATGCAAGGCATTCGGCACATGCTTAGACCAATCTTCATAGTTATCTCCTTTTAATTGGACCGTTGTAATCAAACTTTCTGGCCCTTCCGATGGATGCAAGTACAGCGGCAAGGATGTTGGATTCTCTTGCACCTTCACGATCTCTTTACCCTTTCGTTCACTCATTAAAGTTTTCTCTATCTCAGTCATGATCTAAACCGTTGACACAAACTTTTAGAATTTAGGATCTAGCATGGCTCTGATACCATGTGAAGATGGGAATAGAACGGCCTGAGTTTTTTTAGATACATAATACAATATATATACAAGCGTGAGAGGCCTAGGTGTAACTCCGATTGGAGCTTCCCCTTTCGCGCATTGCATTCACAGCCAAATCTTTCCACTTCTTCAAACTTTCTCAATCAAACCTTAAGAAATGATTTTCAATTCTTGTTACGAATGAAACACAGAGAAGACAAAACCTAGTTGTATTTTCTTCAAGTTGTAACTTTAACTTTTGGGTCAGTTTTCTTCAAAGTGACTGTCATTTTATAAAATTAGTGACGTTTTTGAAGTCATTGAAATTATTAACGATTTCGAAGATTCTCTTATAAAAGATTTTTCTCTTAAGTTTTCAATATTTCGTCAGAAATTGTCGGATGTATATTATATTTTATAAATTTTAACGTAGTTAAATTTATTTTGACATGAATGAAAATTATTACTTATTGTGGCATATAGAAAATTATTAAAATAATATTGGTTTATGTATTTTTTATTTTATTTTATGTAGATTATATCTTAAAAAGTGTACGGTAATTCAAAATTCAAATATTTTCATTAACAATTTATTTTCTATTTTAAAATTTTGCGTAATTACGCAAAGCTTATCTAACTAACTATGTATTTGATGTACTCAAAGAAACAAAAAAAAAAATTGTACAGATAATCGGGTGTGAGAAGGATACGAGGCCATATTCGTCATTTCATAGAGTATGATATTTTCTACAGAAATGAATCAGTTTGTGGTTAACGGCTCTTCTCATGTCCAAATAGTGTAAATAATTTCTTTTGCTTATAATAATTATCTTCCAAGACCTGGATCACCCTTTGGTTTCTCTTCAATCAAAATGGCACATTTCGCTGTGAGACCTAAACTTCTCTCTAGCAACGATGGATTATCCTCGAGAGACCAATTCCGGCAGAGCCTTTTTTACATGGCCGGTGGTGGCTCTCCCTTGGTTCCGGTTCATAATAGGAGCCGATTAAAGTTTGGTGCGAGAATTTTCTCGTCTTACTCTTTTCCTTCTAAGAGAAAGAAAACCAGAGATTTCGATAACACCGAGAAAAATCTTGGTATTGACGAAGACAACGATGAGTGGGATTTTGATGATGGTTTAGAGACTGATGATCTGTCTTGCTTCAGAGGCTTGGTTCTTGACATTTCATACAGGTCTGAATCTTTTGTGTTTGGTTACCGATTACCATCTTATTATGATTTTTTACTTCACTCGATTCTTCGTTTTTTTTGTTATTAATATTGATGATTGAAATTAAAGAAAGCATTAATTAATTCTTGCAAATTTTGAATTATTGGCTGCTTCTAAAATTTGGTAGCTAGGGATTGTGACACTTTTAGGCCGGTAAATGGGGTTAATCTGTTATTTTTTGTCTATCAACTTTGGAGTAATTATCCTTTTATAGGCCGGTAAATGTGGTTTGCTGGAAGCGCGCAATCTGTCTCGAGTACATGGATAAGGTTAGACCAAAAACTTCAAACCCATCTTGATAACTATATATTTTGATACATAAGAATCCTTAATTCAGGTATTTGTATATTCGATACTGCCTTGTCTAGGCCGATGTTCTGGAGTATTATGATCAGACTGTTAGTTCTCCTACTGGTTCATTCTATATACCTGCTGTGTTAAGGGTATGTAGAGTACATGAGTTTAGTTTTTTTTTTTTTAATCTCCTTTTACCAGTTTGAAGCTTGCTTCATTCATCGCTTGGTGCAGGTTCCACATTTGCTTCAGGTTGTCAAAAGAAGAAGAGTGAAAAACTCACTTAGTCGTAAAAGCATTTTACTGCGAGACGATTACACTTGTCAGTGAGTAGTTTGTCTGTGTCCAGTCACAAGACGTACGTTTTCTCTTTTCTGCTGAATCAGACTATTCTTGCTGACAGAAATTTTGTTTGGATATAGATATTGTTCTTCCCGTGAAAACTTGACCATTGATCATGTTATACCAATCTCTCGAGGTGGAGAATGGACTTGGCAAAACCTGGTATGTGGTTGATTCTGCTAACTTAGTAGAATCAATTGCCGATCGATGGGTAAAAATAAACAATTTAATTTGTTAAGGTAACATAGGTAACTGCATGTTCAAGATGCAACTCAAGGAAAGGTCAGAAGACAGTAGAAGAAGCACAGATGAAGTTACTCAAGGTCCCAAAGGTATTTCTCATATATAGTTTCCAATTACCAGTCCATAAGCAACAAAACCTTTGTTTTCGTGTAAATCAAGACATTTTGTTGGTAATGGCAGGAACCAAAAGACTATGACATTGTTGCAATACCATTAACCAATGCAGCTATAAGGATGCTGAGATCGAATAAAGGAATGCCAGAAGAATGGCGTCAGTATCTGGCGAAACCTTTGTCCGAGCCATAGCAGTTTCTCTCTCAGGAATCGAGGAACAAAAAAGGTCGTTCCATCTCGTATATATAGAATCGTGGCTCGATCGCATATGTAGATTCATCTAGCTTAACTTCAAACTGTTCACAGTTTGTCGTGGACTTGTTATATTGTATGTATATATAGTACGTAAATAATGTCAACCATAAACTAACAATCATGATTTGAACTCAGAATTCATGACTTCTGCACGAGGATCTGGTTAACCTCTCTGAACAACTTAATGTATTCGTGTTGCTACTGTCCTAGATAAGCTTTACTCGAATACAGTTGATACAATCCCCACATCACCAACTTTCGAAATTGCTTAAAACGGCACCAATATATCCTAACAATCTCAAAATACGTATACTATTTTGCTTACATTTTTATGGAATTATATTTGTCCACCTATAGAGAATGTAATCTCGAAATACTTATATTTTGTTTTCTTTAATGAGAATCAGGAAAAGTAAGATATCGCACCCTAAACCTCTTTGTGTCTACTAGTCCTACGGAACCAAACTAATCGAAGCATCTCAAGATCGTATCAAATAGTTGCACGTAGAGAGGTCAATGGATACCTAAGCAAACCAAATGGATTGGACGTAAATAACAAAACCATCAAAATTTGATTAAGCAACAATGTTTTAACACAAAAAGAACACCTCAAAACTTTCTCCTTCTCTGGGCACTACTTAACATTTGCCGTTTCATGAGCAGCAAGCCAAGAATCAAACATTATGCACACCTTCGAGAGAGATACCTTTGTGGATCATCTTCATTGTCATGCCAAATTCCCAAAAAGAATATAAGAGATCTAAGAGGAGAAGATGGACTGTAGTGCAAGCTGTTGCTGTGGTTGCAGAGATGACCATGTCGATGCGAGAGCTGATGGAGACAATGTCTGTTGAAGCTGTCTTAAGATATTTATCATCCTGCTCACTGTTTGCTCCGTTGCCAGAGCACCGCCTGCACATAAGACCTACACAAACCAGAATATTTACAAACAAACATACAAAAACTGATATCAATTCATGGTGTTGCAACTTGGTACGGAGTGTAGTTATACCTCAGCAAACACTGCAACTATTTTTGGAAGGTGCTGGTGATTGGGTCCTAATAGATCTGGGTCAGACCTGCACAGGGAGTCCAGGTTTCAATAACAACCCTAAAGTAGTAACACAAAAAAAAAAAAAAACATGTAATTTTACCTCTCCACCATTGAGCAAAGCTGGTCATGGACAATTTTAGCCTCAATTGTATCTCCTTTTATCGGCAAGCAGTTTAACCAGGCAGGAACAATCTGGTAAGAGTGAAAAATCTCTCGTCAAAAGCTATGTTCAATGATAAGCTGTTACACTCATGTTAATTAATCACCAGGCAAAAAAAATGCAAAAACCCATCATAAGCGGGCAAGATTTGACGGAAAGAATAAACATTAGATATCACTGTGAAGAAGAATGTAGTAGAGGAAGCCTAGATATTTTTACCTTTCCAGCATCAATACTGCTTCGGTAGAACTGACATATTTTTCCGAGAGCGGAAACAGCATTATCATAGGCCATGGCATTCTCAGACTGCTGAGCATTAGGATGTCTAATGACAACATCTAATCTGGAGAGTGCCTCTACAGATAAAACATGATATGCATTTACACCAATGTAACAAGAACCTCATAGACATGGAGAAACGGAATCGTATGTATGAAGCTACCTCCAACAAGAGGTCTGAAAACAGAACCGCCGAACTCAGCACAAATTCCAATTCCATACACAGCAGCCTGAATTGAGAAAAAAAAGAAGCTAAATGATCCCGAACTCTGTCAAACTGAAGAAGATTATTGTGGGACATACCTGCCGAACATCAGCATTCTCGTCATTGCATGCTTCCAAAAGAAAAGGAACGAATGTATCATAGTATCTGCATAGCAGTACATATATCAGACAGTTGCTGAAACATCTAATAGTCAGAGAAGAACAGGGAAAAAGATAATAGAACAACATACTTAAGAGCTGCTTCACGACAATGCTCAGCAACATCATCAAATATACAAATAGCTATTCTTCTCTCCTCTGTCGTTCTATCACTACCCTGCATAGAACAAACCATAGAAATTCACAATCACATTTGGTGAACAAATTATAGCACTCGTTCTTCGGTTAATATCTTTTTATAAAAAAAAATGTCCAACAAACATTTAGAGATAGAAAGTCTAGAGAGCATATAGAAAAAACTTACCAACATGGGAGTTATGTAAGATGAAAGCTCATCAAACATGGGCAGGAAAGAGGTCTTGAATGTTTTTATTAACGTACCCAGTAAATCACCAATCTTCACGAAAAGGGAGACAGAGTTAAATCAATATATCCTGGAATCATCTGTTAGAACTGATGCCTTACTAACACAAACAATAAGGCTCATACCTGATCAAAAACTTCTTCTTCTTGTTCATTTTCTTCTTTAAGGATCTCGCTTTCTTCTGCATCAAAGTCCTCTGCCCTAGTTCTCTCTTCTCTCTCTGTCCGTCTGGTTGAACTAGCTATTATTGCCTCCTTAGTCTCATCTACAATGCCCCTTACCTGGCTTTCATCTAGAATGGGTCCAGAAATCTGAAACAATTACTTAGGTTATATTATTTTCTAAAACAAGCTACCATACAATGGAAAAAAAATACTTTCCAAGATTCTATCAATTGAGTGAAGAGGAAAAAGAGAAGAGGGCAATGAATATTCTGTATTTGGAATACATTTGGCCCCTTAGAAAAAGAAAGCAAAGCTGTTCTTCATTTCCACCCTCGTTGGAAGTCCTAATTGAGCTAATTGCTAATGCAAAAAGACAGGGTCAGAAACTACAAGCCTGTACACACTCGTTTAATGACTCCAGCATGCTTGCGCAAATCTCCACCTCAGGCTCCTTTGGTTATGTTGAAGAAAAATGAACAAGTATAATAAATAGGTTATTCTTCATATAAAAACTAAAAGTGAAGACATCATTCTTTAGGCCAAAGCACAATATGTAAAGCCAATTTAACCTTGTGCAAAGCCTCCAACAATGCTGGTATTATATAATCGCTCAAGTGCTTTATATAGGATTCATTACGACCCTGAGATTTCCCTTTCTCCACAGCAAGTTTGGCTGAGCGTAACAGCTCCGGCATACCTAGCCGCCACAAAATTCGATAATGTGACTGAAGCCCTCATTGTAGTAACACAGAGAAGGATAACTGAAACCCAAGAAAACATAGACAACAAAGATGCTCGAGAATCACACCTGATACTGCAGCCTTCCTAACTTCTTCATGGAAATAAAACTTGAGAAGAGGAACTAAAATAGGAGCAACCTGTTTTTCCAAAACAGTATAAGAACCATGGAAGCCAATGAAACTCCGTACTATGAAAGTTAGCAAAGTACAGGGGCCATACCTGATCAATCCAAGGGAAAAACCCTTCTTTTAGCTCATCAGCATAGCAACACAGCATGTTACAGGCAGTAGCTTTCTCCTCTAACACACTAGTTTTGATCCCTATCCTCTTGTCACCAAGAGTAATGGTCTCAATGCTGAAATAGGAAATAAAACCACATCAAAGTGAATACCACAAACAGCTATCCAACTCGAGTAAAATTCTTTTAACTGAAAATGCGAACACAGTCAAAAGGTTGCTTGCATACCATATCAAGTTCCATTTACCAAACGTTGACATTTAATCTAAAATGGGCAACGAAACAGGGGAAAAAGGTAGAATGCAAAAAAAGGAAACAAGGAAAGTTCCAGCAGGGATAAAGAGGGAAAATAAAACGAAAAGCTAATGAACTGATAATTGATTAGCAGGTCTGTCAGTTAAATGGATAGAGTGGGTACTTATAACCTTGAAATTAAAAATTATACTTCTGCAACGTCTTCCACAATATATACATATTCTTGAGGTATACAATAGGAAAATATTTCTTAAACAGCACTGGGATGTAACCATGTCATACCTATCATCGTCGTCATCAATATCTGCATCTGAATCTGCAGATGAAATGATAACATCTGGCTTGAGCTGGGCTGATTGAAGCAAAGGGGGCATAACAACACTCATGTAAGGAATAAAATCTTGTCCAAGGCATTTGCAGAGTCTAGCCCAAGCCTGCATATGTATTAATTAGATCAATCAGAACAAATTTCAATTTACGTTCCCTCTAAGCTTCTAATGGATGAACAACAAAAAAAAGATAATAAATATTTAATTCAGGTTTGAAGTTCGGAAACTTGCCTGTAACATGTAGCTTGTCGTTGGATCGTCCGCTTCCAATTGCGAACCTTGTAAGGACATCAGCACGTCCATGACCTTTCCACAAAAAATCAACTTTAAGGCTACTGTTTGATTCGGTAATTACTTCCGGTACTAATAAGATAGGATTGATTTAGGAAGAGACGAAAAGGAATTTCCTTAATGAAAATTAATCGTATTTGTCCAAGTAGTGGAAGTAGAGATCTAAATCACCATTTGGCACAAGGATTTAAAAGAATATGAAACATCCATATTTTTACCTGCTTTGCATCGTCCTTAAATTTTTCCTTTCCAACAGCCATTCCAACCAAACTAATGCACTCCATTGACTTAGCGCGAAGCATACGATTAGCTTTATCATTTGCATTGACCAAGATAGCTTTCAAGTAAGGCATAACAGTATCATAGTACTTTTGGAATAGCTCCTGTTAAAAAACAAGTTAGATCAGTGACCATCAAATTATACTATAAAAAAAACCTTTACGGAGGAGCATATAAACACCTGTGAAGAATCAGCAACTGACGCCAAAGCAGTCAAAGCACCCTCTTGCACCATTTGTTTTTGATTCTGCATTATACCCAGATATAATAAGGTAAGAAAGCTACCTACAAACCCTCATCTAGTAAAGATCTGCACTTTAAAACTGTGAGATGATTTGCCAGTGAAGAAATTGGATTTTAAATATACTAGTTTGATGATTATTAGGTATCCAAAACACTTCAATGACAAATGTAATACTCAAGTATGTAAAAATAGACTTGACGTGAAAAATGTGAGAGAGTTGACAGTCTTCAGAAATGTAAGAAGAAATCTTGGCAAGGCTAAAACAAACTCCAACAAACACTAACCCTTTTGTACTAGTCTATCAGCGTGACCCCATGTTAGGTTTCACATATTTATTAACTTCCAAAAAGTAGTATTTATTCTAGACAAATAAAAATTAGCAATTCGGTTCAAGGAATTTCATCAACGACAAAGAAACACATGAATTAAATGAGCATTTATGACACGTACCTGAAGCAGTACAAGAAGCTTGCTAATAACTCCATCCAGATAAGGGGTTAAAATTTCTGGCGTGCAATTCTCACTGAAGTTAAGAACAGCGGAAGCAGCATGGGCCTGTACCACGAAAGGGATACCTCATTACAGAAACTCACGCTAAAGGATAAGCAGAATGAAAAATGAAAATCAATGAGAATATCCTAGTTTCAATGTTTAAAACAAAAATTATCAGCTTCTACTTCTCAGTCTTGGTAATAAATTTAAATGATGAGCAAGATAAAAGAAATCATGAGCAAGATAGAAAGAAAGCAGGTCAATAAGAAACTTAAACTTTCAGTGCAGGATACATTTTGTAATGATTCTCTTATTTGCTTTTACTTCTAACTTTGGGACACTGGTATGAGATTAAGTGAGACTTTTCAACAACTAAAAGCCCTATTAAAATGCCTAAAAGACAACTAGGTTTGCTTTTGTTAACTTTTGATATCGCTGCTGCATATTTTGAAAATCTAGGTATTAGCTTTTGTTAACCAGAGACAATACATAGTGATGAGTCACATTTTCGCTCACAGAATGGCCAAAGCAGCAATTTACAAAACCAACCTGGACTCGAGGGTTCTGAAAGTCATCCATGGCTCCAACAAGCGCAGGCAGAACAGACTGATTATATTTAGTTTGTAACTCAGGTCCTACATCTGTAGAAAACTGTCCAATTGCATTAATTGCTGCCCATCGGACACGAGGATGGGGATGCTGAAAAGAGTTCAGAACCATAGAAACCACCTGTTCCAGGTTTTTCATCATAACCTACACCGATACCAAGATAATGTCAGAGACGAAAGTCGTTTTCTACATATGAGAGAAATGATAACCACCAGTCAGGTATAAACATAGTTTGTACATCAACAATGAACTCGTTAAAAGTACAAGAAAAAGTACGACGGTGACATTTAAATATAAGAAAAATATAGAAGAGAATACAAAGGAACATTTTGCCAATTACCATAAAATAGAAGGGAAAGGCTAGATATAAGAGATACATTCTCATTTGACACATGTGGAAGTGGAAGGTAGTAGAGGATAAAACAATGTTATTACTAAATCTACCAGTTGTATATTCTCTCCTGAAGAAATTCAACCAAAATCAACAAAGACTACTTTACAGGATAGTATACCACCAAAGTCATTTTGAATAAGGAAGACATTTAAACGAGAAGAGAAACAAGCCTCACCTTTGAGCAACCTTCAGCAATTTGGGCAAGAGCAATGAGAGCAGCATGGTGCTTCTGCCACTCAGAAGCAGCGAAGAAAGCAGAGAAAACTTGAGAGGCAACAGGAAGAATAGTATTCCCACCCAAAGAAATAGCAAGCCTGTCGAGACATTCTTGTGCAAACCCATAGTTAGTGGTCTCGCCAGCATCTTCATCCTCAATCTCGGCAGTGTGCCATGCCGGGTCATCCTCAATGTCCAAAAGCATGTGCATCAACACGCTAAAGAGTTTGGTAATGAAGTGTGGCAATTTCCTAATCATGCCGGGAGCTCTTTCTCGTGCCTCAGCCAATGTAATGACAAATTCTATAGCCAAGTGCCTCGTTCCTTCTTCTAAACTCTCGGCTTCGGCAATCTGAAGCATTGAACCAACAACCTCGAGAAGCTGTCTCCTCAGAAACCTCGGTTCGGTACCAGCCAGTTCAATGAGAAGCTCCAGAGCTTCCTGTGCTGTAGCTTCTTGCCCAGAATTCAATGCCTCAGTCAGAGTCTGCATCATCAAGGGCAACAAATCTTGAAAAATATCCCTATCGGAAGCCTCTGACAAACACTGGATAAAATTAATGGCAGCACCCAAAGCCGCGATTCTAACATGAGCAGATGTGGAGTGTCTTAAAGACTGAGAAAACACAGAATGAAGAGTAGTCAGATGAGGAACCAACGTTTCACCAATGTACTGAGCCAATCTAGAGAAAATCAACAAAGCGTACTCCTGGAGATTCGGATTATCAGCAACAACGCACTGGAACATGAACGGAAGTAACTCCGGCCATCCATTCTCCGGTAAAATCGCAGACGCAAGTTCAGAGATAGTATCGCAAACCTTCTTAGCTATAGATTTAGCAGCACTCTCCTGCTGCAGAGACGCGAGGAGAAGAGACTTGAGAGTCGAACGAGTGGATTCAGCAATACGAGGGTAGATAAAAGCGGAATCGTCTCCACCAGAACGGGTGAGTTGTTTCCGAAGCAAAACAGCGGACATAGCACGAAGCTCGAGATTGGGAGATGATGAGTTGAGAGATTGAACGAGCTTCAAAGCGAGCGAGTCGGGTTGTGTTTGCTTGCAGAGATTGAAGAGAGACTCGGCGTGGGAGCGCTCTTCGTTTGATGAAGACATGAGGTGAGAAATTAGGGTTTCGAAATGGGAAGAATCGGGCCCGAGGATGAAGGACAGTTGAATCTGAGTTTGTTGATCGACCGCCATGGTTGTGCTTGTGCTTGTGCGTTGAGGAGAAACCAATGGCTGCGGCTGCGGCTGCGGCTGCGGCTGCGGCTGCGGGGGGTTTAACGAAACGAAACGAAACGAAACGAAAGGGTTTTGTTTCCGTGGGGGTAGGGGGCAGAGATTATTATTACGAGGGTTGCTTTCTTTATTTCTTTCTTTCTTTCTTTCTCCCCAGTTGTGAGATGTGATTAGATACGGTCCAAATACGCGTCGCAGGCGTTCCTTTTTTTTATGACTAAAGATTTTCTTTTTTGATGCAGATTTTTTAACAAGATGATGGCTTTTCGTAAAGAGTAATTGGCACAAGTGACCAAACAAAATCTTTAATTAAATGACTAACCATATCCTAGAATACTAGATAAGAACTCGCCCGATGTGCGGGTTTAAAGTTTTGTATAATAAAATTAAATATAACAAAAATATATTAAAATTTGTTGTATGGTATTTATAAGTTTTATTTTTGTTATAATATAATGATTTATATCTATTTACAAAGCTTTTATGTATGTTACAATTACCATTAAAACCGTATTTTTTACACCTAAATACATTATATGTTATAAATATATTCTTTACCACACCACCTAGATAATGTTTGTATGAACATATTAAGCCAACTATTATTGGCTCAAAAAACATTTCAAAAAAATATAGATTACATAGTATACTAATCAATGATATATCATCACAATAGTTTATGACCAACCATGGAGAGAACCTTGGCTCCGCTCTCCTCCCTTATGAAGAGAATCTTGCGTCCAACCTCCTCTACTATAGAAATAACTTTGGCCCCACTTTCCTCCCTTGGGGAGATAACCTTGCGTCCAGCCTCTTCCACCATAGAGAGAACCTCGGTTCTGCCTTCCTCATGTGTGGAGACAACATGTTCACGTCTTTTAGCTATCTCAAAATGGCTTGTTCGGACAACCAATGAAACTAAAGACCCTTTTCCCACAAAATCTTTTGATAATAACTAATGTTAAAATTTCCATTGTATTTGTGGAAGTGTCTTTGACACACTATGATGTAGTCTTTGTCTCTGGAACGCCCCGACTGCCACCTTGATTGGTGAGCCCCATGCCGACTCCCAATTCATGGGCCACCTTCCTCAGTGGACCCCACATCTACTCCTGGCCAAACCATATCCGACGGCCGGTTTGTTACGTCCGAGAGGTTTTAAATAATTGTTTACCAATCCTACAAATCGCCATATGATATTTCCCTGTGTTTTGTCCTCACTCGCACAATTCCGACAAATCACTTCTCGAAAGGTCACCCTAGCCAAGCACACTTAACTCTGGACTTCTCTCAGAACCCTTGATCGAAAAGATAAGTGCACTTTGGTGACATAGATTGTCAAATCAATTCTTTTAAACCTATCCGCAAACCAGGGTGTCACAGTCTTCCTACTCTTATGGATCTATCAACAAATAATTTATGTTTTTTCAATCTATCTATCTATGTTTATTGTAACCTTGTGTTTGATTAGCCTATTTTATCTAACCATTAGGTTGATGAGCTTCTACTGCTTATCTCTCTTTTAGGATTGAATGAATGATATTAATTATGTTTGCACAAAAAGGGTCTATGACCACCCAATCAAGGTTGAAAAATTAGAAGAAAATAAATTTGACATAAATAATGAAATAGGAGAAAATTATAGGCACGATAATATATGAATCCCAAATAATTCAAAGGTGATAAGATAAATTACATAATACAATCTAAAAATACTACATTAAATTTTAAAATACATTATTAGAAAAGGAAGACACATATATTAATCTTTTTTTTAGGTCAACATATTAATCTTACCTGTTCCAAACTGAAAAAGGAGAAAGTAGGAAAAAAAATTTGTTTAAAAAAATAAGAAAATTTACCTTTCCATTAAAAAAGTTTTACCAATTGAACAAAGTTGAAAGCAATATTTATGAATAAATTATTTTGTTACATGAAAAATATGAGATCATCTATGTTTATATAGAAGTGAGTATTTACAAAATATAGAATTAATAATTAACTGTATATTTTTCTTAATCCCATTTCTATTTTTTTTTGTAGAATTAATAATTTAAAATTAAAATAAGTAAATAATGTTATAATTTCGAATTTATGAAATATATATATATATATAATCTCCTTATAATTATTTTAATTTTTGTAATTTTTTATAATTATTTTTTATATTATTAATATTGTTTTTAAAAAACAAATTGTTTTTTTGTAATCTCAAAATCTTAGATTGATATAAACTTGACACATGTCAAAATCTTGTTAATGGCTAATTTTCAAAACCTAACTTTATATAATAAGATTCTACTCTTTCCATGTCATAATAGAAGATGTTTTAGAGGAGATTTTTTTTATTTCATAATTTATAAATATTTTCAAGTTTCTATCCAATTTTTAGATTAATTTACTATTTATATTATGCAGTATTGTTTCTGATTGGTTGAACTTTTTAAATTGTAAAAATGTATCTTTTACAAACAGACTTTCTTTTTGATACATAAAATGTTTACATAATTTTTATAAGATGATGACTCAAAATAATATGAAATCCAATCTTCAATATCATTTTTACTCTCTAACTTATTTATCAAAACATATACATCATTTTAAATTTAATAACTAAAGGTTTTAAAAATGATTATAATTTATAATAATATATGATTTTTTTGCCAACTTTAAATAAAAATCTTATGAACATGTTTATCAATTTTTTTTGAAGTTGAATTGTAGAATTTTCTGAACCAATCGAACTCTTTTTACAAGCTGGTCGAGATGCACTGTTACTTGCTTTTCATCTTAATTTATTCACTCATTTCATTGCTTCTCCCTCTTTATTTCCGACTTAGGGTCTGAATGGTGACTGCGGTCGGGATGACCAAATCCATCAGCGGTTTAATCCATCCAAAAATAGGGCGGACAGTAGACCGCCGCAGATCAATTTTATTTGTACACAAAAATAGTCCGTAATTGATCCGCAGCGGTTTTCTTTTTTTTTTTGGGCCCCAACACTGCGGACTAAACTTGTGAATAGTAAATAAAAAACACTTTAATCCGCTGATGAATTTGTCCATCCTAACCGATGTCACCATTTAAACCTTTAGTTAGATTTGTTTTTAAATTGAGAGACAAAACATGATTATGAGGTTAAATTGTCCGTTGGCATTTTCTGTCTAATCAAAATGATCAATGTCGACTATTTTATCGGTCGTTTTTACCTTTCTACTTATGTTCGCTTCATCGAGATCATACGAGAACCAAGAAGTCAATATTTTAATTGTGAAGTCAAAGAAAACTTAGACATTTAAACGATATTTTGAAAATTGAAGATTTAGATGTCTACAAATCGAGTTAAGGGTTTTTTAAAACTTTTTGTCTATTTAAAATATTTTTGGTAAATTTTTTTTTGTTAAACTTCAACCACAAATAATGTCACACCCATTTCCAACCGTTTAACCGGTTAAATAAATGGCAAACTTATATCCGCAACCACAACATTTATCTTAATCTCATCATGACTGTTCACTGTTTTTTTTTTTTGACAGCAAGATACAAGATCAGCTCAAACGAGCCAATTGCTAGGAAAAACGTTTACAAAGGTAACTTGATGTGACTCGATTCTAGCACGCTGTGCCAGCTTGTCAGCATTACCATTCTGCGTTCGGGGAACTTGGACTATTGAAAAGGATAAGAACTCCTTCTTGTCTGCCTCAATCTCGTCCAAATATGTCTTGAATGCAGGCCACTCAGACGGCGAAGACACCATCTTCACCAAATCAGAACAATCTGTGAGAAAAACAACATTCTCATTATCCGCACCGATCATGCAACACATTGTCCAAATTAAAGCTTCGTGGAGAGGTGACAGGCTGCAGCGAAGGTTAGATGCACCCATAGTGGGAGATTCCCCCTCAGGAGAAATGCAATACCATCCTCGGCCTGTATACTGATCAATCACCTTCCAAGATCCGTCCACAAAGCATCGGAAGCAACTCCCATATCTGTTGGCTGAAAACAGCCCAGAAATTGTAGGACAAGTATTGGGGTGAGGCCCAATCTGGTGAGGCAGTTCTACTGTGTCCGCTTGGGCCGAAGACCAAAGTTTTGCTTCCTCCTCTGCTAACTGTAAAATTGCTAGCGGGTTGGAATCCAGATTGTTAAAAATCTTATCATTCCTGGCCTTCCAAATATACCAAAGAATCCATGGGAAGATATCCGCTGAAAGATTCCGTCGGGATCTCCAAGATAGATAGTCTATGTTTGTATAGACAGATTCTGTGGGAAAAAGGTCCGGGGATGTCGGGAAGGAGGACAGAGCCCACACCTACTAAGCCAGAGGGCATAAAAATAGGGCATGAATAATCGTTTCCTCAGGACAACCGCACCGGCCGCACTCAGGATCACAGGTCATACCACACCGCCTCAAATTAGCCGTTGTTGCCATCATAGGTTAGACTGTTCACTGTTCTTTGTGTTTTTTTTTTTGTTTGTATGAAATATCGTATGCAAGCTTTTAGTATTGTTAATTTGGCGATAAGGAAATAGTAAAAAAAAAATAAAAAAAATTATGAATAGTAGAATGGTAACGTAGATGAACGTTTTCTTACTGCATTATACCCTATATCATATTCAATCATAGTTTTCGTACTCTCATGGTCTTCTCCTTTACTAATATCTTGCCACATTTATACAAACATTGTTTAACTCAACAGATTTTCATACGAAACAAAATGAGAACAAGTAGAAGAATATTCAAAATCTTGTACAGAGTTCATAACAAACAACCAACACGTTGATAAGTAAACTACACTAGGATTAAAGTAAACAGAGGTAAATCATGTGGGAACAGTGTAGTAACCAACATCATCATCTTGATTCACCATAAAGACCACGGTTGTAAAGAGAGCCACAACAACAAAAGATATGACAATAACAAATTTGGCATAGCTCATATTCTTTTTACTACCTGTTATCATATGAGTTTGAGGTGTGTCTTCACTAAATGTGCCAGTTGATGACATTGTTTCCGCGGTTGGAAATCGCCTTCTAAGTTTAGGAGTCTTGCTAGATTCTATGGTTTTCTCTCTGATCTCACTTCCCAATGTTGGACTTTGGATGTCTGAATGATCTAAGTCAACATCATCAAAATATTGAAGAGAACTGATGAGCTTCCTTGGAGTGGTGAAGATGTTGAAATATTCAGCATTGATGCGTGGTGGAAGCTGTCTCTGTGCATCAAAAAAGTCAGAAATGTTTAACACAACCGAAACTAGTAATCATATAACAAATATGGATTGATGCTGACCTGAGGACTAGAAGTGGTGTTTTGCAGCTGGTTGTTTCTCAAACTTTGCATTGGAAACCCTTCAAATTCATCTCCATTTTCACAAGTATCATACGGTACAAGAGGTGAATCAGAGACAGTGGTGTTTCCTTTAGTTAAACCGGAGAAAAGACCATCCTTCAAAGAGATATCAACCCCTCCTCCATTCTGATTAGGCCTCCAAAGCTTGCGATTCACACTCCGCCGATCATATTCAGAGTTACAAGAAGTATGAGAAATAGGCGAGGACTCAACCGGAGAATCATATCCGCTGAACGAACCTACAGTTTGTGATTCAGGTGATAAGGAGTCATCAGGAAAATGACCGTTGACATTGGACGGACAGTGTCTTCGACCGAAGTTCGAACCGGTAGCAGAACGACAACCATTGTCCATCTTGGACTCGAGCTCTCCAGCTATTCTTTTTGAAGTCATCATTGCTTCATAAGCAGCTCCTCTGACGTAAGCCATTTGGTCAGATTGGCACCTCTCCATTTCTTTGATTATCAACTCAACTTCGGAGTATATGCTTCTCGGGTCCAAGCACTTCATTAGGAAGTTCAACATTTGGACTGCTGATAACCGCTTCTGTGAGTTTCCTTCAGAAACCCCGAAACTCAGAATTCGCAATCCTGTGTGTATCAACAACCTTGCATAGGCTTCAACGATCAAAGGATTATGTTTGGCAAGTGACATAACCAGACCCATCTGAACATGTGTTTGGTTGGAGTTTGAGTCCAATGCAACTACAACGTTTTGGCAAACCCTGTTCACCATCTCGTCCGAAGCAAATCGCCAGTTGTCACAATCCACAAGAGCCTTAAGACACAGAGCAGACCCTGAAGTGAGGCTCTCCTGAGAACCCAATAGAGAATCCGTAAGAGGCTTACACAAGGAGTGGATTATAAGTTGTTTCTTATCTTCTTTGGTTGTCGGATCAATCCCGTATCGAGCAATTGCCGGAATAACTTTAGAACAAGCTTGTTGAAGAGGGAAAGAACCAGCACTAGAAGCCAAAGTCTTGACAATGGTGGACATGATTGTATCAATCTGGGGAACAATGTTGGGTCCATGAACACGAGCAAGTATCTCATAGAGCGAAATGGTGTATTCACCAGACAAAGAGTTAGTTTCTTTAGTCTCAAAGACTTGTGCTAGAAAACCAGAAATGGCCTTTGAATCCAAGTCCTTCACATAAGACTTAAGAGCTTTCATTGCTGATTTACGACTCTCTGTGTCTTTGTCAAGATTAGCCAATTCTTGTCGCAAAACTGGATTCAGATTCAAACCCATTACTCCAACTGCACCAGAAAAGACAAAATCACACCAAGGCAACAACATCAGACTTCTTCAAAGTCATAAACTTTAGCTAACATTTTCAAAATATCATCCTTCCATACTCGAGTCAGACCAGAATTAAAGACCATATACAAGGAATATGAGAGAACCAAACAACTTCACGAGAAAAGAACAAAAATTCAAGACAAACCCATTACTCCAACTGCACCACACAAGAAAAAAATCAAACCAACAACACAAGATTTGCCCTTTTAAGTCATAAATAAACAAACTTTTAACCAACATTTTCAAATCTCATCACTTTCCGCCCAAAGGAAAAAAAAAATAAAACAAAAGGACCATAGAACCGTGAATCTCGGACACAGACAGAGGTAATTGGGAAATCAGACAACTTCCAGAGAAAATAGCAAACATTAAAGAAGATGAATCTCGGAAACAGATCCGTACCTGTTTCTTCTACTTGAGCTACTTCTTTGCTTCAACCGTACAAAGATGAAACCTTCGAAGATTTTCTTAGAATCCAAAAGCAAAAGAAATCGACGTAGAAGCAAAATGAAATCTCAGACTGAAAACAAAACAAATCAAAAGTGTGAGAGTTTGGCGGACACTGCGAAATCTACAAAAGAAAAATCTCGCGGTTCAACAGATAACACATTTTTCAAAATATGTTTTGGGGTTTTTAGGTTTTTATTTGTCTGTCCGCTTCTTTATTTTGTTGAAGCTGTGTCTTGTCTTTTTCAATGATATTTGTCGCCATCTGTAATATGAATCTCTTTATTAATTTGAGAAACGAAAAAAATAGATCGTAGATTGAAAATTCAAATTTCTTGACTCGAAAATCTCACCGCTCTTTATTAGTTGCAATTGGGTCCCATTCTCTCTCTCTCTCTAGATCTAGTGATCTGCGTTTCAAATCATTTTTATACAGTATAGTTGAGAGTTGAACTGTGTGAATAATATCCGTGAACAAATAAATGTCATTTTGGTCTTATTAGATTTGAATTTTGAGGCTATTTTATACTACTTTATATTTTTTTTACTATATAGGATGGCCGTATATACTACGAACAAGGCAACGACTACTGAAAAAGAATACGTACTTCTATTTATAATTGAAAAAAGGTGAATGTATTTGACTCTTGCAAAGATGCAGATAAATGATTTTCAGGCTAAGGCGGACTAATCCATTGTTGACATATATGTTTAGGATTCGATTTTGGCCTTGTAGAAGTTAAACATCTCGTAGGAATCACTGAGATTTTAAACTACCTTTTGGGGTAAACAAAACAAGTCATTTGATCAAATTTCAAAGGCGCATCAACAGCCCAAACTACAATCATGTACAAGAAAAATATAAGCTCCAAGAATTAACCCGAGGTGTACAAAAAAACATGATGTTTTGTCATTCTAGAAGTTTACTTCTACTTGCATTTACTACATGTTTTAGTAGCAACAAAGATGAGATTGGTCATGAACGAAGGTGCCAAAGATGATACCATTGGCACGTATGAGAATTAATCTCGTAACTTCTTGCAAATCTCCATACATATGTATGTCTTATATTAGCTACGCATGCATGGAAATTGCTGAAGGAGACCTTTGTTCTGATGATTGAAGCAATACCTTTTTAACAGGCACAAATGATATTAATGCGACTGTGGTAGGAGTCTGCAGGTGGGGCAATACCATTTCCCTTTGAACCTGGTCTCAGGTGTGAGGCCAACACATGTATAGTGAAACCATTCACCTCCCTGGCACTGTCGAAACAAGAAACGACCACATTGTTATGGTTATAAAAAAGAAAAAAGAAAATAAGATACTAACAGAACAGAACTGACATTCTCATTGTCACAGGCAATCATGTCTCCAAAAGACACCTGAAAAAACATTAACAAAAGTGTTAACCAAAGATCGAAAGAGGATCAAACAACCCACATATTTTATGTATTCAAGACCTGATGGCAAACACAGTATGTTGGTTCGTTAGGATCAATTGGCTGCTCGTCAATAGGGGTGAGGTCTTTCCGATTGCTTCCTAGAGGAGGCATGAGCTCAAAATCCCTGTCACGATCCCACTCTCTATCTCTGTAATCAATCTTCTTGGACTGAGGTGTGCTATAGAATGACTTACGCTTTTCCTGTTTAGGAACTATAGGTAGCGGCGGAAGAACAGAGGGCTCGTCCTGTGGAATTTTTCCCTCTGACAGAGAAGTGTAACGAAAGAATAAATATACGATAAACATAGTAGACACCATTATTAAACAACTTTAACTACTTCATGCAAAGCACCAGTTAAAAGTTTTCACATAATGACCACTAGAGAAAAATGAAAATAAGGCCACCTATGATTTGACAAGATGGAAGATGATAATTTCTGTTTCTCTGAAGCTTATCACTAATCGATTGTGCACTGACTGATGTTTATACAGGTGGAAAGCATGTTTTTGCTAACCCTTAGGGGGGGTTGTCCTAGAGGAAGTTATACAAGAGATACAAGCAAGTGTGACATTTTTATTGACAAAACAAGACGAACACCCACAAGAGATTTACTCTAGCGTCCAACAGGGTGTAGAACCCCTGTCCTCTCACACAAGACAATAATTTTGAAACATAACTCCCTATCTCATATGCTTCTCATCAAACCTTTTAGTAAAGAAAAGGATTATAAATTATGTCCCTAACATGGCATGCTCAATCAATTACCAACCGATTAATCTCAATCAATCAACAGACCCATGTCTTTACATGATTCTTGGACTAGATAGTGAGAAAAGCGATTAGATAGTAAAGACATAATTCTAACCAATCTCCTTAAAGATGACAGTAGTAATTAGAAAGCTCCTGGGTTGATATCACATACCTTGCTTTAAATCTTCTGCAAAGTTATTCAGATCTTCATCAAGTCGTTTTACATGACTGTCTATCTACAACCGGAATAAACATAGTAATTACCACCACAATACAATTGGCTAAAACAACCAACCAAAGGAGCTTATATTCAACTTTTTAAGCAACAAACAAGGCTCTATTGTTATACACTGCATACACATGCTAGCAAAATCATAATCAAGCCATTAAGCTAAATTCTCAAGGAGCCAACTGCAGCAAAAAAACAAAAACTTAAATAGCAAAAGAAAGGACTTACAAGATCATAAGCCTGTCGGGCCAATAAGACCTTCTCGGTACACAAACTTAACGCATTTTCCTGACTAGACTCAATCTCTTTACGCATTTTCTCAATTGTTTCCTCTTCATCAAGCCCATTATTGTAATGACTGCCATTATTACCCTTCTTAGAACTCTGTGAGGCAAGCCCTAAGCAATACTTGGTTTGCTGCCTTGTCTGATTTATAAGCGCTTCCAACAACAAAAACACAACATCATAATCAATTCCGCAAAGAAACAAAACGCAAGAGAGAACAAATGTAGTAATAAGGATCTCACATTGAGATCTCTCGTCTAGTTCACGAACTGTATTAAGAAGTCTTTGAAGCTCTGCAGGGAAAGTGCTGGCATCTACAAGAATTCGAATTTACGATTCCAGAATTGAATTAAAAAAAACCCTAAATCGAACTGAGAGTTTCGAGTAATGCATATTTTACGAAATTGTGGNATTTTACGAAATTGTGGATCTTATACTCAAGGTAATCATCAACGTAAACTCCAGTTCGTGCAATAGCCATCTTTTGATCTCTGGTGAAATTATGGTGCTAGCTAGGGTTTAGAATTGGGGATTACGAACGAAGCTTAGGAGGCTTAAGAAAATGGTGGGATCCGGATAAAAGGGCGTTTAAACGGCAGCGTTTCATGGATGCCATCTGTGATTTATGCTTTCTTCTGGCTGGGAAAAATTACCCAACGGTTTACCATACCGATCCGAAATTCACTAAACAATCAGACCAATCCAAACGGTATAGAAATTTTGTGTCTCAATTTATCTTAACCGAACTTTGACTTTACTCGAATTTTATGAAGCCGGAATGAAAAAAAAAAAAAAAAAAAAAAAAAAAAAAAGAGAAAAAAAAAAANAGAATTTCACTATTTCAAAAAATTTTATCAACACAAAATTTTCAATATATAAATATACTAGATTTTGCTCCGAAGAAGACCGAGATAAAGGCTTTGTCTGTAATTCGAAGAAAATGTGAATATTCATTCAAATCTTAAAACAGGCAAAATAATGGGAAATATTTTGCTTCGATTATCGATCAAAAAAGCATTATTTTTATTCATTTTAGGCATGATTACGGTAGAGATCATGCAATATATGTTTTTGATGAACAAAAAAACCATTTATTTCGGGGATCGAATCGAATACAAACAAGACAACCTTTTTGTCCAAACAAAAGAAGAACAAGACAAATTATTGTCTCTATTACCAAAATTAACGTGGAAATTTCTGGCAGCCAAAAATTCACTAGAAAAGAGAAAACAACATCAAAACCATATAGAATTCGGAAGAAAACCCTAACTAAACTTGATTTGAAGAACACGTGGTGAAAACACAAAAGTGTGGTCTAACTCCCAAAACGATAATAAGCGCAATATTTAAAAAAGAGAATGTTGAATCTGAAATTCACACAATGAATTTGTTTGAGTGGGGAACAAATTCACTTAAGATCTCTCTCTTAAGCTAGAAAATAAAGAGGGTTATGATTTTTTGAGAAATAAGTTAGGGTTTCACTCAAGAACAATGAAGAACGAGGTTTTTTGTATTAATTGCTGGATACTTTACAAGGAAGAGGTATCCCTCTATTTATATGAATGCATTGATTACAAGATAAGTTTATTTTCCTTAAATATCGGATTGAAGATATGGTAAACTTCCTTTTTTGATGACCAGGTCGGGCTCATGGAGGCGGTTGAGTGACTTCGTCGGGCTTCTGCTTATAGGCCCGTTTAGCTGTCCCAAAAGAGGGGGTTCTTCGGTTTAGTTGATGTGCAGAGTTACTCGGTTTACCTTCGGTTTAGGTCGGTATGTCGTGGGTGCTAAATCCTGCACCAACAATTAGTCCCCCCAGTTCGGTAGATTCGATTATCCATTCGAGTTTCCGAACTATAGAAAAAAAAAATTCGATCTAAACTTTAGGAAAACTGAATTCTGAACACGCAAACTGATGTGAGCGCGGGTCGCGATCGTTTACGGAGTCGCTCGGGAAGGATCTAGAAAAGTTCAAAACGCAAAGACAAAATAGGCCACGTCCTTAGGCTGAACGCGGGAACAACGTCATTGGCTTCAAAACGCGGCATTGTGCGTTAGGACTCGTCGCCTCGTTAAAACCTTCTACGGTAAGCCTCATGGGAAAAACCCAAAGTAAGGAAAAAGAGTACGAGTCATGATCCTAACGTCTTTGGCGCCCTCGTCCTTGGGTAAGGACGAAAGCTGTACGGACGGTCATGCCGATGGTTGCCTTGGCTGAGTCGATCTCTCGGTCCTCTTGGACGAATGCTTGGACGAAGTGAATGATCTTGTGTCTTGAAGTCCTGGATGAGCTCTTGGTCCGAGTTGTCTCGCGGGTGATATGAGTGTCCGAGAGGTGTCTGGGTCCAGCTCGAGCGTTTCTGGACGCGTGTCCGATCCCGAGCTCACATCACACACCGTTGCAGTTGCAAATCCAAGTTGAGACGTGTCGTAGATCATAATGACTTTTTGTAAGTTGGTTGCTCTCTTCATTGCTGACCAGCTAGCTTGCAATTCCAGACTGGAATCTCGGAGGTCGGAAGAAAAAGCTCAGTCTTTGCAGGCCATTAGGTTTGTGATCTCTGAAACGAATGATGAACTGGAAGTGAGGTGTCTGAGGACAACCTGACACTGAGACGTCAGAGGACGACCTCAAACTGAAGTTGTCTGAAGACGAACTGAAAAATTGTCCGAAGGCAAACTGAAAAGTTGTCTGAAGGAAGAACTGAGAAGTTTTCCGAAGACGAACAGAGAAGTTGTCTGAAGAAAGAACTGAGAAGTTTTCCGAAGACGAACTGAGAAATTGTCTGAAGGAAGAACTGAGAAGTTTTCCAAAGACGAACTGAGAAGTTTTCCGAAGACAAACTGAGAAGTTGTCTGAAGGAAGAACTGAGAAGTTTTCCGAAGACGAACTGAAAAGTTGTCTGAAGGAAGAACTGAGAAGTTTTCCGAAGACAAACTGAGAAGTTGTCTGAAGGAAGAACTGAGAAGTTTTCCAAAGACGAATTGAGAAGTTGTCTGAAGGAAGAATCCGAGAAGTTTTCCGAAGACGAACTGAGAAGTTGTCTGAAAGAAGAATCTGAGAAGTTTTCCGAAGACGAACTGAGAAGTTGTCTGAAGGAAGAATCTGAGAAGTTTTCCGAAGACGAACTGAGAAGTTGTCTGAAGGAAGAACTGAGAAGTTTTCCGAAGAAGAACTGAGAAGTTGTCCAAAGGAAGAACTGAAAAGTTTTCTGAAGACAAACTAAGAAGTTGTCTGAAGACAAACTGAAAAGTTGTCTGAACGACGAACTGAAAGTCAAGTTGTCTGAAGGAAGAACTGAAAAGTGTTCTGAAGACGAACTAAGAAGTTGTCTGAAGACGAACTGAAAAGTTGTCTGAAGACGAACTGAGAAGTTGTCTGAACGACGAACTGAAACTCAAGTTGTCCGAAGACAAACTGAGGAGTTGTGTGAAGACGAACTGAGAAGTTGTCTGAAGGAAGAACTGAGAAGTTTTCCGAAGACGAACTGAGAAGTTGTCTGAAGGAAGAACTGAGAAGTTTTCCGAAGATGAACTGTGAAGTTGTCTGAAGAAAAAACTGAGATGTTTTCCGAAGACGAACTGGGAAGTTGTCTGAAGGAAGAATCTGAGAAGTTTTCCGAAGACGAACTGAGAAGTTGTCTGAAGGAAGAATCAGAGAAGTTTTCCGAAGATGAACTGAGAAGTTTTCTGAAGGAAGAACTGAGAAGTTTTCCAAAGATGAACTGAGAAGTTGTCCAAAGGAAGAACTGAAAAGTTTTCTGAAAACGAACTAAGAAGTAGTCTGAAGACGAACTAAAAAGTTGTCTGAATGATGAACTGAAACTCAAGTTTTCCGAAGGAAGAACATAAAAGTTTTCTGAAGACGAACTGAAAAGTTGCCTGAAGACGAACTGAGAAGTTGTCTGAACGACGAACTGAAATTCAAGTTGTCCGAAGACAAACTAAGAAGTTGTCTGAAGACGAACTGAGAAGTTGTCTAAAGGAAGAACTGAGAAGTTTTCCAAAGACGAAATGAGAAGTTTTCTGAAGACGAACTGAAAAGTTGTCTGAACGACAAACTGAAACTCAAGTTGTCCGAAGACAAACTGAGAAGTTGTCTGAAGGCGAACTGATAAGTTATCCGGAGACAAACTGAGAAGTTGTCCGAAGACAAACTGAGAAGTTGTCATTGTTGGAAAAATTGCTTTTGCGAGAAATAAAATTTTAACTCTATTCGAAATTTTTCACGAGGCGGGACGTCTCCCGGCATACATCGAGTAACCCTTATTGGGTAATTTAACCCAAGCGTACATGCACTTTGGCAGAGGGCGAAGTATGGGACTTCGGCTTACCTCATTTGTTCCAGTTTGGAAGTCGGACGATGAAATTTAAAACTCTGGGTTCGGCTTACATATCCGTCCAAACCGGAACTTGCGAAACAATTCAAAAAATAATTCTCTGGGTTCGGTTTATCTCTCATCAGAGAGTTTGAGGTGCAAAAACAAAAACTCTGGGTTCGGCTTATTCCTCGATTAAAAGTTTGAGGGGAGCGAGATACTGGGCTCGGCTTATTCCCCTTTTAAAAGTTTGAGGGGAGCGAGATACTGGGCTCGGCTTATTCCTCTTTTGCGGTTTGACATGAGTCGAGCATCTGGCCATGATGTCGAAAGATTCTGTATGACTCACAAAGATTCAAACAGAACTGAAGCTATTTGATGATGAACTGAAATCGAAGCTGTATGCAGACGAGCTGAAACTGAACTTATCTGAAGACAAACTGAAACTGAATTATCTGAGTACGAGTTGAGTCTGATGACGAACTGAAACTGAAACTGTCTGAAGACAAACTAAAACTGAAGCTATCTGAAGACAAACTAAGCTGAAGTTGTGATGATGAACTAAAGCTGAAGCCATCTGAAGACGGACTGAAACTGAGGTGTCTGAAACTGAGGCGTCAGAAGATGACCTAACACTGAGGCGTCTGAAGATGACCTGAAACTGAGGCGTCAGAAGATGACCTAACACTGAGGCGTCAGTGGATGACCTAACACTGAGGTGTCTGAGAACGACCTGACACTGAGAAGTTTTCCGAAGACGAACTGAAAAGTTGTCCGAAAGACGAACAGAGAAGTTGTCCAAAGATGAATTGAAAAGTTGTCTGAAGGACGAACTGAGAAGTTGTCCAAAAATGAACTGAAAAGTTATCTGAAGGACGAACTGAAAAGTTGTTCGAAGGACGAACTGAGAAGTTGTCCAAAGACAAACTGAAAAGTTGTCTGAAGGACGAAATGAAAAGTTGTCCAAAGGACGAACTAAGATTCAAGTTGCCTGAAGGACGAACTAAGAAGTTGTCCAAAGATGAACTGAAAAGTTGTTTGAAGGACGAACTGAGAAGCTGTCCAAAAACGAACTGAAAAGTTGTCTGAAGGACGAACTTGATACACATTCGTGTATACGTAGTAGTAGTTTTTTTTTTATCCACACTGAATATATATGCCATCATTTTGAAGAGATCCCTCACAATAACAATTTATGCAACAATAGAGCTCAAATCTATCGTGGAATAAATAATCAAGAATTCTAGGCAAGTGATAAAGGGGATAGCAAATCAAATGCATATGATCAAGTGATAATGATTTTCAAGTTCATGTGTTTCGATGATTCTATATGTCTTGAGGATATCTAGCGCGATCTGATTTGAGTAAATTAACATATATAAATGTATAGAAAACTTATTTCGATGAATGTGTTGGACAAAATGTGTCTGCTTCAGAAACATGGTGATAGGTTTTGGCAGGAAAAGCTGATTGACATGAAATTGGTCTTGTTAGATAGATAAGCTTCGGGGCTTCAAATTGATATGTTGATCGGCGTCTTGCGCTTTTTAGAGTGGCAGGAAATTGCTTCCAAAGTCGGCTCTTGGGACAAGTCAGATATGTCATGTAGAGTTTTGACAGATCACAACTGTTGAGGGAAATTGGTGATAAATTTTTTGAAACAGCTCGGCTTCAGGCGAGGTCGAACTCGTAAGAAGATGAGACTCGGGGCTTCAAGCTGATATGTAGATTGACTACATATTTTATATGGATAGCTGGGAATATCGTCATGATGTAAGGCGATCCGACAATTGCGGACAGGCTGCATCTGATCAAGATAACTGGTCATAAGTTGAGATGTTGAGCACCAATGAAGATATGGTCGATCTCGTTAGGAAGATAAGCCTAGGGATTCAAATTGACATGTATATCGCCGTCCGGTTCCTCCTAGAACGACAGAAAGTTGTCTTCAAAGTTTGACTTTCTTGACAGATCAGATATGATATTTAGAATTTTAACAGATTATCTCAGGTTTAGAGAAATCGATAATAAATTTCTGCAGACAGTTCAGATTGAGACGAAGTAGATCTCGTTAAGAAGACAAGCCTCGGGGCTTCAGATTGATATGTAGTACGGCGACTGGTTCTTCCTATAACGCCAGAAAATTGCCTTCAAAGTTTGATTTTCTTGACAGATCGGATCAAGGATTTAGGATTTTGACAGATCGCACCAGTCGAGGAAAATCTGTGGTATGTTTCTTAAAATAACTCAGATTGAGGCGAGGTTGGTCTCGTTAGAATCATAAGTGTCGGGGCTTCAGATTTATATGTAATACGACGCCTGGTGCTTTCTAGATCGATGGGAAACGTCGTTAAAAGTCGGCTTACTTTTACAAGTCGGTTATACGATATAGAGGTCTGACAGATTAGACCAGTTGAGGCAGATTGGTGATAAATTTCTTGAAACAGCTCGGCTTCAGGCGAGGTCGGTCTCGTAAGAGAGATGAGACTCGGGACTTCACACTGATATGCAGATAGCCTAAAGGTCTATCTGGATCGCTGGGAATATTGTCATGATATGAGACGACCTGGCAATTGCGGACAAGCTGCATCTGCTCCGGAAAGTTAGTCATAAGTTTAGATAGAGAGCACTGATTGAGACGTGGACAATCTGGCTTAAGATTGATATGTAGATCGCCGTCTTGGTTCATCGGTGGCGAACTACTCTTCAAGTCATGATGGCGAGCTGATAGCTAGACTTTCGACCAGGATATGTCAGTTCGGAAGTAGGGTGATAACTTTTGGTAGACACTTCGGACTGAGTTGAGATCGGCTTTTCTGGGAAGATAAACCTCTGTGCTTCAGAATGATATGTATACCGGCTCTAGGTTCCATCTAGATCGATGGCAACCCGCTCTCCAAGTCGGGACGGCGAGCTGTTATCTTGGTGCTAGAGCATCATTGGAAGCTAAACGATCTAGGAGAAAAGCTAGGCAGTTGGGCGACCTGGAGAGGTAGTTGACAAGCTTGGCAACCTAGAGAGGTAGGTGACAAGCTGGATGACCTGACGAGGTCGGTGACAAGCTAGACGACCTGACGAGTTCGGTAACAAGCTAGACGACCTGGCGAGTTAGGCGACAAGTTGGGCGACATGACAAGTTGGGCGACTTGTTAGATAGGCGACAAGTTGGGCGACCTGGTAGGTAGGCATACCGCTCTGAAATTTCAGCTAGGTAATCTGTTGACGAGCTTGTTCCCTTTGGTTTGCTCAAAAATGGCTTCCAAAGTAGGTTGGTCTGCGTTTTAGGGTTCTAGACACGCTGCACAGAACAGGCAATAAATCCTAGTTCAGAACTCGGACTGAACCAGGGTTGGTTTTTCCGGAAAGATGACGATAAGGGCTATTAGTGGATAGGTTATGCGTAATCTGGGTCATAGTACTTTGTCGGGAAATCGATCCCGAAGCTGACTGATGCGACAGATCCTTGTTTTAACAAATTGTGTATGCTGCAAAGAAACAGTGATATCTCTCGGTAGACCAGTCCGATCGACATGAAACCGGATTCTATGGAAAGCTTATTCTCTGGTCAATCCATAGGTAGGTTATTAATAACCTAGTTCGGCGGAATCGGCTGGTAAATCGGCCCCGAGGTCGACTGGTCGGGACCCATCAGATCTATATTAATTTCGACAGATTGAATATGCGGCAGTGAGAAGGCGATATATCTCTGAAGAAAACTCCGATTGAAACGAAATCGAGTTCTATGGAAAGCTTATTTTCAGGGCAATCCATAGACAGGTTATTTACGACCTAATTCGTTGTACTCATCCGGGAAATCGATCCCGAGGCTGACTGGTCGAAAACAGACAGATTTTTATTTAAAGGATAGAGTATGTTGCAGAGAAACTACGATATTTTTCAGAAGAGAGCTCGGATTGGAACGAAATCGGGTTCCACGTGTGAGAAATGAAACCAGAACTCTCCTTCCACGGTGGAACCCGATTTCGTTCCAATCCCAGGCAATCATTACTTCTCGGTTCTGTGTATAAAGGTAAATTACCCGTCTTCTCTCTTTTACTCTTAAATTTTAGTTTGTCCTCTGTTGTGTTTTGCGTTTTTCTCTCGTTTCCTTTGTTCCTTGCTATTCGCCGGATAGTTCTTCAACTCTCTTTTCCCTAGATCAATTCTCTTCACTTTTACCCAGAAAGCATGTCGCCTCCAAAATCTACGCCGGGTAAAGCCGCAAAGCCTATGATTCCAGGTGTTTACGGTCCCCATCAGCCGTCGATTCTATCTACAGAGAACATGGCAGAGATTAGGGGATCCACCGGGATTCCGCCGGAGATCGAGATCAGATTCCCAAAAGCTCATGAGTCTCCGGAGAATCCTCCTACTGTTGCGCGTTTGAAATATTTTTCTCTGCGTGTGGACGGTCATTCCCCCTTCCCAAACTTATCGTAAAGATGATGTTCAAGTTGGGCTTCGCACTTCCCCAGATGTGCCCAAATTTTGTTCGGACCGTCCTGTGTCTTCAGACTCTGGGAGAGGAGTTCGATTACATGCTGTCCTTGGCCGACTTCCTTCAAGTTTACACAGTGAAAACGGGTCGCACCAAGGGCACTCTTTACGTAAGTCCGCTCTCTGGACTGAAGGTCTTTGATGACCTCTCCGAGAAGGACGAGAAATGGCGAAAGTCTTATTTCTTTTTCCCGGTTAACGAGCTCACCTTCGGACACCTCCCGAGTTCGCATGTTTCAAAGTGGACTTCGAAAATTGGTAGAATGGTGTTCCTTGTTAGGTACCGACTAAGTTCGTGTTTTTTGCTTCTTACCTCTTTATTGTTTCTTTTTCAGCTCACTTCAAGCGCGGTTTGCTTTGCCCCACGTTCGCGGAGTTCTTCTTGCGGTTCTGAAGCCGAGGTCAGATTGCCTGGTATTCCTTTTCGTGTGAAAGGATCAGAGAGTCTAGAGTCAGACTCAGAGGACGTTCTCTCGTTTGCTCTGACCCTCTAAGCACTTCGGATATGAACTACAGGGAATAAAGAGCTTGCAAGGCTGCTGAGAAGGAAGCGAAGAGGCAAATGGCTACTGCTCTTGCTGAAGGCAAAGCTCGCATCCTTGCCAAGAACTCTGGCTTTTCAGCTTCTGAGGTGAGCGAGATTTCTGCGTCCCAAGCTGGCCCTTCCGAACTCCCTGCTGATTCTTCCGAACCCTCAGTCGGTCCATCCGAACCTCCTATGATTGTCATTGCTGACTCTAGCGACGAACTGCGGGAGGTCGAGGTTCCCACTCCACCGATAAGAAAAACCTCCACCGAGGTGAGCTCCCAGCGGGTCGATTCATCTAAGAAGTAGAAGGAACCTAAGACTTCCTCCTCTTCTCGCGAGAAGAGCCGTGCCCAGACTGGTTCATCGGGAGACGAGCGAAGTCGATCCAGTTCGAAAGATGGGGCTCCCTCCTCGGAGAAGAGATCTAGGGAGTTCCCTCCCACGAAAGAATCTGGGGGTTCCTCCGGGAAGCAACCTCCGAAGGAACAACGTCATTCTCCCCGGGGTAAGAACGACCTGAGGTGCTTTCACTTCGTGTTTTTATTATTTAAAATATTTAGAATAGACTAACATTGCTCATACCGTGCAGCTCCCCCCGCTTCTCCAACTGATCTGATGATGAGCTACACACGACCTGGAGTTCGGATTCCAGCGTTCGCCGACATGTCTGAGGTCAACCGTGCAAACTTTTTCCGCTTCGCGGATAAAATTGGCGAGGTTAGTGATATATGCATCTTTGTTTTTCTTTATTTTAATTTTATTATTCTTGTTTTTAACAAGCCAACTTTCCTAGCTGATGATCGAGTTTAACACCTCGGTGGCATCCTACGAGGACCAGCTGTTTGCTTCCCCCTCGTCCTCCGAGGTGAGCCTTCTCAGGGAGAGAGTAGCTGACCTAGAAGCCCAAGTTGTAGAATACTCTAGGCTGGAGGCCAAAAATGCCAAAACTGTGGAGAAAGCCGAACAGATCCGAGCCCAGATGAAGAAAGCTGAGGTAGAGGTGCTTGACCTCGGGGTTGCCAATGAGGACCTCCGAAACAAATTGAAGAAAGCGGGCCACAGAGAACGAGAAGGTGACAAAGAATAAGTTGCACGAGGTTGAGCTCCGCAATCTGCTTCTGGAAGCCGCTAACAGCTGCGAGATCGAGATGGTGCGGAGGGAGGAGAGACAAGCAATGAGGCGAACTCTCCGTCCGTTGATTGAGGAGGTGAAAGTTCATTTTGAGGAAAGGTAGAAGTTAGCTCCAGCCAAGATTCGGGCTGCCGAGATTAGGGCTAATCAGATGTTGATTGAAGAAATTTCATGGGGGAGATTCAGGATATCGAAACTGAACTCAGACTTTTGCGAGCTGATGAAGAGAAAGCCGACGAGGAGGTCTCCAAGGTAACCCTCCGCGATTTTGACCCCTATGCATTTTCTGACCTTTTGGTAGATACGCCCGAGCTGTTATGCATCGAGCACCCCTTGAGTATTACCATTGATGAGTCCGAAACTAACTTTGGACAAATGTCGAACCAGGGGATAGACACCTTTCAAACGATACCAGATCGGAAGTGGAGATCGCAGAGATGAGCTTGGTCCTTCCCGAAGCAGCATCAGATCCTTCCCTCCCTTCTGATACTCAGTACAACTTTCTCGGGGTTGTTTTGGCACTAGCTGCCCCCAGTTGTTGTTTTTGTTTTTTCTTTTTGAACCTAATTCGGAGTTTTTTGGTCCCGGTGACCACTCCACACGCGAATATTTTCCTTGAAATCGAAAAGCTCTTTTATCTTTATATCTTCTCGACTCCGAACTACTAATCCGCAACTTTGTTTAAACTCGCGGAGGGAAACCCCTTAGTTTTGATTTAAGGTAAAAAACTGAGGTAGTGCGAAGTGGGATTAAACCCCGAACTTTAATCCAGATTTTCGTGATACGAAGTAAGACTTCGGTTTAATTGATTACGAAGTAGGACTTCGGTTTTATTTGAAATTTGCGAAGTTAGACTTCGGCTTAAATTGAAATTTACAAAGCTAAACTTCGGCCCTTTCTTTTTAAATAGGAAGTAAAGAACTTTTTAGTTACTGAATACGAAGTGAAACTTTGGTTTTAATTGAAATTCGCGAAGTTAGACTTCGGCTTTTTAGTAATTTGCGAAGTTAGACTTTGGCTTTTTAGTAATTTGCGAAGTTAGACTTTGGCTTGTTTGTGCATAATGTGGGCTGCCTACGTACCCTTATCAGGATAAAGCCAACCGTAGTTCGATACAAGTAAATTAACTATAAAAAAGTTTGAGATGCAAGGAGTTCCAGGACCTCGGGACTGGTTTCCCCTTTGAATCTTCCTGCTGGTAAACTCCATTACGCACTTCGCGAGTGATTCTGTACGGTCCTTCCCAGTAAATTCCAAGCTTCCCTGCATTGAGCTCCTCGGTGTTCTCATAGACTTTTCGCAAGACCAAGTCCCCACCTGCAAGCGGTCTACCTCGGACTTTTGAATTATAGTAGCAAGCTACAGCATTGTGATAATTCTGAATCCTAACCATGCTTGATCCCGGCGTTCATTAATGACATCCAGTGTATCTTGCATAATTTCTTCGTTCTCCACAACCCGGAGAGGATTCAATGTCATGCGGACTCTGGGTACTTCGAGGTCGGCTAGGACTACAGCGTCAACTCCATTAACTAAGGAAAACGGTGTTTCGTTTGTAGCTCGTCGAGTCATGGTTCAGATTGCCCAAAGTACTCCTTGGAGTTCATCTGGCCAGCGCCCTTTACGAGAATCCAACCATTTTTTCAAATTCGCCAATATAACCTTGTTCATTGCCTCAGCTTGTCCATTCTCTTGCGGGTAACGAGGAGTTGACTTGTTAAGCCGTATTTTCCACTTTGCACAGAATCCTTCAAACTTTGAAGAGATGAACTGCGGGCCATTTTCCCTGATGATTTCGCGTGGAATGCCGTACCGGTAGATTATGCTCTTTAGTACGAACTGCTCTACTTCCTCACTTGTCACCTTAGCATAAGCCGCTGCCTCAACCCACTTAGAAAAGTAATCAGTAAGAGCAAGTACGTACTGAACTCCTCCTGGTCCCCGATGTAATGGGCCAATGATATGCATAGACCATCTCATGAACGGGTAAGGTGCGGACACCGAAGACAGGAGTTTGGTAGGCTGATGGATTGAAGGAGCATGCTTTTGACACTTCTCGCAGGTTCGGGAATATTTCTCGCAGTCGGTGATCATAGTAGGCCAAAAATATCCTTGTCTTTTGATTTTGAAGGCCAGAGTTCGCCCTCCAGAGTAGTTTCCATTGGGACCATCATGAACAACTCACATCAATGCCGCAGGCTCCTCACCAGCAACACATGTCAGATAGGGACCTGCTGTACTCCGACGCAAGAGTATTCCGTTATAGATGCAATATCGTGCACTGACAATTTTAAGTTTTCTTGCCGCCCATTTGTCAGCTGGGAGTTCACCTTGCTCCAAGTAAGCCCAGATCGGACTCCGCCAGTCTCCTGCCCCCTAATTGTTAGTGTTCGTATTGCCTGGAGGTTTGTCGGGTAGGACAATTTTAACCGGGCTCGGAGGCCTAGGTATTACTAGAGGTTGTACATCCGAACTGGTTTCCTGCTTGTCAGAAACATGTGTGACTACCGCGGCTGCAGGAATTTCCACGGGTGAGGAGCTGGAAGTAGTCGCGTGAGCTGCTTCTTCGACAACCGTCTTCTTTTTCATTGCTCTACTGACGACGTTTGAGCTCTCCAACCGTATGCTCCGGTATTCGATAACTTGGACCTGGATAATTATTGTCGTTGTTGGGTCCGAGGTTGTTGATGCCAGGGCGTCTGCGGCTGAGTTTTCACCTCGCGGCATCTTAGTGATTTCGAACTCGTCGAACTTTGCTGCTAATTCTTTGGTCGCGGCTAAGTATGCTTCCATGCGCCCATCTTTAGTTTCGTATTCCCCCAGAAATTGATTGGTAACTAACTGTGAATCGCAAAAAGTTTGCAGTCTCCGTACCCCAATTCCTATAGCGAGTCTGAGTCTGGCTAAAAAAGACTCGTACTCGGCTTCATTGTTGGATGCATTGAAGGCCAGACAGAATGATTGCTCAAATATTTCGCCGGTAGGAGAAACGAGACGAACTCCAATTCCAGCGCCTGTTTAGGATGAAGCACCGTCCACGTGTAGAGTCCATGGGACATCCACACTATTTTCAACCGAACTAGCAAGTGGGAGTTCTATCAAGAAATCTGTAAGGACATGTGCCTTTGCACAAGTTCGAGTTCGGAACTCGATGTCGTACTCCACTGACCATTTCACCAATCTGCCAGATTGGCTCGGACTATGAAGCACTGTCCGAAGTGGCTGCGTCGTTAGGACAACAATCAAATGCGAGTGGAAGTACGGTCGTAACTTCCTCGTAGAAATCACTACGGCTAAAGATAATTTTTCCATCATCGGGTACCTCGATTCGGCTCCTATGAAAGACTTACTGATGTAGAAAATTGGCTTCTGCTCCCCCCCTTTCTTCCCAAACTAAAACTCTGCTCACTGCGCTTGGCGACACTGCTACGTAGAGGAAAAGTGGTTCGCCGAGCTCGGGCTTTGCTATAACTGGTGGCTCAGACAAATAGGTTTTTAGCTGGGAGAACGCTACTTCGCACTTATCGTCCCATGTGAATTGCCTCCCTCCTTTTCTTAATAACTGGTAGAACGGGAGACATTTATCAGTTGACCGAGAAATTAAGCGGTTGAGTGCAGCTATCAGTCCGTTTAGGCGTTGAACTTCTCGCAAAGTCTTCGGGGAACTCATGGACAAGAAAGCATTGATCTGCCTTGGGTTCACTTTGATTCCTCTTTCAGTTACAATATAACCCAGGAACTCCCTTGGCGTATCGGCGAATGTACATTTTGTGGGATTGAGCTTCATCCCGAACTGGTTCAGGATCTCAAAACACTCTTTCAGATCCGCGAGGTTCGAGCTAGATTCCATGGATTTTACCAACATGTCGTCAATTTAGACTTCCATAGTTCTCCCAAGCTGTTTCTCAAACATCCGATTTACCAGCCGCTGGTAGGTTGCTCCGGCATTCTTCAGGCCGAATGGCATCACCTTGTAACAATAGGTTCCGCGGTCCGTGATAAATGCGGTATTCTCTTGATCGTCAGGGTTCATGAGGATCTGATTGTACCCGGAGAAAGCATCCATAAAGGACATCAGCTCATGTCCGGAAGTGGATTTGACTGACCTATCGATGTGAGGAAGAGGAAAGCTATCCTTAGGGCAAGCCTTGTTCAGGTCGGTGAAGTCAACGTAGACTCGTGATTTCCCATTTTTTTTTTTAACAACAACGGTATTGGTGAGCCACTCTAGATATTTCACCTCGCGTATCTGCCCGGCCTTCAGTAGTCGCTCTACCTCTTTTTGATAATTTCAGCCCGCTCGGGGCCAAGCTTCCGTCGTTCTGCTTCACAGGTCTAAATGTTTGATATATGTTAAGTTCGTGCGAGATGATATCGGGTTTTATCCCCTGCATTTTATCGACTGACCAAGCAAAAGTAATAATGTTTTCCTTGAGAAAAGAGATCAGACTGGTCCGGAGCTCGCTTCTCAAACCTGCCCCTATCTTGATTTCATGATCCAGAAACCTTGGGTTAATGAATATAGCCTCTGTGAGGTCCCCTTGCAGCTATTTCCGAACTGGATTCTTGGCAACCTCCAGCTATGGTTGCTATTGGATCAGGAGCTTGTGGCTTGCGAGGTAACAGCTTCTCGCGACTCTTTGGCTTCCCAGGATTTCCCGAACTCCTTGAGGAGTTGGGAACTTGACGCACTGATGGTATGTAGATGGGACCGCCTTCATCTGAAACAGCCAAGGTGTCCCTACTATCACGTTTTAGGCAGCAGGTCGGTCGAAGACCGTGAACTCAGCCATTTTAGCTACACCTTGAGTAGAAACATGTAAAGTTATCGTTCCTAGTGACATCAAAGTTTCGCTGGTGAATGAGACCAGTGGGGATGGAGATCCTGCGATGTGCTCTCTTCCGATGCCCATCCTAGTGAGGGTTTCCAGAAAGATTAAATCGACCGAGCTCCTGGTGTCTACCAGAATTCGGCACACTTCATGGTTTGCTACGTCAAGTGAAATAACAAGTGCATCGTCGTGAGGAGTATCTAGATCTTCCGTCTCTTTCTCCGAAAATGTGATCTCAGGTAGATCGCTCGGAGCGAACTTTGGCCGTTTAGGTGCTGGAGTAGCGAGCTTGCGCTGATGGTCCTTGATTGCTGTTATCAAGTTGCAAAATAAGCGTGAACCTCCCATGATTACGTCTATTTGCTTTTTAGGACCTGCGTCCCCCTCAACTTGCTTTAGCTTTTTTGGTGGAGGGACATCCTCATCGAGTTTTGACACAATTTTTGGGTTCAGTTCGTCAATTGAAACACTTGGCATCTCGCCAGACACAAACTTTTCAGCAAGAAGATGCATCAACTTTTTACAGTCCCGAGTTGAGTGTCCATTTGTTTTGTGGAGTTCGCAATACGCGTTCTCGTCCCGGACCCATTTATTACTTGGGAACACTTCGCTCTTGGAGCGTGGTGAAAATGGTGGTTTAGAAGGTGAATTCTTCGGGGAACTTTTTTGAGGAGATTGGTTCACCGCGAATGTGCCAGGTCCGGACTTCGGGGTTGAAGGCGGAGTCTTTTTAGCTGGTGATTCGAACCGGGGTTTGGTTACGACCTTAAGCTTTTGAATTGCTGCTGCTTTTTCTTCTTCCGCGACTATCCGATTTGAAGCTCGGTGAAGTGCGTCCTGGATGGTAGCGAACCGGTTCACAGTTAGCTCTTCGCGTAAATGGGACTCGTNCTACTATCACGTTTTAGGCAGCAGGTCGGTCGAAGACCGTGAACTCAGCCATTTTAGCTACACCTTGAGTAGAAACATGTAAAGTTATCGTTCCTAGTGACATCAAAGTTTCGCTGGTGAATGAGACCAGTGGGGATGGAGATCCTGCGATGTGCTCTCTTCCGATGCCCATCCTAGTGAGGGTTTCCAGAAAGATTAAATCGACCGAGCTCCTGGTGTCTACCAGAATTCGGCACACTTCATGGTTTGCTACGTCAAGTGAAATAACAAGTGCATCGTCGTGAGGAGTATCTAGATCTTCCGTCTCTTTCTCCGAAAATGTGATCTCAGGTAGATCGCTCGGAGCGAACTTTGGCCGTTTAGGTGCTGGAGTAGCGAGCTTGCGCTGATGGTCCTTGATTGCTGTTATCAAGTTGCAAAATAAGCGTGAACCTCCCATGATTACGTCTATTTGCTTTTTAGGACCTGCGTCCCCCTCAACTTGCTTTAGCTTTTTTGGTGGAGGGACATCCTCATCGAGTTTTGACACAATTTTTGGGTTCAGTTCGTCAATTGAAACACTTGGCATCTCGCCAGACACAAACTTTTCAGCAAGAAGATGCATCAACTTTTTACAGTCCCGAGTTGAGTGTCCATTTGTTTTGTGGAGTTCGCAATACGCGTTCTCGTCCCGGACCCATTTATTACTTGGGAACACTTCGCTCTTGGAGCGTGGTGAAAATGGTGGTTTAGAAGGTGAATTCTTCGGGGAACTTTTTTGAGGAGATTGGTTCACCGCGAATGTGCCAGGTCCGGACTTCGGGGTTGAAGGCGGAGTCTTTTTAGCTGGTGATTCGAACCGGGGTTTGGTTACGACCTTAAGCTTTTGAATTGCTGCTGCTTTTTCTTCTTCCGCGACTATCCGATTTGAAGCTCGGTGAAGTGCGTCCTGGATGGTAGCGAACCGGTTCACAGTTAGCTCTTCGCGTAAATGGGACTCGTGCCAGAGACCATTCTTCAGCGCCGCGAAGGTAGTTGAATCCGAAAGCCCCGAAATCTGAACTTGAATTTCCTTAAACTTAGTGATGTAGGATCGGAGTGACTCCCCAGCAACTTGGTTTAGATTCCATAGCTGAGCGTCGGTTGCTGCCGTTTCGATCAAACTAGAATATTGCTTGATGAAAGAAGTCGACAGCTCCATGAAGTTGTTAATGGAGCATGCTTTCAAGGATGTGAACCAGAGTAGAGCTGGTCCACTTAATGTTTCTGCGAACAACTTGCAGTACCCGGCGTCTGCTTCGTGAGGCTCGAGGTCCACACGGCTAGCTGTTAGCAAGAAGGTCTTGAGATGACTGGTCGAATCTCCTTTTCCTTCGTAGCTCGAGAATTTTATCTTGCCGGTGTCTTTGACACGGACTCGGGCTACTTGGTCAGAGAAAGGAGTTCGCTTGGACTCTTCGATCACCCGAGATATGTCTGGTGCCAAAGTGGTTGCACTGTGCATCATGGATCGCATGTCGCGGATCTCACTCTGCATCTTGTTGAACTCGGGTATGGAAGAATAACCCGGAGTCAGGTTTTCGTGACGAACACTTCTTCCCACATGAGGAGGGATCCAAACTGGAATCCCGGAGGACCCATCAACTTCATCTTGAACCGGAGTGTGGCTAACCCCAGCCAATGGTGGTGCTAAATGAGCAATTTCCTGTGGTGGGAAAGTGCTCCCTGGAGTTGCTGGTGTCGGTAAAGTCTAAAGCACGTCGTCGCGGGTTTTGATCGGAAGACAGGAGGTCGACCCGATCGGCATATGGCTGGTGAGAGGCGGAAAGATCAGCAATCGAACTTGAGACTGCTACTAGTTGGGTAGAGACCTGACCTTCCAAGCCATCGAAACGCTCGGACAGAGCAGCGGAAGCAGCTTGCTGGCGGTCGGACTTTTCCGTCAGATCCTGCAAAAGCTTTTGGATTGTTTCCAGAGTTACCTGATTTGCAGATACGTGGGCCATAACAGAATCTGTTCGATGAGGTTTTGCAAAAAAAAAAAGCGTCGGAACTATATGGAGTGTAGGTGATGACCCCCCTCCTTCTAGCGCCAAATGTGAGAACTGAAACCAAAACTCTCCTTCCGAAGTGTTTTACGAGTAGAGGAGCTCACCACCGTTAGAGTTCCGAACTAAACTGAGAGTTTTTGAGTGCTAAAAAGTGTATATTATCGCTTGAGTGTAAAAGTTTACCCTACCCAGTACAATGACCCCCTTATGTATTTATACTAGCTGATTACATACAATCAATGCCTAATTAATTCTCTACGTCAATCTCGCATCCTAATCAATCCGATTAAATGAGGGAATCTTTGACCGAGTCCGAACTGCGAACTGATTCGTGGGATGCCTCTCCGCATTCTAGCCTTTTCTTTGGGCTTGATGGGCCGATCAATGCAGCGTCCTTGGCCCGTTTAGCGTGTCCGGCCCAGGCCCCTTGCCTGTTATCCGAGATGATCAATCGTGGGTACAACACCACGGAAAGCTACTGTTTGGGGCAATCAGTAGATAGGTTACTCGTCTTCTGGTTCGTCGGGAGCTGCTGGGAATTTACCTTGCAAGGTGGCGATTCAGATAGTTGAACTTGATCTTCTGGTTTATTTTAGCTTTGGCGGTAGAGAGAAAAAACGTAGAACTTTGTGTAAGGGTCTCCACAGACGGCGCCAATTGTTGAATCTGAAATTCACACAATGAATTTGTTTGAGTGGGGAATAAATTCACTTAAGATCTCTCTCTAAATAACTAGATTAAAGCTAGAAAATAAAGAGGGGTTATGATTTCTCTAAGAAATAAGTTAGGGTTTCACTTAAGAACAATGAAGAACTAGGGTTTTTGTATCAATTGTTGGATCCTTTACAAGTAGGAGGTATCTGTAACGACCCGGAACCTCGGTAGGGGAGAGTCGAGAAATCCGAGTCGAGTTACCGAGGATTCTCTCGAGGATTCTCTCGAGGATTCTCTCGAGGATTCTCTCGAGGATTCTCTCGAGGATTCTCTCGAGGATTCTCTCGAGGATTCTCTCGAGGATTCTCTCGAGGATTCTCTCGAGGATTCTCTCGAGGATTCTCTCGAGGATTCTCTCGAGGATTCTCTCGAGGATTCTCTCGAGGATTCTCTCGAGGATTCTCTCGAGGATTCTCTCGAGGATTCTCTCGAGGATTCTCTCGAGGATTCTCTCGAGGATTCTCTCGAGGATTCTCTCGAGGATTCTCTCGAGGATTCTCTCGAGGATTCTCTCGAGGATTCTCTCGAGGATTCTCTCGAGGATTCTCTCGAGGATTCTCTCGAGGATTCTCTCGAGGATTCTCTCGAGGATTCTCTCGAGGATTCTCTCGAGGATTCTCTCGAGGATTCTCTCGAGGATTCTCTCGAGGATTCTCTCGAGGATTCTCTCGAGGATTCTCTCGAGGATTCTCTCGAGGATTCTCTCGAGGATTCTCTCGAGGATTCTCTCGAGGATTCTCTCGAGGATTCTCTCGAGGATTCTCTCGAGGATTGTATCGAGGATTCTCTCGAGGATTCTCTCGAGGATTGTATCGAGGATTCTCTCGAGGATTCTCTCGAGGATTGTATCGAGGATCGAGGAATTGTATTGAGGATTTTCATCGAGGATCGAGGAATTATATCGAGGATTTTTATCGAAGATTTGCCGATAGAACGCGGTAACCAGCGACGATAGAGTCCGACGTTAGACTCGATAAATTATGGGGATTGGGCGACGGAAATGGAGAGTTCGAGACTACTGAAGTAGTGAGCAGATGTTTGAACTAAGGAAATGGAATCCCAAGTTTACAGTGATCAGATCATTCAGGCTTGCAAGTTTCTGGATGAAAATTGGTTCGGACGAACGGGTCTGTAAATTGCCAAGAAATGGGATGGGAGGTTTCGGTACTTAGTCTGAGAGACAGTCCGAGTAAAATAGGAATGAAAGTCCTAGTGATAGTGATAGTGATAGTGATAGTGTAGTGATAGTGGTAGTGAAGTGATAGTGATAGTGAAGTGCACTATCCGGAAATGGTTGCATCGGCGATCGATGGACCGGGCCGATGGACAAGGTGGCATGGTTTGGCCGATGGGCCGATAGTGGACTAAAAGGACTCGAAATCTCGCGGAGATTTAAGCCGACCTACGGGAAAGGAAACCCGAGAGAAATGGAAACTCGCGGTAATGGAAAGGTGATCGGATAAGGATAGATGCGAGAATTATGGGAAGTTATGGGCGGTGAGACTTATCGTTCCAAGGAAACTTAGGGCGGTTCGTGGATCCTATATAAGGGATAAAACCCTTAAGAATTTCCCTAGTTCCGCATAAGAATCCGAGAGCCGCCGCGAGAGAGAAAGAGGAGAGTTTCGGTCGAGCGAGAGAGATCCTAAGTCTAGAGTCGAGAAGAACGGTAAGTGTTCTTCCACCTTGATCCGTCGATGGTATGGTTATAGTTAGGGGATTTATCTCGGATATTAATGGTATTGATCTGTCCGTGTAGAAGCGGGGATCAGATCCGAGCATAGAAACCGAGAGATCAACACCTTAGGTCGATACCGAAGGTGAGTGCGTGACTGTGGCCGAGTTCCATGGTTGATTCTCTTGACCCGTGGTTTATTTAATCTTGTTAATTGCTTGTCTTATGGTTATGGTTTCTATTGCAATATGAATGATGGTTGGTCTAAGAGATTTAGGCGACTATCCATGGTATTTGATTGACTTGCGTGACTTGATTGGAATATTCCCTGTGTTAGATTGAGATCGTTGAACTGAGCCTAGTGAGACGGGATGACCGCTCCACTAAGTAAACTTTGTTTGCTTACGCCTCCTTTTATGGACGCAGGAAAAGATAGGTCCGATGATCGGGACTTTAGTGGCTGACCAGCTCGTGTGACGGAGGCAAGGGAGGAGGAAGGATGGTGTGGCTTTGGGTAGAAATATTCATGGCGTTATTTTTATTTAGTTTTCGTTATTTCCATGCATGGGACAAGTTGTTATTTTGTTGAATTGAACCTCTTAATATTTTAATAAATTCGCAAGTTTAAGTTAAGTTCACCTATTATTCATATCCGCTGTTGCATTTAGTTAATTATCGCATAGAATTCGTCGGCCCTAGAAAATTTTTATCGGCCAGTTTTGGTCCGAGTATGGGTTTTTAGGGTCGGGGTCTTACAGTATCCCTCTATTTATATGAATGCATTGATTACAAGATAAATTTATTTTCCTTAAATATCGGACTGAAGATATGGTAAACTTTCTCTTTTGATGACCAGGTCGGGTTCAGGGAGGCGGTTGAGTGACTTCGTCGGGCTTCTGTTTATAGTCCCGTTTAGCTGTCCCAAAAGAGGGAGTTCTTCGGTTTAGTTGATGTGCAGAGTTACACGGTTTACCTTCGGTTTAGGTCGGTATATCGTGGGTGCTAAATATCGCACCAACAGAGAACATGAAAAGAATAAAGAATCTCTAGAACCACATATATGAAGATTTGTGCACGTGAAGGAACACCAACTATATGAGATACAAGTACAACTAAATATTTATAAACTTCAGAGATAATTAAATTAAAAGAAATAAAGCAAATCTTTATGGGTAGTAAACGAATCATTTAATACATAGGAAATCCTGGAAGAGAAACTCCTTGCACGTAAAAACGAATATAAAAAGAAGTAATTATATGGGTCATCTTCACAATCATCAATCATTCATTCCCACCAAAATTAGAAACTAGAGAGAGATTCTTAGCAATATTTTGTTTGTTTCATTGACATTTTGGAAAGATATGGCACTAAATATGGAAGTTGGATCCATGCACTTCTACGATGAAATCGAACCATTTTGTCGATGGAAGAGAACAGAGGACATCGACATTCTTGAGCTACATCTTCCATCAGGTACATTAATCGTTCGTTCATAATTACTGTAAATTTAGCATTTCGATGATACATTCTGATTTTTATTTCACATGATTTGATAGAAAACTTTTAACATAATTTTTCTGATGGGAGAAAAAAAGAAGTAATTGTTATATATTCAACTCTACGAAAGAAAAAAACTTATATTATAGTTACTATATTGAAAAGCTGCATTGCAATTTGCTACATAAATCTCTTTTTCAACTTAAATTTCATAACATAAGATTTTTGTTTCAAAATATTTTCTCTGTTTTGATTCCACATTGCTATTTGTTTCTCACTTTCTCCAAAGATATTCTAATTATACTTTGCTTCCACATTGGTACACTGCTTCTCGTTTTCTTTGATTCCATGTAACTTATTTGGTTAGTTTTGCTGAATCTAGCTAGAAATGTAGACGAATCGTATATAAACTTTTGTTCGAAATTTTGATGGAGTACATAGTGTCAAAGGAAATTTAGGAAAGATTAATCGGATACTAGTTTTATTTTTTTAATGAAATTATTAATAAAATAAAAACATATAGTTTTAGATATATGTATAGTATTTTCAGTTTAGGACAGATTGACTATTTAATTCAATGTAGGGTGACCAAAAGAAAAAACCAAATACTATATTTTTTATTATTGAAAAATGAACTTGGGGTTTGTATAGGTTTGAAGAAAGACCATCTTAAAATACAGATCAACAACAGTGGTATACTTACAATAACAGGAGGTTGTTCGGTGGACCAAAACAAATCAATTAGGTTCAGGAAAGAAACAAAAGTTGCAAAAAATTGCAGAAGAAATGAGATTCGTGCAAAGTTCTCAAAGGGAGTTTTGTATGTGACAATGCCAAAGACAAACTCAATAGCAGCTGGTCCCTTGGCTGCTTTGAAGAGAACCACATCACACTCTAAAGTAGATGATGATATGAGAAATTCACCAAACTTTGCAGGTGAATTTCATAGTAAGTTTGGCTCATTGAGGCAAATATTATGGAGGAAGAGAGTAGTTGAGGGGGTGGCAGCCATGGTGGTTGTGGCTGGTGCAGTTGTAGGAGTGGTCAAAGCGTACCAATATTTTATGGCATCACCTGTGTGATCAAGATTCAATAAGATCATGGTACATTGTTTCCTGTTAGTATATTGTAATACAAACATATCTCAAGTTTCATTAAAAAAAAAAAGTTACTCTACATTAAAAATAAATTAAGTATATACAGTAGTATTCTTCTTATATGATTAATTAAATAAGTGACAAAAAAAAAATGAATATGTAAACTCGAATTTAACTGGCACAATGTTTCACACTTTGCTACGAACATGGTTTGACCTTCAATTTGCCAAAGACACTGATATATTAAGAACCCAATTTTTGGTGAAAGAGTTCGGGATTCAGAAGAGAGTGTTTCCTTCTGTCTTCAACACAACCACGTCTCTATATTGGTTGTTACAAATTAAATACCTTTCACAATGTTGTGTCATGCATTGAGATGGAGGATCAAAGTAGAGTTTGCCCGAGAATGAAGCATTTCCACAATTTTCTGTTCTCTTGGACATGAATCTACTCGGCGGAAGCTCCATCTATTCTCAGGAAGTGATAGCACACGCAGCGATATTGCACACATGGAAATAGATGAAGAACATTTACCATAAACTCACCGTCAATATATATCACCTTCTATCATCTTCAAGACATTGACTATGAAATCTATATAACACCATATTGTCTAAAACTTAGCGGTTTTGTAAATCTTATGCTATTATGGATTTGATGAGTATTTTGTGGAATATATAAGAAAAAGAAGCAGGCTCATTTACATCCATTGGTCCAACAAAGAATAAGTTTACTGGATAATTTTTGAATTGGGTTTCCATTCCCTTATTTTAATTAGACCATTCAACTAGGATTAGATTCTTTTTTTTTTCTTTTTTTTTTTTTTTTTTTTTTTTTTTT